>NC_088881.1:15453345-15759059 GCF_032884065.1 Artemia franciscana
TAATGAAATTGAATAAAAAGTAACAAGTTTTGGAATATTTTTGGTACCAACTATACGGTTTGAAAAATATCGTTAAGGTTTTGTAGTAATTGTTAAGCATAACCTTGTGTTTGAACGTGGCTTTGTTTCGTTTGAATGAGTTATTTTGTTTGTATTGAGTATGATATGTGTTTGAGTATGTCATTGTGTTTGTATATTGAGAACGTACTTAAGCACATATTAGTGTATTAAATCAAACTGGATCATGCAACCAATGTTTAATATTTGAATGTCTAAAGTAATGTTTTTGTCATTCCTGTCATTATTTCTAACTTTTATAGAATATTCTATTAGCGTGAAGGCTATGAATCTACCAAGTTCTTTGTTAAATTTATGAATTTTGGCATCCGAACAATCCGAAGTATATTAACCTACTATCACTACTTCTAACAAATCGCTGCAGCACCAAGCCGCCTGAGCTCAACACCTTACGCAAATTCTCTGGAAAACATCTAGCAAATCTTCCTCCGTTTTTCGGAGCGCCCATGTTTCAGAAACATATTTGACCACTGTATTCCCTGTAGCTTCCAATATTCTAATCTTGACTCGCAGGCTTATCTTCCTAGTCTTCCAAACTTTTTTCAGTTGTAAAAATTACCCTGGGCCTTGGCTATTTTACCTTAAATATCTTCATTGTACCCACAGTCTTTACTAATAATGCTACCGAGGCAAGTGAAGCTATCCACTTGATCGACCTTTTGTTACCCAACGTCACCTTTTCATCTTCAGTTATTCCTAGCCCTAGCAACTTAGTCTTCTTAACATTAATTTTCAAACCTATTCCAACACCCTGAATTCGTAAAACCACTAAAAGTTCATTCATTTTGCTCACACTTTCATCTAGGAGGCTTAAATCATCAGCATAATCTAAGTCCAGGAAATTTTTTCTTCTCCATTCGATTCCGTGTTCTTCCATCGCCTCTCCTGTGCTCCTTAAGTCCATCAAAATGGTCCATATAAATGGGGTAGAACACAGCCCTGCTTAACTCTTGATCTAATACGAAACCAGCTACTAACCTTATTTCCTACCTTAACGGCAGCAGTGTTATTCTCAAACATAGTGCTAATCACTTTAATGTATTTGTCTGGTATATCATTGAAGGATAAGATCCTCGCTGAAGCTCTTCTATCAACTGAATCGAACGCTTGCTCACAATCTATTAAACCGCGGACTAAACGTGTTTGATGACTGAGATACTTCTCAATTATGAACCTATTAGTGAAAATTTTGTTGAAACATTTTTTACCCTTCCTAAAACCGCACTGTTCTTATCTTAAAACATGGTTTACAGCATCTCTAAGTCTTAAAAACCTCATCATACTAAGTAATTTACTACCTACAGATACCAGGCTAATGCCTCCGTAAATTACCACGCTCGCTCTTTATCACCTTTCTGATACGGGGGTTTAATTAGGCTCTCCCTAAAATCGCCCGGCACTTCCCCTTTTTCAAAGGGGGTTAGATGTTTTTTTTTAAATGAATGTGAAGCTTTTTAACTATGAATGTGAAGCTTTTTAACTATGAGTCGTGTTACGATGGAGATAAAATCTATCTTCTTTCGTAATCCATCTTCTTTTTCTTCTCGAAATCGAAGCGAAACGGTTTCCATTCATTTCCTTTTTTGCTAACAGATCTTTCGACCAGAAAAATTCATATTTTTCGGTTGACAAAATCTATTGTCACATTATGTTGAGTGACTAGTAGCCACGAAGTTATATTTCTTTGGGAATGTTTTCCTTTCTTTCTTTTTATTTCTATACGGATTTGATGGTTGATTTCTATATTTCCTATAGACCGGCAAAGAAGACTGGACGATGAGTTTAAGGATTCCCGGAAAAGAAAAGGAAAGAGGGATGTTCCTTTTTCGGTAAGTTTGTTCGTATGGAAAATTGTACAATTCTAAGCCTAGAAGACCTAACTGAAGAAACACCTTTTTTCTAAGGATACGCTTTGTGATGCCAGCTACTTCTCTCGCTTATTAATGATTGGCTATCTCAAACACTTTGTCGCATTAAGATGTACACTTATAACTTCACAGGCTTTGAATTTTTCTGAATTTTTATCTTTATATAGGGTATATTCCTAGTCTTCAGTATCATTAATGATATTTAATTATTTGTTGTTATATCCGTTCCAAGACAACAGGTATCACAAATCAAAAGCAATTTGTCTTATTATAAATCCAGAACGTAGTCCAGTGTAAACCTTTTTATGTATTATAAACGTTTTACGGAATAAAATTGTTGTTATCTGCCATTTTAGGCTGAAGTTAGTAACCAATAGTTAATTTTCATTATTTATAATCGAGTTCTGGAACGCACTCAGTAGCATCCTTTTCCCCTAGCATCATCTTCTAATAACTATGCAAAAACCCTGACTGAACCTTTGGAAAAGACTGAATATACCAAAAGGGAAGTTTATTGATCGAGTGACAGTCCTTTTTTACCGGTCATTTTACAGGTTATTTCTCGGTCATCAATTTTGGTCATTTTACCGGTAAATATGTTCTTGTTGTTGTTTTTTTTTTCAAGGATTACTGTCGTTTCATTCGTGGATATTTCTATGTTGTGTTAGGTAGGTTCACGTAAATGGGAACTGACAATTATTGCCTGAACATCTAAGGTAATGCGCTCTATAGCGCCTCCTATAGGTGATGGCAAATCTTCTGTGTTCAAGCAAGTCGAAACAGCACTTTACACAGAAGGTCCACTGCAGCAGGTATATGCGTCACTTGGTTCTTATTAAATTTTAATAGATAATAACCACGTTAGGGAGACTCAAATCCTACCAATAGTAGATTTTAACATATGTAGTCAAATTAGATTAAAAAAAAAAAAACTCATGTGTAATAAGAGTGACATATATGCTGAAGATGAATAGAAATTATTCCGTATGAAGGGGCGATCTTCCTCGCAAACCGTCGTTGCTAAATCATGCCACCGTTTTAAAATATGAAATTTTTTTTAGCAGAAAAAGGGTTTTATTAAGAGAAATAAAACACGTTCGCTACAAAACCCGAAGTGTTTGCATGTGGCTAAAAGCAAATTGATTGAAAGAGAAGGGAATGTTTAAAAATATGGTGCCAAATATAATTAATTTTCATATTTTAATAAATTGCTGGTATGCTAACCAAGGAAGCTGTGCCAACAGTCAGAAGCTGCGCAGCTACCCTAATCCAGTAAATTGCTTCATGAAAAATATATTTCATAACCGAGTTGTTTAGTCTTTTTAAGACGAGAAAGAAATCCAAGACTGGGATTCATAAGAGGCTCTTAGTAAATTTTCGCTAACCAAGGAAGCTGTGCCAACATTCAGAAGCTGCGCAGCTACTCTAATCCAGCAAATTGCTTCATGAAAAATATATTTCATAACCGAGTTGTTTAGTCTTTTTAAGACGAGAAAGAAATCCAAGACTGGGATTCATAAGAGGCTCTTAGTAAATTTTCGTTCATAATATATGACATTTTCGGTCCAATTTGGGGGGGATGGGGGCAAATAGATGTATAATAACCAAATTGGATGTTGATTTTCACACAACTTCAATTTGTCAAAAATCAAAAATAGAATCAAGAAGTCATACTTCGTCAAAAATGTTCAAGAAATAACCGAATTCTAGTTAATCTTATTAACCGAGAATAAAATATACAGAATCAGAATAAATAATTCCTATAAACCAAATTCTAAACCGAACTCTAATTAACCGAATGATGTAGAATAAAATTGCGAATTAAGATATTTCTAACATCATGTTAGATCGAAGCCGTATAGGCATAATATGTCTATACACCTTCGATCTATATCTTATTATGTCTACATAATGAACAGTGGCATTAATGGGCGGAAGGTCTAGGCCCTCTAGATGTTTTACCCCTTCCCTAGATTGAAAAAAAAACTTTTGAAGAAATATATTTTTTCCAAGGGTCTTTTCATTGAGAAATGGGTCTTTTTGGTATTTTCATTGGAAACTTCGAAGAAGAAAAAAACGACGAATTTGCTCCCTTAGATATTGAAAAATACATTTGCCCCTCCCCCCTAAATTTTCGTCAATTGAGCCACTGATAACGAATCATAAGATATTTTCGAAAGACCCCTTTCAAGAGATAAAAAAAACGTTAAAGTGTGTAAATATCACATGCTTGGGTTTTTCAAGCATACGATCAAGGTGTTCGTAAAAGTGGATTTAGGGCCCATGCCTACCGAGAATTTGTTTGGATTTCCCTCAATTTCACAAATTTTCATATAATTCACCCGTCTTTTCATCATTTTATTTGGAATTGCATCCCCCTTGGAATCCTCTCTGGCCTAACCAGACTGTTTTGCACGTGTTTGATTAAACGCCTTATGAAGTATCTTCTATCCCTGTTCCCCTCTAAAGTTTAAGCTATATGGACCCTAAGTAGTCATAGCTGGAGATATGGTGATCCCTTCAGCCCCTCCTTTACGAAATGTCTGATGATTTTCCACTACTAATATTCAGAGAAAAGTACATCTTTGAGAATGCCTACAACTTCTAACAGACGTGGATTCATTTTTAAGCTTAATAACAGATTCCCCGCCCACTCACAGTAAAAGTGCCTGACCCCCCCTCAACAAATTTTGGTGTGGATATCAAATATCCCCCTGCGAATTTGTTTCTGGATTTTGAAATCCGTTTTTATTTCATTGTTAAAAGGGTCTCTCGTTAAAAAGGAGCTCAAAACTAATCTCTTTATTCTCAGTTACCCAAAGAACATGGTTCTGCATACAAGACAAAAGCCTGGGAAATTTTTAACAACACATAGTGATTGACATACCTAATTTAAAAAAACAATAGTATTGCATAATTAGAAGAAAGGAAGACGTATCAGATTTTCTATCGCCTTTCAACACGTTTCGGTCTTAGACTTCTTTTTTTCTTTTCTTTTTGATTTATTACGCTGGAACCCTGTATCCTGTCGTGTGTAACTTCCTAGATGTTGGGAAGTGCTGATCACGCGAGGAAACGTCTTCCGACTTGAAAGGGCTTGCAAGTCTTGGGTGTTACTATTTGTTAGGAAGCGCCGCGCTTTCAACTTTTTGGAAGATTTAGACGAGGGCCTTTTTCAGTGTTGTTAATAGGAAATACTTTCCGCAAACCTAGAAACTTATATTTCCTGAAATGAATAGGCTATGTTGGGCAATTAAGAGCAATTTCCCCTGCCCTGGAGCACAGTGTCCATTGATCATGACATATATAAAGCGTCTCATGGCTTAGTTAGAATCTGAGAAACTCATTTCTTCACTTGTAAACAAATTAACTAAAATCTACCGTCTGTACTGGCCTAATTATGTTTAATAAGTTGCCTTCTATTAGTTGCACGAATTTATGAAGAACTCCATTTAAATCATGAGAAGACCACGAAAAAAGAAGATATCTACCACCCCTAGTTAATAATGTAATGATAAGTGGTGGAATACTTTCTCTTCCAGGCTAGACAAGGTGAATTGGGCCCTTCTGATTTTGCGCACGACGACATAATAATTGAGTACCAGGTTCCCATAGTGTAAACCCACAAAATAGTAGCTTTCTGTGTAAATTTGTTATATAATTGCAAGGAATTGAATGTCAATAGGTCTTTGGTTATCGGATGTTTCTATAACCCGGTTCTAAATGGAAACCAATTTCTATAAAGTGCTTAAACCCTGAGGATACCAATCAGAATCTCGTTAAGAAAATTGTAAAGGAAGTTATTCAAGACTGAATTGAAGAAATTCGATATGAATCAAAGAGTTCTACATAACAATCAAAGTTTGATTGCTTGTAGATTTCCGGTCAATTTGGAGGATTTTGTTTGGAAGTAGGCTCGCGTGGCCCCCTGTATTCTTCGTTTATATTTATCTAGAGGGGTCCTTTTGTGGTTTCTAATATCCGTCAAAGTTTAGTCTCTGTTTCGTTGCAATTGAGGATTTTAACTTTCTTCTGCACTATAGATCTTATTTCTGAAAAATTTATGTTTTTGTTGTCTGTGTTTTGCTTATACTTGGGGGAGAAGTGCGGTAATTTCCCTTATGCAGACTGTTTTCTAAAGTGTAAATGATTGTTGTTTTGTACAATCTTAGCTGCTCATCGATTCTATTAACTTCCTCAAAAATAAGTGGAGGAAAATGACAAAGAGTTACACATTGGTACTTCTTACTATATTATAACTATGAAGGGGGTATCCAGGGTTTTTGTTCGGGCGAAGGGGTATGTTTGTACAGTTTTAAGGCTCAGACAAAATTTCAGGAAGGGGGTCAAACCTGGTAATCTCCCCTCCTGGATACGATAAACAGTATCTTCTTTTTTTTTAAATGGTGTAATATTCCTTTTTTGAGAGTATTTGGCTATCAACATACTGAGCAAATAACGGATCAAGTTCTATGAATAAAATCTATAAGGATTTTAAAAATGGAGTTGATCGATTGAGCCAAGTCCCTATGTTTTTTTCTTCTGACTTTAAATTTTTTATAGTTAAATTAACGAAACGTTCTCTAGGTTTTTCTAGAAGACAATTTTGGAAAGTTTGCATTGGAAAATCTCTAGTTGAAACTTCTTCAATAAAATTGCCAAAATGTTGAGATTTAGTGGGAAGGGGCTTCCCCGGTCACCCTGCATGCACATGAATTAGGCTATAATTTTTTTATTTTGCCCCATTTTTTAGACGAATTGGAAGTTTCCCTGAGTATCTGAAATAGACAGGTTTTTTCTTAACTTTTTCGCTTTCCTTTTCTTCTTAAATTCTTTTCTTCTAGGTTTTTCCGGAAGAAAAGAGGTTAAAGACGGAACCAGATTTGAAAATCAAAGACGAAAATGGTGTGGTTCAATCAGGCACTAATACACCATTTTCTTCGGCTCCTCCGAGTCCCGTTCAAAGCGAGGTAAGACTTTTAACCGTGTTTTCACTATTGCTTCTTTATTTACACTTATTCTCCTTTATGCTCTTTGATTAGTATTTATTATATTTTGTTAGTTTAAAATGGAAAACATGTTTATAATTAAAACAAGATTATTTGGTCAATACCCACCCACTAGCTGAACTTCTTGTCTCACCTTTAATATGCTGTACATGTAGCATGTACAATATCTTATTTTACTCAAAGAAAAACAAATTAAGCCGCCAACCGTACCGAGCAAATCACTCGCAAGTGGCCATTGCGTCGCTTGGACTGTGAATGCTTGGCACAAAGGCCAGAACTACCATTGCGCGTTCTGTGACCACCTGTTCTTCGGAAGTCATAAGATAATCTCTTGTGTTTTTTTTTATAGTTTGTCTGTTTTTTGTGTATTTTTCAAATCCCCACCCTCCTTAGAAGAAATGTTTCTGTGTACGTGCCTGATGGGTGCCCATAGAAACGTGTATCTTCCCTTCCTCCCCCTCATCCAGCGGATGCGTGCGTATATTTTGGTTTAAAATGCAGTAAATGGTTTTAATCCTAAATTTTGGGACTCACTATCATGCATTCCCAGCTTTTTGTTGAAAACTGTCGTAAGATCACTCAAGCAACACAATATTTTACGTTTGACAAAGAAAAACTGCATTCTCTGAACTGAAGGGATTATTGTCATTATAATTACTGGTTCTAATAGAGTTGTTTCTGTTTGATTATTTCCTATAGAGGAGCTAACTTGGTGGTACTTTCGTTAAGATTTTTCTAAAGAGGTGAAATAATGAAATAATTGGTTTTGGCTACTGCTGAGAATGAAATCTATTTTTATGGCACTTGGTATTTACCAAGTGCCATACGCTTAATTCGAAAAAAAAATTAGAAAAAATGAGGTATTTTCAACTTACGAACGGGTAATCGGATCTTAATTGATGTTTAGAAGGATATCGTGTCTTAGAGGTCTTATTCTATATCACGACCAGATCCGATGACATACCGGATCCGGGGGAGGGGGACCTAATTCGGAAAAATTGGAAAAAATGTGGTATTTTTAACCTACGAATGGGTGATTGGATCCTGATGAAATTTGATATTTGGAAGGACCTCGTGTCTCAGAGCTCTTATTTTGAATCCTGACCAAATCCGATGACATTGGGGGAGTTGGAGAAGAAAACCGGAAATTTGACATCGGGGGAGTTGGGAGGGGGAAACCTAAAACTTGGACAACACTTTGAGTGGAGAGATCGTGACGATACTTGGTGGGAAGAGTAAGCACAAGTCCTACATACGTGATTGACAGAACCAGACCGGATTGGCTCTCTTTGGGGGAGTTGGAGGGGGGGGGGGGGGTAATTCGGAAAAATTAGAAGAAATGAGGTATTCTTAACTTACGAACTAATGATCGGATCTTAATGAAATTTGATATTTAGAAGGACCTCGTAACTCAGACCTCTTAAGTCTCGACCAGATCCAGTGTCATTGGGGGGAGTTGGGGGGGGAACCAGAAATCTTGGAAAATGCTTAGAGTGGAGAGATCGGGATGAAACTTGGCAGAAAGTCCGAGATACGTAATTGACATAACCAGACTGGATCTGCTCTCTTTGGGGGAGCGGGGGGGGCCTAATTCGGTAATCTGGAAAATATAGAAAAAAGTAGGTATTTTTAACTTACGAACGGATTATGGGATTCTAACAAAATTTGTTTTTTTAGAAAGACTTCGTGTCTCAGAGCTCTTGTTTTAAATCCTGACCGGATCCAGTGACATTGGGGAGAGCTGGTGGAGGAAACCGGAGGAAATCTTGGAAAATGCTTAGAGTGGAGAGATCGTGATGATACTTGGTGGGAAGAATAAGCACAAGTCCTAGATACGTAATTGACATAACCAGACCAGATTGGCTATCTTTGGGGGAGTTGGGGTGGGAGGTTTAATTTGGAAAAATTCGAAAATTGAGGTATTTTTAACTTACAAACGGTTGATCAGATCTTAATGAAATTTGACATTTAGAAGAACCTCATGTCTCAAAGCTCTTATTTTAAATCCTGACCGGATTGGGTGACATTGGGGGGAGTTGGAGGGAGAATTGGGAATCTTGGAAAACGCTTAGATTGGAGAGATCGTAATGAAACTTGGTGGGAAGAAGCTCTTGGCTCTTCTGGCCTCGTCACAAGTGCCATATGAGCTCTTGGTTCTTGTTTGTTTTGGTGTGTGAACTTTTTGCGTTTTGATTCGTGCACCGTTAGCTGTTGTACGGGAATAACACCAATATCCAGCATCAATATACTTTGCTAGAAAGTAAACAATTTCTTTTGTTTTTTATATGAGGACTGTGAATTCCTTTCTTGTCGTCTTTGACTGTATTAATTCCGATTTTATATATAAAAAAACCTAGCTGTTTCATACATTTCCATAAATTGAAAGAATTTCCGGTGCTAGATGTATAATTTCTCCTGCGCTTTTGCATTTAGGCTTTTGACCAATTTAATGTATTGATTTTAAGTTTATTTTTAAATTGAGTAGGGGGTGGGAGGGAGAGGAGCAAGAAGTTTTTTTTCCGAGGAAGTGTAGTAATAGTTGTTTTGTGTTTTTGAGGTCGTACCACGTCCGCTAATTTGTGTTGGGACCTATTGTGAATGTAATGTAGTAATGTTTATTTCTGACGTTGGTAGTATATGGAGATTTAATTGTTATAATAAGCAATCAACATTGTCTAATCTACGGAGGAATATTGTTAATTGCTTGCGCAGTATTGTTAATTGCTAAAACGTTTGTAGAAATCTTTTTTCTTACCTTTTTTCTGATTACTAGCTATGAAACTGAACCTAGGAGCTAGCTTTTTTTTTTTCTTTTTTTTTTCTTTTTTTTTTGCATTGCACCCAGTATGAGCAGTAATTGTAAGACCATGTTTTTTCTGAGGGTTGTAGGAAATTATGAAATAGCTCATTTTCACTAGCTTTTGACTTAACCATTTTTGAAAACCATTATTGACAATTAGCCGGAAGTGGGTCAAAAATAAGTGGCTAATATAATCTTTGATTAAGTTTAAGCAAACATAGGAATCTATTGAAACAACCCAGCATTTCATTGTAGACGTCAGTCCCAAGCCCAGTTAACATGCGTGTTGACGA
Organism: Artemia franciscana; assembly: GCF_032884065.1. Taxonomy (NCBI): domain Eukaryota; kingdom Metazoa; phylum Arthropoda; class Branchiopoda; order Anostraca; family Artemiidae; genus Artemia; species Artemia franciscana. Next base: position 15,463,394 of record NC_088881.1, read on the forward strand.
TGAAAACGAAACGTCTGAAGCGTTATTGTCTCAACCTCAGTCACCGTCCTTGAAGTCTCCTAGTATTACGAAGACATTGAGCTCAAGTAAGTCAAAGTTTTAATAAAGAATGTAGCACTCTATTGTTGTTTCTTTAGCTGGACCGCAGCAAATTAATTCCTTTGCTCTGAAAATGACTAGGCAAAATTTCATCTCTTTTTTTTATCTGTGCTTTGTTTTATTTATTCTTTTAGAATTTTAGGAGTGAACACTTTTTTTTCTTTCTCAAACAGTTCAATAGATGGGAGTCAAACTCATTTTGGTCTGGGGTCTTAGTTTCCTGCCCTAGAATTTTTCAGCCGATAGGACATCGAAAGTTAGTTCATACGTGTATGACTTTGTAGTGAAAGTTCCGTAGCTAAGCTAAGCTCTTGGATGATAAAAGGACATTTGGGGTGGGTGGGAGGTGGGCTTATCCCCCTTTTATCATCACGTTTGGAAATCAACACTCCCAGGTCAAAAGCTATAAGATGATTTAGGTTAAAATAAAGTGCAATGTGCCCAACTTTTCTATTAAAAACGTGTGTGTGAAAACTGGGCGATTCTCATGCTTTAGTGTCCTTGCCTTCGAGACTACATGGGTCTTGTCATCGCTGTGATTTATTTATTGGACACTTCGAATATTCTGAACAAAATTGCTGTCTCGTAATTTTGCCCCGATGGAGTGTATGGGTGCTGGTGGTCTGGGGTGTCACAGGTCTATTATGTACCTCCTTTCACACATTTGTAATTCCGGTTTAGCAAAGTTGTTTCGTTTTTTTCTTTTGTTTGCCCAATTTTCTGGAGAATCTAGGTGTTTTTTGTGCTTTTTTTTGTTTTTTTCTTTTTTCTTTTTTCTTTTTTTTGCATTGGTTTACCTTTGCCCAATGTCTTACCAGAAGAAGTTTCAAGCCGAACGGGAAAAATTCTTGAGTCCATTTTTGGAGGACCCCTGTCCTCAAACTAAAATTGTTTCGTATATTTGGATTTCCTAGACTATGGGACTTAAGGACGGAAGTTAACAAATAAATCTGAGACAACAGTTTTTCGGCCTATATTCATGTCTTCTAGTACCCTCTTCGACAAATGTATGAGTTCTGTTCTGATTTTATGGTTTATCTTGAGTAAAATTATCGTCATCAAATTTTGAAACTATGCACACTATGGAGTGTCCAGTGGAAAAAAAAGGAAATGGAAGAGATTTGCTTGCCCTCTGGTCAGTTTTGGCATTCAAAAAGGGCCCAAGAAATTTCAACTTTAGATCGAATGAATCTTCTTCCGAACTTCTGCGACCACCCCTTCCATACTAAGTGGCTGGGGAAAAAAAAACAACGCATGATACACATCACTCTTTACAAAGTCAGTCCTATAGTGATGACTCTGATGCAAAGATTCCTGTTAAAACTTAGTATATTTAATATTTAGTTTGGACACTGATACGAAAATAATGACAAATAAAGAAGAAGGGAAAGGCCTATTCTTAATAATAACTACATTAAAAAAGAAGAATCTATCACTCCTTCATCTTACCGCTGCACCCTCTCAGCAGTGCCCTAAAAAATTATTGTATGGAGCAAAAGTGACGGATGCACACAGATCCGGTTCTTAGGGGGAGGAGAATTATGGTATTTCTTCTTGACGAGAATGGAGGAGTTGGACACTAAAAATGAATTTACGGCCCATAACTCCTAAATCTTTCTGGAGCGGAGGGGAGGGGGGTCCTTCGGCTGTGTATGTTTGGGAGAAAATTTTTGCTCTGTTTTTAACTATAGAGCAAGTTCAGTTAAAAAATAGTTGTAGTTATTATAGGGTAAGAGAGAGAATGGATTTAAAATATGTTCCGTTGGGGATTGTGAGATTGCGAATCCTTGAGTCTAAAATCACTGGTCTGAACCTTGTTTTACACATATTGGTGCATGTATGTACTAATAGGATATTGCAGAAAGAAGGAAAATAAAGGGAAAAGATTTTAACCTATTTTATAAACAGTTTAAGATGAAAGTCGGGATATTTGATTAGCTGAAAGTCGAGAGATTAAAGAAGATAGTATGTTCGAATTGTTCGAGAAGAATTTATTAGACTGTAGAGGAAGAATGTGCTTGAAGTAGCTTTTCCTGAAGCTCTGTGGCTTCAAACAAGTATTTACAATATAATCCGTGTTTTGTTTATCCTTTATTTGAATTTTGGTAATCTGAGGGTGATGACTTAGTGACTATCTAAAACCAAAACACCGTATGGGGATAGATACAGTTTTTGGCTACATCTGCCCTGTCGTGTTGATTAGTGATGTCTGAAAAATTGTAGGATATTCCACATTCTATTGATTTAAATTGCTATATTAATATATCTATTACCCATGAAAAGACCAACTTGCTAGAAGAGTACCATACAAATAAATAGGAGACAAATTGTTTTTTTTTGTTTTTTTTTTTACTAATTATAAGGTAGACTTCAATTGCTCAAAGAAAATTAGAAATAGATTAAATCGGCTAAGTGATGGAAAGGACCAACCGAATTGGACATTTCTTGTTGAAATTACCAAGCTTTTGCGAAAATAAACGTTCTGGTCTTTTTGTACTAGTCTATTATTTAAACAAGCAACTTTAAGCTTCAATTACTGAGTTCTTTACTGCACGTGTTTCGATTTTGGCTGGCTGTAGTGTCCATTTTGTAGATAAATCCCTTTATAAATGACCTTTGTTGGTTTAATGCACCAACTGCATGTTTGACCAACTGCAGTTTCTTTGCCTACTAATGATACTTCATTAAGTGCAATTTGTAAAGATTAAAGCCCAGCTTTCATTTCGTCTCAACTCTATTGCATTCGTCTCGCCTGGCTGGTCCACCGTTATCCAACTACTGTCTGACTTCTGACGATCATATCACCTCCTGCTGGTTGCAACGTTGTGTCTTTAGCCAAATCTCCCCTTTGTTGCTAGTATGGACCATCCGTCAGAATTATGTCAAAATTTCTGAGACCCGTAACTGACTGGATCTTGTGGGGAATCTGTGGATCATAATTATTTGTAGGCTTGTGGCTTAATTTCTTTTTAAATCCAAGAGTTTAAGCTTGTTGTGTAGGGTCTTTTTTTTCAATTCCCGGATTGGAAAATTAATTGTAAAATTTTAAGCTTTGATTTATGCTGGATTTGTGTCTTTTGTTAAGTCCAGAAGGTATTAATATTCTTTTTACTATTGGATGAATGGCAGGGTAATTGAAGAGGGCTTTTTTGGGGGGAGGGTTAAGAATGGTAGCTTTATAAATTTTTTCATCAGTAGTTCAGTTGGTTTAAAAGCAGGTCTGGTTTTAGTTTTGCATTCAAATGGAATTGCAACTCAAATGGAGTAGTAGCATATTTTTAAAATGTGTATCTTTGAATTTATTTACACTGTATTAATGAATTTCAGCAGCCCCTACTTACAAGGGGGGCTGAAGTAAATGATAATCATTAGGAAAAATTCCCTTGTTAAGAAGGTCTATCAGATCTATTATAGATATACAGTTGTGTTCGCCGAATGTTGACGGTGGATCCTGATAAAAATCATTTGAATAATTTAAAAAAAAATTAAGAAGACTCCTTGTAGCCTGTTAAATCTCTTCAAGTTAGCACAAGCTGATTTTCTTATTTTATTTTAGGTAATTTGGAGTTTGACGTATCGCCCTTGTTACCCGGTCTATCCCATAGATCACGACCATTCCAATTCCGAGGTGTTGGCCGTCGCGGAAGGCCTTGTGCAAGGACTAGTCGTGGGTTATCTAGAGGAAGTTTGACTGGTATTGCGAGCACCCCAAATCCTGGTGATTCTGACGATGAAAGTAAGGTTCTTTTTTCTGTGTGTTTGTGTTATTTGTGTTCTGATCAGGATTGTGAAGGACAGCCTTGCTAGACAAGTGCTAAAAAATAACTTATTTGTTTCTAAAATTGCTTAGAATTTTGTCAGTATTTCTGATAGGTTTTGAGTACCCTTCCTCTAGACCCGAATTAAGACTTTTCGGGTCTTTATGGTAGCCCCCTTGGCTACAAAAACTGCCGAACCTCTTTAATATAAAGCCACAGACTAACTTTACAACTCCATCTTGAAGGTTTTACCCCAACCCGAGGTCCAAACCTAGTCTGGTGGATCAGATCAGAATTGCTAGACAATGGGCCTTAAATAAGGGATCTCCTTTATCGTGAGTAAAACGGCTTAAGTAGAGTTGTTTTGGATCAAAGAGTGGAAGCGGAATTCGATTTATCCATATTCTAACTCCTTAAGCTTGGGTATCCTCAAGCTCCCAAACTCCAAACTAGGTCGATCAGCTCCTTCTGAAAAAGAATACGTATAAAAGTTTGATGCTATCATATTAATACAAGAATCAACAAGCTACTGTCCGTCAGCCGCGTGTCTTCACAAAGACCTAATGTCACAAAAGGCTCGTCACAAAGTTTATTTTTTATGGCAAGATTAACGTTTAGTCATTTTTGCAATTACCAAAATGCGCCGTATTAGTGTATCGTATCCATCTAAACACTACTTAGCTCGTCTGAGAAAATACTATTAGTGCAGCTGATTTAAACGCCTTCCTTTCCTCGTTACCCAGTCCTGGTCCTTCAAAGTAATATGAAAACCCTGTAAAAGTCCTCCCTGAAAAAGTGTAATACCTAATATATCGGCCCTTTTTTCTTTATTTTTGAGATATATTTTGATTGTAGTAGTTTCACTGTTTTGCGTCATTTCACCGAGTGAATTCTTCAATATGTCTTCCTTTCCCATCCTTATGATTGGTCAACAACTTGTACTTAAACGCAAGGATGGTATCTTACAGGCCTTTGAGTTCTTTTTTTTTTTTTTTTTTTTTTTTTTTTTTTTTTTTTTTTTTTTTTTTTTTTTTTTTTGTATAAACTAATATCATTGAAACTCTTCCTTCGTTTAAAGTTTAGATAAATGTATTTTCGGAAGTATAAAACACTTTGTTTCTGGTATGTCAAGCAAGCAGCAGCATATCCTGGAGGGGGCTAATCATGGATAGGTGCATATCATGGAGGGGGCAACTCATTTAGAGAATGTTGAACCGCAATATTATTTGGAATTTGTAAAATGAATTTGTGTTTGGAATTATATAATGAAACTATGTTATTTTAGGGGTGGGGAAAAATCAGAGGTCTCTCCTAGGTACGTGTCTTTATGTTCATTGATTGGTGTTAAATATGATAATGTCGACGTATTTTCAGGCCGCCCAATTTTTTTGTTAAAAATCGTCCATTTAATTGCAGGTCCAAGAACTTATCGGCAGGAACCAAGCAAGAGAGGACCCGGTCGGCCTAGGACTCGACAGCCTACACCTGCTAATCATGTGCCTCGGGCGAGGGGACGACCTAAGGGCAGCTCACTCAGGGGTCCCGTGGGTCTAGTTTTAACACCTTCAAGATGTGAAAGTTTTAGTCCTTCCGTTTTACCATTGCATGCATCAAGATTATCCGATGATGAAAATGAAGGAATGTAACATATTTCTACTTAATTGTATTAATAAAAATCTGTAGTTTTATTACCGCCTTTTTTATTAGGGATTTGTGTTCACGCTCGCTTATATTAGTGTCAATATACTGACAACTAATTTGATGATATTCGAGTAGCATACCTCTTATCAGAGAGCTCCTTTGCTGCAATTGCTCTGAGGTACTGGTTCGAAGACTCTTAAGGGGTTGATTAAAGGAGTTCCCATTTAAGCTTATTTGTTGGTTTCTTTTGAATTACCACATCCAAGTTTAGTTGTAAAATACTTAGTTTTGGGGTATTTAGAGACTCAACAAAGAATTAAAAATTAATTATATCTAATGATGATTTGTTTAAGATGCCATGGCTTGATTACGGATGGTTCGTAATTTGAAAGTTAGTTTGAATAGTATACTCTGTTTTAAATTTGTCACGATTTGCGCATAAAAAGAGAAATTACTTGCATATTCAGAGTTTTTTTTTATCTAGAATGCCTCGTGGGAATCCGCTGATCTCTATATACTGAACTATTAGTTTTCACACTTTTTTGATTTCATTCTCTTCGTAGAATTAAACATATGTAACCCTGGCCTGGCATCACCTGTGATACTTCAAAAAGCGTTAATTTATATTTTTTTTGAAAAGCCAAATTTATCTTCTACCCTTTCTGACAAAGTAAGTTCTATCGATTGCTTCATTCCTTTTAATCCAACGTCGTTTTGTACCCTTTTCTCTGTTTCTTATTGTACTGTGCCATTGTACATTTTGTCCTCGACAGATTCTTATATTTATTATTATTAATGGATTGTTATTATAACATTACTTTTTGGTTTCTTACACTTAGAGAAGCTCCTTTTTTTTAAGAAATTGATCTGATTTATCTTCTTCTTTCGTTCATAGAATTAGTGGGATGGTACTGATATCACTAATAATAAAAGCAAACGCAAAACACATTTTTGAGCTTTTGGGCTTTGTGGAAAATATAATCGTGCCCAAAACCAAAGGTTACATCCGGTGTTTAAAATTTGTGGTGGATAGCAAGAAGGCCTGAACCTGTTGACCCTAAGAAATCCAAAATTTTGGCGAATTTCCTGGCACTTCTTATTCATATTTTCAAAAAAAAAATTGCCACTACCCACCCACCCTCCCTTCCCCCGCCTAAAATTAACCCAAAATCCTGCGTATGTGCCTGCAAAGCGTCACCTAAATCAGTGGAAGGATAGATAAATAAGCCGCTTGTGGGGTCTTTGACCGCCCTCGCTTAGCTCCAGGAAGATTGTAAGCGAATTGGGCCTTTAACTGTCTTGTTTAGATCATGTTGTATACCGCAAAATCATTTCATTAGGAATTTCACGAAATTTTCTTGGTTGTCCCTGTGGAGGTAACCTAGTAAAGAACGAACCACGACCCATAGTAACCAAAAAGTTTAAAAGTGTTAAAAACAAAACTGTCCAATGAGAAAAAGATATCATTCGTTGCTGATTTAGTAATGGTAACCATCATTTTGACTAGTCTTAATAGTAAAATGTTATTTCGAAAATAAATTTATGGAAATTTGGAAGAATAGCTGAAATCCCTAAAAAATGGCATTGGATCGAAATGAAAAGCATATAATTGAAATCGCCATTGCCGAAAACCTTATTCAGGAGACTTGGAACTTCCCACCTTGAACAACAAGGAAAATAACTTTTTTGCATGTGTAGCTCTGATGTGTCCTTTTTTTACACAAGCTAAGGAACAGCCCTTATTCGTCGAGGCGAAGGCTCGGGTCTTATCCTCGTGAATAGAGCACATCATAAATCACAAATGGATTGCGTCTTTTTAATGAGAATTTTTCCTTTCTATTTTATTTTCATAAGTAAAATACGGGGGCAAATCTGTAGTTTTGGAAAGATGTACCAGTCCCCTTGCCTACTTACGTGCCTCCATCAACATATCCTTTGCAATATTATTTGATGTTGTATATTTTTTTTGCAAAGTATGATTAGTGGACCTGCTCAATCGTGTTGATCCCTCTTCAGATTGACACGCTGATAGTGGCTTCTCAAACGCCGCTGTTTCTTCAAGACCAATCCCAGGGGATTTCTCTATTCGATGGAAAATTGTCCTTAAATTTTTACTATGATTAACTACGCATGCCGGCACTTATTACCCTTTTCAGTAAAGGATTATAGTTGACACTTGGAAGTCCAATCCACTCCTTGTCAGGTAGCTGGGATATCTTTATTTACCGGCGAGGCTGGCCCATCTTGGTTACTTATAAAACCCCTGAGAAATTCATCATTGGATTAGAGTTGTCAGTTTGTTCAAGGCGCTTAAGCATCCCTGTTTTGTTAGTGTTGTTTCCCACCCACCGCATGGTTGAGGAATGTATTAATTTCATGTCACTCACTTCGATTAGGTTAAGATAGGTGGTGGAAATGGTAGCAGATTAAGGTTGCTATTTTTGTACTAAATTGCCATGTTATGGACCTATATGTATCATACCGCCTTCTTGGCGGAGTGGTGATTCAATGGCGCATATTACAGAGGATCAGTGGCAGTTATCTTGATTAGCCCCCCCCCCCGTCTCCAAGAAAATTTTCAGGCCAAATTTTGACAAGTTTTTCGTTTATTAACAAAATTGTTTTCAATTTTTCCATCAATAAATAATTTTGTTCATTATTTTAATTCGATTATTTTAATTATTGTTATTTAATTATCATTATTGAATTATTTTTATTTTCAAATTTATTTTTGTTTTATTAATTATGTTCATTTATTAATTGCGCCCTCTACTTTACTTTAATAAAATAGAATTCCAAAATGATCTTTAACCTATAGATTATTTATTTGGTATTTTGTGCCCCTTAAATTTCTGAGCTTTTGCCAATCTGGCACCCCCCCCCCTAAATCTGTCACCGTCTGCAAAGGATGAGGTGGCTGACTTTGGTTACGGTGAATCTAGGATATCGGAAGGGTTCTAGCGAGTATATTTGTTGTTTTGTTTTTTTCTCTCTCTCTTTTTGTTTATTACTCGACAGGTTCATATAAGTGTAAGCAAATACTGTACACAGTTAGACTGCTCCCAAACGAGATGGATCCAAATTTTAATATAATTATAAGTGTAAACTCGGCTGAAACTAGGGGAAGCATCCCTTGATCTACTACGAGGGGAGGGTGTTATCATTACCTTCACTATTAACTGAAAGAATGGCTCATTTATGTTTGATTTAGAAGAGAAATCCGTCTTTCTATTATTTAGATGTTGTTATTGAAATAATTGGATTCCACAGAGTAATTTAGGCTTTTTTGGCATTTTGTGAAAACCCAAAGAAGATGAAAGTATATTGCATGGCATTTAGTGCTCCACTTTGGCTAAAACTATCTTTTCATGGCTCCCCCCCCCCAAAAAAAAAAACTGGCTTTCCCAAAGAAAACCTGGTCCATCCATCCGATTCTGGCCCTTCGTCACTGTTTTAGCAATACTCTTTTTCTCCACAATTTAGGACCGTATTTTATGCATCTTTTTCGCTTTGTTTTTACTTAAAAACATCATATATACATTTTTTTTTAGGGGGCGGGAGTCAGAACGTTAAACTTAAGGATTCTATAATTGTGTTTACAGAGAAGACAAATGCACATGAAAACTCATTGCGTTATTTTATCATTTACAGTTTGCCTTGAAAAAAAGATTGACTCACATGTTAATTCCATCATTCTCTTCTATTCATTATGTGAAAATCGTTGAATTTTATTTACAGATTATAGATACCTGCCGTGAAGTGCGTACCCAAGTATGAGATTAACACCTATTTATGTCAAGTCTTACTGTTGGTTCACGCACTTTTTAGTAGATGAGATAATAGTTACTTAGCTTCTATCCCATTTTGTGGGTACCTGAAAGAATTTTTATAGGAGGGCAAGCCTGCTAAACACTATATGGGAGAGGGCAAAGGCTTGGAAAGGGTTCCTTTTCATACCAGAAAATGTCGTCTTTTTACTTTTGGCCTCTAAAAGGGCTAAATGTTTAGTTTGACCCCATGTTCCTGCAGCTACTGATGTCCTAGTTAAGCAGCTTTCCTTGTAGTGATAGACAAATTAAGTATTTGCTAATAATTGGAACAAACAGTTGTTGGTAAATTGAATTTATTTTGTCAAATAAAGCCAAGAAAGCCAGCTGGATCTTAAATAGGTAAATCGTTATTATAGATACGAATTCTTGCACTTGCTATTTCTTTATCTCGACGGCTTTTATTCATTATTTTGCCATTAGTTCTTGTCGCTTTGACTTTCGTTGTATCTTCTTTTTATTGCGATTGGTTTAATCTCTTTTTTTGTGGTATTCACGGGTATGGTGGCTTTGAAGGGGACTATTCTAATAAAAAAAAAATGGTGCTACTTCATATAGCGCCCCTCTCCTTCCCTATTGCAACTTTCTTGTTTTCACTTCTGACATTTTAGTCTAGTAAAAATGTGGTTTAACCTCAAACAAATGGCTATATAAATGATTCTTTCACCATCCGACTAAAAAATATGTGCTGTTTCCGAAACCGAATTAGAACTATCCCCTCAAGACACCATAAATATGTTTGCAGTTTACAAAATAACTTTAGCGATTCTGTTAAAATTTTCAGGAATTATTCTAGTTTCAATTGACAAATCAGATTTTTTGTCAATTCTTGTACCTCAAATCTACCTCTATATCTATCACAAACCTTTAGTTAGAAAGTAGAATTTTCAGACAAAGAATTGGAGATGCGAAAATCCTTCGAAACTCGCGGATGATGACGACTTTCGAAAAAGTCAGATTTTTATGTACCTCAAATTCGCCTCAGAGACTACCTAACCCTCTCCATCCTCAATCCAAGTTGCTGTAATGTTCTAATGCATTAGGGATGTTCCCCTAAACAATCAAACCCCTAAACAATCAAACCCCTAAACAACTTCCTAAATTCGGAAATGTCTTTTCAGGACGGCATTCTTTACATTAAAAAACTTACCCACAACCTAAAAAAACCCAGAGCTAGAGCAGCAAACTTTTCGGATTTGGAATCAGAATATATTTTTTAGTCGGATAGTGAAAGAATCATTTGTATAGCAATTTGTTTGAGGTTGACCCCTTTTTTCATAATTTTCCTAGAACCTCTTGCCCAACCTCACTCTCTCTCTCTCTCTCTCAAAGTTTTAAGCCCCAAACAATTGTTTTGACTTTAAACATTTAGTTTCATGTTCATTAGCAAAAAAGAGCGTAGAAATGACCTATTTAATCACATTTGCTGGTATTTACTCAATCGACATTTTTTGCCTCATCAACCTCAAAAAACTAAAAAAATTTAAATAGCTAGAGCAGTAAACTTTTCGGATTCGGAATCAGCACATATTGTTTGGTCGGATAGTGAAAGAATCGTTTTTATAGCAATTTGTATGAGGTTGATCTCTTTTTTCACAATTTTCCTAGAACCTCTCCTCCAACCTCACTCTCTTTCAAAGCTTTAAGCCACAAACGTCTCTTTTGATTTTAAACATTTAGTTTCATGTTCATCAGCAAAAAAAGAGCGTAGAAATTAGGCGTCTAATCACGTTTGCTGGTATTTACTCAATCAACATTTTTTTGCCTCAACTTCAAATTCAACCTCAAAAACTCAAATTTTGAAAGAGCTAGAGCGGTAAACTTTTCGTATTCGGAATCAGCACATATTTTTGGGTCGGGTAGTGAAAGAATCATTTGTATAGCAATTTGTTTGAGGTTGACCCTTTTTTTCACAATTTTCCTAGATTATTTTCCTTGCAGTCGGATAACATAAAAATCGTTTATGTTATCCGTCTTCAAAGTAGAACCTCTCCTCCAACCTCACTCTCTCCCAAAGCTTTAAACCACAAACAATTCTTTGACATTAAACATTTAGTTTCATGTTCATCAGCAAAAAAGAGCGTAGAAATGACACGTCTAATCACGTTTCCTGGTATTTACTCAATCAACATTTTTTGCCCCAACCTCAAAAACTTGAATGTTTGAAAGAGCTAGAGTGGTAAACTTTTTGTATTCGGAATCAGCACATACTTTTGGGTCAGGTATTGAAAGAATCATTTCTATAGCAATTCGTTTAAGGTTGACCCCTTTTTTTCACAATTTTTCCAGACTATTTTCCTTGCAGTCGGAAAAAGATTTGTCTTCAGTCAAATAAAAATCGTTTATGTTATCCGTCTTCAAAGTAATTATTTTGTTTTGGCACCAGCATGCAGCTTATGGAATAATGTTTCCCCCAGGCGTGCGAGGCAAACGCGACCTGATGTCAGGTTACGTCGTGACCTAAGAACTCCAGCTGGGGTTTCGTCCAGCAATATGGCTTTTAGAGTAACTAGATACATATTCAACCTTGCTTCCGCAGGAATGATGGATTATGCAGGCGTTTGGAATTTTTATAATCACCTTCAATAGAATTGAAGTCTTCTTTAGTTTCATTTCGTCGTGGAATCGTTATAATGATAGATTGTCATTGTCGTCTGATTGATGTGTTTTGTAATAAAAAGAATGGGTGGTGGAAAATATATTTTCGACAGGGATAACGATGTAATTTTCTATTTTATTAAGGTTAAAACTGAATTCATTTTTCGGGATTAGAAAGACAATTATTATTTAAAAGTTCTTTGATCCTCTGCTATAAAATTGCCAATTGCTAATCGCTGTCAACGTTTTCTGGTATCTAGGTCTCTTCTTGTTAAGGTTTAAGGCTAGTACATAAAGGTTACTTTTTGTGATAGCTCTTTTTTCAACTCATAGGATCCAGTGGAAGAAATTGAAACTAGCCATTCTATTACAAATTCTAGTTGAATATGAGTAAAAGCAGGAGAAAAATGGGCGCCTTCCTCTCCTGTGGAAGGCCAAAAATATTTTACCTTCCTCTCCTGTGGAAGGCCAAAAATATTTTATCTTTCCCTCCTGTGGAAGACCAAAAATATTATAATTGCAGCATTTGAAAATAAAACAAGACACCTTACCAGCAAAAACACCTCAAACTTTTCCCTTCCTCCTATTGAAAAACTGTTGATTTTCCTGAATCTCTGGGAAAATTCAGAAAGGGAGAATTACTATAATGTCTTTAAATGACATGCATTTTTCATAATTTCGAGGAGCAACATAAAATTTGTACTTTAAAATTATAGTTTTTCCGTATTTTCGACTTTGACGGCACTGTAGCTATGGCTCAGTTCTAAAACGCTCTAGCTGAGCTACGGGAATCTCTTGCGCTGCAGCAAATAGAGGATATCGAGTCATAGGGATGATTCAGGAGTTGCATAGAAGTAGAATACAGTTGTTAGTGAATTTTTTTTACCGCGTCATGTGTCAAATATCGAAAACATCGAATATCAAAAATATCGAAAACAAGATAGTGCTCCTCATATTAAGTGGTCAGACCCTTACATAAATAGGCCGTTTAAGACTGGTAATGGTTCTAAACTTTCAACCGGTAAGGAATATATTTGGACAGAAAATATTTGTAACTAAACAGGTGGGGGGAGTGTACAACAGCAAACACTGAGTAAAACTAGCTTAATTCAAAGGCTAAAGACGTAGCTCCGAAGAATCATGACCTTAAATAAATTTGAAGGTTTTTGTTGTGAGGAATAAGAAATCTGAGAAAAAAGTTATGTGAAAGTTATGCTTTTTCATGGAAGCGAGGAAATTTTTTTTCTCGTCACTTTTAAATGAAATACTTGAAGTCACGGTTTCTTAGAAAAATGTATGATGGGCAGGATTTTAGCAAGAGGGAATAGAACAGTCAATTTCGGCAAGAACCCTTATTTAACTGAAATAGAATCCACTTTAGTTAATCCTCCACCCTAACCTTCTTTAATCCGCCGCTAAAGGTCTTAACCATGAGAACTACCCTCCAAGTTGAATAGACATGTTTCTGCTACCGCTAAAATACCACTAAGTCATATTCGCTGATCGAAAGGGTAATATAATGATTGAAATCTAGGTATTAAGTACATAAGGTAGTAAAAGAAGGTTGCTCCATACCGAGCCCGCTGATTTCTTTTGACAGAAACTAATAATTACGTGTGACAAGAAGGGTTTTCACTTTGAAACTAGTTACTAAGACGGTTTTTAATTACAAAATTTTGTGACAGGTCTAATATCTTCAAGAGTTAACTCTATTTCTGATACGGGTGGTTCTTGAGTGACTGAGGGTTTGAAAGGATCAACTGAGACTTTCAAAACTGAAGTAGCTACTGTTGATGTGGGGAATTGAATACCTTACCATCTGTAGGCAGGGTCGTAGTTGCCCACAGGTAACTCAGGTCAAGGCCTTTAAAAAGTACTTGGATAACCTTTCGATGGAAATTCATGTAGTCATTTTAAAAAAGGGCTTTCAGGGTGAATAACGACGTGGCTTTTTTTTGTTGCGTTGAGTTCAACTCAACGAATTGTATCTGAGCCTTGGTTTAACTGAACCTTCATTTAACTAAACGCCCATTTGACTCAACTCCCGTGCAATTCAACCCTCATTTAACTCAACCCCCATGCAACTCAACCCTGTTTAACTTGACCGCTATTTATCTCAACCCATATTCAACTCAACGCTCGTGCAATTCAACCCTTATTCAACAACGTTGCTGCAACCATGAAATTCTAGTGTTTTTGGGCCGTGGACATTATAAGTTTTACTAATTTCAAATGTATAAAACAGAGGTATAATTTGTTTTTTTTTTTAAGGGGGTGGGGAATAGTTTTGTCTTAAAGGAGCATATAAAAAACACTCACATGAGAATTAATTAATGAATTAACAATTTCAATCGAATACAACTTCCGACAAAAAGGACTGAATAACATTTTCTAGGTATACTGTTGATTTAAGGAGGGTTGAGCTGAACGGCGTTGATTTGAAGAGGGGTTGGGTTAAATGGGGTTGAGTTAAATGAGCTTTGAATTGCTTTGACTGAAGTTGAGTTGCGTGAGGGTTCAGTTAAACGGAGGTTGTATTGTGCAAAAGTTGAATTAAACGGGTGTTTATTTGCATGGGGATTAAGTTCCAAGGAAACCATTTTTTTCTACTCGTTCACTCTCCGTTTATGTCTAGTTACGTTGGCGGAGAGCCTGTATCTTTTTTTCTTTTTGCTGTACACTTTAACCATCTTAGTCACTTATTTTTTGCCAAGGACATACGCAAGGAAGTATTATGAAGACGGAGATGGCGCAAACTTGTAAAATTCAAGAAAATAGTCAAATTATGCAGAATTATGTAAGATTCTAGAAATAGATTTCGAAAATAGAAACCGGGACTGGAGTTGAATGAGTCAGGAAGTCCCCGTTTTCCTTTTTCGCCTTTAGAGGTCACCGATCCTCCTTCAAACGGTATTCCTGATGTTCTTTTTCCCTCTCTTAAGGCGTCTCCGTGCATACTTTTCTCTCTTATTCGATTTTTGCTTCCTTTTCGTCACTTTTTTATTTCTGTAAAACATTCCAGCTTAGTTTCTTGTCGAGAAACTTATAAACTAAGAAAGGCAGTTTGTCTAGTATTTCATCCACTCTCGGCTAAAAGGTTTTGGGATTTCTTTGAATATTATTCAAGTATAAAATTAAGGATATAACCCCTTGAACCAGTTCGATGTTTTGATCTGAATTTTTACTTTTTTTTAAAGCCTTCTTTCAGTATACTTATTTCGTCCTAAATTATCGTACATGTCTATTATGAGCTGTGGCATTTGGAATTAGAAATTATGATACTTCTCAAGAAACACAAGTTCATTATTTTTGATCATAGCTGTGAAATAAATTCAAGCTTCACATTTTAAATGCTTGTCAAGAAAATCTGAGACTTTTATATAATTTATATCAGTTATATTTCGAAATCTGAGAAAATTAATATTCTACATAATTTATCTAATTCGATTCAGTGTCACACATATACTACTGAAAGGTGCAATGAAAATTCCTGAGCATAAAACTTGCATCATAATCTGCTATGATATACCTTGTTATAAAAGGATTCTTTTAACTGACGAGTCTATTCAATTGGAAGCGAATTTTATACCAAGGAAGTATGCTTGGTATGCAACTGTGAATAATCTGAAGCTTCTGATACCATAGTCAATCCATTATTTACTAACTATTCTGAACAATTGCTCCAATTGTGCATGTTCCCGTACACAAGGTATTGGGGATTATCATCACTGTGAGTTAATATTGGGGGTCGTTTACTCTGCTCCATTAAGTATGGATATGTAAAGGCTTGAATATGGTGATTTAAGGCCACCCGTGTAAGTATCGGCAGCTGAAGTTTCAATAAATCAAGGAATAAATTTTATGGTCTGGAAATTACTTCCAATGGTGTTTTGTCACAGTAAGAGAGCATTAAGCGGTATATCTTTTATTTCTATTACTGTTTCTTATAATATTTTTTTCTATTACTTTTTGCTTTTCATTTACCGATCCTTCTACGCTAAAGTTGTGGCTGATAAGAAACTGGTTGCTTTTCTCCCTTTTTTCATTAAACATCACTTTTTGAGCTCACATTATTCATGATTAATGCTAGGAAACGACTATAGGCTAAATTACGGAACGAAAATCAAGAAAAAGTAGGAATTCTGGCTTAAACTAGTACGTGGGAATTTATTTCGAAGGATGGTTATTAGTTTAGGAACCACAAAAAAAAAATCTTCGTATTAATAGAAAACTTAAAACACGTTTCAGATCAGATGTCTATTTATTTGAAGATGACTAATGCTGTATGGAGCGTAGCACTAAGTCTTAAATATATGAAGAGACACTCGGTGACACTGGAAATGTCGTAACATAACAGTTGCATCCAACTCACACAATTTTAATTTTAATTCCATTTTTGCGTCGCTTCGTTTTATTAGGTTTCAAGTCTTTATTGAAGTAGTCATTTCTACTCATTTTTGATTCCTTGAACTTTTCAGTTTGATTTCCGTTAGGCGGTTGAAAAGGGTTGTCAACATATAAATGAAATATTTTTTCATTTACCACTGTTTCTTAAAAAAAACGTTTTGGCTTTGAATACCTTCAAATCCCTTCTCTAATTTATGTCACATCAAAATAATTTCAAAATACTTCGGCGGGGGCTATAGCCTTTACCGGGGGATGGATTTTTCTAGAATGAAGTAAACTTGGTATTCATCTTAACTGTTGGAATTACAGCTTCCCAATTTAGTATGACAAAGAAGATAAAGCTTTTTTATTCTGTAGCTAACGAATTTTGACGTCTAAATATCTTTGCCTAATCATATACTAATCATGAAGCCTAGTTATCATACTGTTGTATCCATTTCAGACAAATTGTTCGCTATTTGGAAAATAGTTGCAAAAGTAAAAGTGAACAAATTGTTTGGACATTATTTATTTATGGAATGTGGGTGCTAGACACCCGGTTTCCTTTTGTGAATATTTCACCCTTCTTACTCTTCTGTTTTTAACTTCTATTCTTTTTGTGTAGCAGGTTTTTCTTAAATTAAGGGAAAGCCAACAAATAAGATTTCAGGTTTTCTGCATCCTCAAAAGAAGCCCTGTAATGCAATGATGCTAAGCTCGTGATCGTCATAAATCTGTCTTTTACAACTTGACCTGTCGGCAGATTTTATTTTTCCGTCGCACGGGAACGCTTAAATGCCTACTGAATGACGTTATTTAGGTAATTTAAGAAAAGTTCTCACACTGCAACTTTAGAATTACCGTCCTTGCAATCAATCCGTTACGCTACCGAGAGGCTTCTGGTATTTCTATATCATTCTACTACCTTACCTTTGTAGCACAGGTAGCATCATAAAGGTTTTTATGATTTTTAGATTTGGTCATGGAGGAAAATTTGGTCAATTATCACTTGAGATTCTTGTGAAGCAGGTTTTTTTTTCCTTTTTAAACTACTAAAATAATTCTTCTTCATAGGGTCTAAACCAGAATAAGCCTTCCACTTGGTTTTCATAAATGCTAAGTTGAAGCTCAAAATATGTATTTTGCACGCTGTACAGTTATTTCACTATAAAATCAAATTCGAGAATATTCCCATATGTATGAAGTGAAACTGACTTTAGATGATATAAAATTTTTGAATAGACATAATCAGACAAGTAGTCTACAAAGAAATTTGTTTTGAAGGGGGCTGGGGGTCATCGAAGCGTTTGAAACATGTGAATTGTATGTAAATTATCGACAAATTCACTTTTAAAATTCTGCTGATGCAAACCATGAATATAATATGAAACTTGAAATCCAATGTGGAAACTATTGAAAATTTGGGATGAAAGCAGTTACAAATAGTCAATCAAATCTTCGAAGCTTGTGATCTTTAAGCAAAATATTAAATATGTTTTTGAATTTAATTTTACCTCTCTTCTATATCACTTCTATAAAAAAGAGGTCCATTTGTTGTCCATGTCATTTTTTGGACTTCTATGTGTGTTTTTTTTTCCTCGGAAATGAAAGCAATATTTTAATTTTCCTAATCAGTCACTTATAAAAAGGATATTACAGTATTTTCAAATAGAAAAGACGTTGATAGAAACTTCTTTGGTCAGAGGAGAAAGAACTTAACTTTTGGTCAGAATGAGAAATGAAGGTTTAGCTCTCTAATGAGCCTAAAATTTCTTTCCTGTCATCAATGAAGTAAAATCATCAAAAGTCTGATTCCCAAAGAATTGAGTCTTCTGTTCTGTTCAGTATTGCAGCCAAATAAACTGGATGTCTGGCTAGGACAGTAGTGTAAGATGTCTAAGGACATGGATGCTTTTGTGCTCAGGGATGAAATAACAGTAGCAAAAATCACACCAGAACTGGAAATGATTGAATCTAGTTATCTGGGAAGCTTCACAGACGGAAAAGCAAACGCTTTTGAAGATTTTTTTGAAAATTAGAGACTTTTTCGTGTCAACCAAGTTCGCTTATTTTTTAACAACATCATTTTGTAGTGTTCTTGATGAAATCGGTCGTAATTACTATGTGATCAAGCTCGACGAAACTGCAAAATCAGAAAATGGCATAAATGAGATTCTGATTTTGGTGTAAAAAGTTGAAATGGTTCGTAGAAAGACTTCTGAAGGTGTCTATTGGTCACTCACAGCAGAAGAAATAAAGTCAGAAATAGCCAAAGTAGTCAATAAAAATGAGTTGGCAATTTCTAAATTACTACCATCAATTTGTTTTGGTCTGAATGCTAACAAAAAACTTTTTCAGCAAATCGACAATGAGGAACATCTGGTAAAGGGCGCCTCCTAGATGTATTCATGCGGTAAAAGTGATACCTACAGGAGGGAGATCTATTCAGTATACAATGCTTTTCAGAAAGGCTGGAAGAGAATTGTCGAAAATGGCCAAGTTTTATTCCCAAAATGTATTACTCTTTTCTTCCCTACGGCTTTCTGACTCTGAGCTTTGGAATTGAGATGGTCTCTAGAGAGGAATCTTTTTCTAATGAAAATAGGTCCCTCAGTACCTTTTCTTGGTCATTCGACCGTTTGTCAGTCCTGCAACTACAACAATATCAAAGAGTAGGCAACACCTAGACATTTCTTTGTAAGCAAGAGTTTCTTTTAAGTCATCCCACATTGTGTTGGATATGCGAGCGGCAGTTACGTGTACAAGGTCTTTCAGCACATGCTTCCCAGGAATATCAACATCATTTTCCCGAGTCTCCCTATAAGTTCATGCATTTCCTCCGTCTTGCATTTACTCTACTGCTACCTGTGACCTTAGATTACTGGTGCTTTCTAAAAATATGTAAGCTTGGTGCAAAAAGAAGTGAAGTTATATTTGAAGTAAAATTCATTAGCTTGAAGAAGGCTCATATACTAAATATGGAATCCAGCTAATACAATAATACTGAACTAGGAAGAAATAAGGTTTATATGCAGTAGAGGCAGTCTATAGGCTTATCCAGGTGCATACATTGGGTGCCAAGGCTTGACGTCACATGTCCCAGCGTTGAACCCTGATTCTTATCACTGCCCCCCCCCCCTACAAAAAGTACAAGTTCATGCGTACGTGTCTGGGATGATCGTCATTGTTTAACGAAATAATTTGGTGACGAGGCTCTTGGGGTAGGGGACTCCCCGATAAAACATACAGGGTATCTCGAGTGTTTCTATTGCCACATTTAACAGTTCGCTGCTGTTACCGTTTTTCGCTACCTCCACTATCTTTTATTTGGCAACGACATTTTAATTGGCGTAAGAAATTTGATCCTTTCGTCAATTTCCCACAGACAGTCTAGAAAAAATAATTATCTTGAAATAATTAGGCAGATCAAGGCATTTGTTTAGAAGATTCATAAAAACCAGTATCCTCAGCCTATTAATTAGTCTCTAAATAACGACTGACAATATCTTATGTTGGGCTATAAATTCACCCTGATTCAATATAGGGGCTAATTATGTACTTCTTAAGACAGAATCTGGGATGTAAAAATGTGCTACAAAACGGTAAGATTCGACTGCCTATTGCTTTGATATGCCATTATTGAAGTGTAACAATAGCTGGATAATTATAGTGGGTTTGCAACTTGATTCAAAGCAGGAATCAAAAGGGCGGTTACTGTATACTGAAAGTATTTAGTAGTAAATTTTAAGTACTTGGTATGCCACTAAAACTTTAATTATACTTCATTTTTTCTTACAACAGGCTCTTGGATCCTTCATTCTTGGGGACAACCTTCTTATGATAAAATATAAATGGATAGATCCGTATATTTCAAAATCTCGGGAGACCTATATAAAAGGCAAGGAAATTACCAACTAAATATATTACAAAACAAACGAAAACAAATTACAATGCGAAAAATATTTAATCTGGAGACAAAATAATTAATCGTATACACTGTTCCTTTTTTTTCCACAGAATGTCAGGAAACTGCAAATTAATACTATGTAAATACTTTTCCCCGAATTCAGAAAGCACCATACACTCTCGAAGAAAATAGTCTTAATCTTCATCATCCTCCTTACACAGGGTACATGGATACCCCCATTCAGGAATCACATTCATTCTATCAAATATTTTTTGCCCGCTTTGGATTGGAAGGCAATTTGCCCTTAGTATTACCCATCGACATGAAAGCTTGCCTGGTAAATTAAATTTAAAATAAATTCCTCTCCAAAACTAGATTTACCCAAATTGTAATATTTTGATGTTGATGATTTGTCAACTAGCCCCTGCTGGTATGGAATTCCTTGGCCCTGTAAAATGAAATAATTTCTTATGTATATTTTGTCACTAAAAGTCGCGTGTTACGCGTGAATTTTCATTGTCAGTAGTTCAGCTTATTGTAATGAAATTGATGATTTGACTTTCAAATTAAAGAGCTAGCTCTTCAATATACCGTCTAAATAAAAGATCTATTCCTGTCAGTCCTAAGCCGACTACTGACATAGTAAAATTAATAATTTGCGTAAAACTGAGTGTAGACTGAAATAATGAAAACAATATTTGTTGCCTTGGGCGCCCAGAAGAAAACTATCGTAACGTCTATCCATTTTTTTTTTTTTTTACTTAAGCACAATGAGTCTCCAAACCCTATGTATTGGCTAAAATAGACCGTTTTTCCATACTTACTTTCCCTTGATAATAAAATCCTGACTCCGTCCCTGGCCTTAATTTGGCAGAAACAGATCACTAAAAAGTTGATTCGCAAGTTTAAAAAATGATAACTGAAAATGAAAATGAAAAAATGAAAACCAAAGTAATGAAAACTGCGATGTGAAGTTGTATAGCCGATTAAAATGAAATCCCACTTCTAATGCAACAAATTTAAAATTAAAAATACATAAATAATTCGATTATAAACTGAAAAAGACATTTAATTTCGTGGAACACCCCATAGAAAAATGTTGTGCAATAATAGTGAAAGTTCTACTTGTTCTGCCGAAGGCTATGAGAGCAAGCACCGGTTTGTTATCGTCGTTTTTTTTTTTTTTTTAGAAAAATAAAATGCTTTACGATTATACAAATTGAACAGTAGACCATCCTATTAAGAACCTAAATGCATATATTTTAATGAGAAAATCTTACAACAGGAATAATTTTTTATGCTTCCTTGCATCGATCACCTGCTATATGAGCACTGTAAAAGGTGTGGACATTTTTCTCCAGGGTTTATACCCATTAGAAGTAAAATTACAAATCCACTAATAATAAGCACAGAACACTGAGCTACACATGGAAAGTTTGATTTTATCTGAAAATTGGAATGTACTGCAAGGTAATCTATCTGACACGGATTGATTGAACAGTTAGAATTGCTCGTGCTTGTGATTTACCGATAAAACAATGGTTGTACCCACTGCAATGTGTATAAGTGTGGGAAAGGACGTGGGTATTTATCCTGGACGTGGCTATTTTTTCTATACATTAACTTTTTTTTGTATTCGTGGAAAAAATGACTGTATTTATAAATATATATATAACCTATATATATATATATACTTTTCTCGAAAACGGTTCGGGAAAATTGCCATCTTGGGATATTCTTGCATAAAAAAGACGATCTAGATAGGTCAGAAGTCTGAGAAAATTCATTCAGTATAAGAGCCTTAGTTTTAGTTTTTACAATTGCCGTCATGCTAGTACATCGTAAAAGCATTTCTTATGGCTCTGCCGACCCCTACTATTTCTTTTTTTGTTCATATTCCTGATGGGCAGGGAATTTCTTTTTTCAGATTATTCTGTAAAGTAAAAAAAAAAAAAATAGAAATCCCCAAACAAAATGTAAACATCCAAGATACGTTGCTGTCTTGGAGCCAACAGCTTTAGATCTATTATGAGCATCACATGTATTCCTGGACCAATGTGTATGTCTTGAAGTGTGTCTGCAGAAATAATGCCTTATAGATTTCTGCACACACACACTAAAAAAAAATTAAATCGAAATTAAATTTTCTAGCACACAAAAAAGAAATAAAAACTACGAAATAAATTTCTGATTAATTGGTTTCTTTTAAAGTGTCCAATTTTTTTTAGTTTATTTTGTGTGTTGAAATGTTCACCAAAAATTAATTCTTTATCCAGTACTCAAAAATTACTGAAAATCGTATTTCTAACTCGAAGTTAACCTAAAACCTTTAGGGCTTTTGAAAGAGGTGGCAAAACTGGAATTTTTTGTTGAGAGGTAGGGCTCTGAATTTGTATCCAACCTCCCAAATTGTTTTGATTTTTCGTTACTTACCCCACAAATTTGTTCATTTTCTGTGTAGTAATCATTTCTATAACTCTTTCTGTGTAATCATTTCTTTTCCTTCAGTTTGTTCTTTCCCGGAGTTGGAAGTGCTCTCGAAACAGAATTCACGTTGTATCTCTTAAACACCTTTTTCATAACTGAGCCTCTTCTCCTGGAATGTATTAAACCCTCCCCAAAATAGAATTGTAACTACGTCCTTTTGCAGAATTACTAAACATTAAAACTCATCTTTGATTCTGATTCTTAATAAATAAATAAAAATAAGTTTTTTCAGCTGAGAGTAAGGAACAACATTAAGACTTAAAACGAACAGAAATTATTACATATATTAGGGGATCCGACCCTCCGTCAATACCTCGCTCTTTACGCTAAAGTTCAAATTTTGCTCCAATTCTTTAATAAAGACCCCTGAATCACAAAAGTCGTTTAATTAGAATAAATAGCTCTTTTGAAAGTACTAAGAAAGACCTAAGAGCGAGGTATTGACGAGAGGGCGCACCCCCTCATATACATAATATTTTCTCTTCATTTTAAGTTTTAATGTTGCTGCTTTTTTTTTCTCCCTTTTTTATTTTCGATTAAAAAAACTTGTTTTTTATTTAAATTCTGATCCTTTTTCAAATAATGCTAAGAAATCCAGTGCCCCTTCAATGGAAAACTCCCTTCCCACATGAAAAATTCCTCCATCGAAAGATCCTCCAACGTAACCCCCTCCCCCTGACCCCTCCTCTACCAGAAAAAAAGAAAACATCTGTATACTTCCCAATTACAAATACTATATATAAACAAGGGCCAAGTTCATAACTTGCAGCCCTTCTCCCTGGGTACTGCGGGGATTAATTCATCCTCAAAGAGATAGCTATTAAATTTTTCGAATATACGGAACAAGACGTCTATCTCAAAATTTTGATCAGGTGACTTTAGGAAAAAATGAGCTTGGGAGGGATCAGTTAAAAAGGGCACTAGGACTGCTAATTTCTGTCCGAACGAGCCCTCTATAGATATTCTGCGGCCACTGGGTCGATATGTTGACCCCTTGGTAACAAAAAAACAAAAAGACATGCATCTGTGATCTTTCTTCTGGCAAAAAATACAAATTCCACACTTTTGCAGATTGGAGCTTGAAACCTTTACAGTAGGGTTCTCTGATGCGCAGTATCTGGAGGTTCATTAAGATTCTATGACTTTTAGGGGGTGTTTCTCTCTTTTTGATGAAACTTATATGTTTGAGATCAGTGTAAAAATCCGATTCTTTTGATGTATCTATTAGAATCAAAATTCCGCTTCTTAGAGTTTCGGTTATTATTGATCCGAATCGCTCCTTACTTACAGTTCGTTACCACGGACTGTTTGAGACTTGAATTTCTAGATGTCGATTTCTGAACTAACTCCTGGTTGGAAATCATTTAACCAGTTATGCTCCAACACTGTGGTGCCGCGGCTTTGATTTACGATCTTGAACCGGATCCAGATACGGCACCCAGAAATCTCAGCATTTTTACAACTTTCTCCATGCTTTTCATATTATTTCCTGTTTTGTTGTTTTGACGAGTCAAGTCCTCTCCTGAAATGAATTGTCGCATACATGGATGGGTAGGATTAATTTGAGGAGAGGTACCAAAGTTGACATTAGGTTTGCTGACTATAATTGCGTCTCAGGTTAGATCATTTTTTTTTTTCGTTTAAGCAGAAATAGTGAAAGCATTCATATTCTTTTTTCCAATAGTATTTAAAACTCCCCAAATGGAGTTTCAATGGAGCTGTTTGTGAAGATCACAGAAAGCACTTGTTTTCGCTTTTCGCAAGCTCCATGTTTTTTGTTTGTTTTTTTTTTTGTCCATACCGCCAGAAAAGATTTACTAGCGTTTTTAAAACTGGAAAAATCGGTTTGTTTAAGCATTGGTTATCTATATGGTTTATTATTACCATTGTTTCCACTAGGGTCATACGGAAAGCAGGTCGTCCCCAAATGGGATGGGAGGATGTTGTAAGGAAAGGTTTAAGAGAAATATGAACTTTATAAGATGGTGTAAAGAGGGAGGCTTAAATGAATTTGGATGGAGAAGCGTGCGTAGCTATGTTGGCCTCAGGCGGCTTGGTGCTGCAGTGTTGCTAGTAGCAGTTTCCACCGCTCTAAGTGGTGACTGTTAACCTACTTGCGTATTGCAATGCTTTTTCTACATTATTTGATATTTCTTCAGGAAACGAATCTAGATACTTATCGGTTATATAGTAAACACTCGGGAAGTGAAGTTCGATTAATGCTAATGAAATCAAACAAAATATGATGAAAATATAATAGTTAAGAAACAAATTTGGTCTATATATTTGAGCATTAGGGGGGGGGGGTAAAGCATATCATATTTTATACTAACCAAACCAAAATACAAACTAAATACTTAAATAAGATATAGCTACAATTTATCTTCCAATCAAGCCAAAGCTAATTGTGTGATATAAAGAAAATGCTTGACCAGTTTCTTGTGTCATGTTCGCATCATCCGCAATCGAAATTCTATAGTGTTTATTATATAACCGATAAGTACATGAATCTATAGTTTCAATGTGATTCCCCGGAAAACACTCAAAAGCGATTAGTTTAGAATATAAAATAGGGCATCTGTTCTTAAATTTTGGGGCCACCAGATAAATTGCTAGAACCAAATGAAATTGGGTTTACTGCTCTTCTTAATTGACTTGTAGAATATGTAGCTATTTAGACATACAGTTTGGATAATGCTAAATGATGATTCTTAACATCGTGACAGATTTGAAGACTAAGATATGGTGCCAGAATGCGCGGGTCCAATTTATGTACTCCAATAAAACAATAATGAAGGACCAGAGGCTGTTAAATCGTAGGGGTTCTGCTTATAATAACCGAAGGCCGACTTGAAAGTTAATTGATACTTTGACTAATGGAGACGAAGAAGTAGGCCGTGGTCGATGTATATTAGTTCTTTAGTGGAACTATTTTTGACGGAAACCTTGTGTTAATATGTTAAAAATTTGGAATGATGTCGTGTTTTAATGTGACAACAAATCCTACCAAGGGGTCGGGCTCTAACTTTCATAGATATATGAGACTGAATGGCTTCAAGTCAGTTTACAGATCTTTGTGCATGGCTCTAGTTCTACTTCCCTACCTTCTTTTGAACGATGTGCACCAGAGTTCACAAAGTTCTGTTTAATTTTTAATTTATTGCCGTAATTTAAGTAAAGGATACATAGGTATTTATTAAATGCCATAAGTAAAAAGATGTCAAAGTATTTGCTGAATAACTTTTGTCTGTCAATGTCCGCATTAAATAGGGCATATGGGTACTTGGATGGTGACATCGGTGCAACTACTCCAAGTGTAGGCACTAACATAGGTGCCGACAGGGAGAAGGGGCCATGGCCTTCTGGAAATGTGGAATTATAATGTAATTATAAGGAAACCAAAGGAAGAGAGCAAAATGGGGAAAAAACCATGGGAAATGCGTGTTACTCCGTTGATGGCTGCCTACCAAGAGATTTCGACCCTTAATAAGGAAAACATAAGGTCTAGTTTGTGACAGAGTATGCCCTTTCCAGTTTCCCACAAGCATTTTTTCTATATGATTTGGTTGGAGCAGCAAAAAAAAGAAAAAATCAAATTCTTCACAGTAATGAATGGTAAGTAAATAACGATCCTTGTCAATAACAAAAGCATAAAAGCCCAGCTATTGATAACGTTCAATCAAAGAATCAACTTTTTATGGTGATACTAAATATGTATTTGTGTATTAGTAATTAGTGCAAAAGAAAATTCGTATAATTATTGAAAACAAAAGGAAAACAGCTTGATAAGGAGCAATTTCGGTAAAAAAAAAATATACCGTTAACTTTCGCTTGCATTGCATGAACACCCATGAGCTGATATATGAAGCCACTATAATCAGAAATGTTTTCCCCGAACGGAATTCGGGGAATTTCTGTATTTTTCCCCCTGAAAGGATACGTTTTTTCTTTTACTATTATTTATTTATTTTCCAGGAGTTATTGCATTTATTTAGTTATCACTTTGAAACTGACTTAATTTTTTATAGTTATGAAGTATAACGGTGTCAAATACATTGACTTTTGGTATTCAAAATTAAATTAAAAAGTTTGAATTAAAAATTTGTTATTGATTTTCTGAATCTAAGTTTAATGTTTTGCTTTGAACAAACTACTTTGATAATGGGTTACTTTTTATAAACACTGAGTCTAAGGGCATCAAGTATTTTGGTGTTTGATAACCAAGTTCAAAACTGTCTTTATTGTTAAAAGATATCCGTCCAACGCTTCGGCATTGCTCAACAGAACTAAATGCTGGGAGTTTATATCTTAGTTTTTGTAAGTAGGCTATTGTTTTGTGTATTTTTTTGTAATTACTTACTTTTTTCATTTTTATATACTTTTACTTTAATTAACATACTTTTTCTATTGCCTTTAGAAAAAATGTTTGTCTCTACGCTTCATTAAATAAAAAAAGACAAGTTTTTTCAGGAGCCACATTAGAATTTTAAATAAATAGAAATTATTACGGACATAAGGAGGGTTGTCCCCCTCCTCAACACCTCGCTCTTCACGCTACAGTTTTTTAGCACTTTAAAAAAAGTAACTTATTGTTCTTATAAACTACCCTCATGTTTCAGGAGTCGTTTTTAGAGAATTGGGACAAAATTTAAATTTTAGCATAAAGAGTGAGGTGTTGAGGAGGGGGAAACCCACCTCATATATGTAATAATTAATGTTCGTTTTAAGTTTTAACGCTGCTTTTTACATTCAGTTGAAATTTCATTTTTGATCGTTTCTTAAATAACGCCAGGATACCTGGCTCCACCACCACGGAAAAATCCCTCTCCCCATAGAAATATCCTCCGGAAATATCAATCATGGTAAAAATTTACCTTGAAAATTACCCTTAACATATCCACGCTTAAATTGAATCGGTAAAGAGAAAACAAGACATGTAAAGAAATTTCGTATAGGAATTTTGGCAAATTCACCCAGTGATCGCTATATGTCACTTGGTTAATACCAAGTGCCATAAAAATGCGAATTTTTACATTTTGAAGATTGGAGCTTGAAACTCTACGGTAGGGTTCTCTGATATCATGTATCTAATAAAGGGATTTCCATTAAGATCGCTTGTTTTTTGGGAATGCTTCCTTTAATTTCAGAAATCAGGCAAATTTTCTCATATTTTTGGTTTTGGGTGGGTAACAATAAACTGAAAGAATTTTGTATGTTTAGAATCAGCATAAAAAGCCAATACTGCCGATTTAACAATTGTCACGAGAATTCCATTTTCAGTTTTGGTTAATATTGGTCCAAGTCAGTTTTTACTTCCAATGTTTTTTTTTATCACAGAAGAATAAGATTATTTTGTGACGGAATTTCCCTTGAGCCTGTTCATTTAATTCAGTTGAACAGGACAATAAAAATAAAGAAGATCAATTTGACAGCTGGTTGGTAAGTTTAAATTCTGTTTTTCTTGCAATATTCTATATTTTTTTAGATGTCTAAATATATAAGTGATTTAAGTCCTAGGGAGAACTGTCCTGATACGAAAGAGGTACATTTTACATGGCCGTTATAAAACTAAAACGTGGTATCTATGCAGGCAAGATGGTTTTTGAGTATTTCTACTCCTTCTGTAATCTACTCTAAGGCATAGGAAATTGCATAAAGACAAGTCTACATCTGCTAATCTACAGAAGCAATAAATCTTTTTTCAATTTTGGTTTTAGTTTGATTTTTTTCAAGATGAAATGCATAATGATTAAATATGTTATTTATTAAACAAATTGATCCCCTTGCCCGAAATCCTTGTCATTTAGAATTTCCCGTATTTTGTTCCATTTCGCATGCAATTTGATTGCTAATTTTTATTGGAGTTTTTTCCTATAAGCATTTAAAAATAAACTTATTCCAACGAAAAAAATATCCTGAAATATATTCCCCGTCACCCATCCACCACTGCTATTTTGGCGTCTACCCCCCTGGAAAATTTTCTGCCGGCGCCCTTGGGCAGTAGGCAGCCCTACTGACTGTTGTGATAGAGAGTTCTAATCCACAACAACCATGCCCCCTGAGATCAAACCTATCGTACGATTTTTTCATTGGTTGTAGCAGTTGTCACCAATGGAAGCAATCTTTTGTTTATGTTTTTCGTATGCGTATATCATTTGTCACAGTTGATTAAGGAATAGAATGGATGGAATCAGGGCCGGATTTAAATTTTTGGTGCCCCTAGCCCCAAGTGTTTTGGTGCCCTTAGGCCCAAGCAACTTTTGGGTTGGAGACACAGAGATTTACGGGGAAATCCCAAAAATTCGGAGATACTGGAAGCCCTGAACAGAAGGCTACTGATGAGTGATGAGCCAAAAGTAATGCAAGAGAGAGGTGATACCGAACTCTCAGCTGCCATTCTTGGAGATATCTGACAGTCTATAAACGGCCTCGAAATTCCTGTGTTGTTTTAAAATCACTTTTCTGTGAAAAGGCAGCGTAACAGCAAAATGTACCTGTAACTTTGACGATAAATCACATCAGTCCAGTTTTGCTAAGAAAAAAAAAATTGGTCATTGCTTTTTTTGGCGCCCTTGATATTGTCCACCCCTTGGCCTAGTGCATAGGCCGATGTGGGCGTATGCATAGGCCTAGTGGGCCTATGCATAATTCCTGGCCTGGATGGAGTCCATGTGAAGGACAGTGTGACACAACCGGAAGGTATTCACTTCTAGTAGCAGAATCCTCAGTTTTATAATATTTGAAGTCTTTTACACTGGAGGTAAGCTACACTTTTCTAGGTCGAACTTCCACTCGGTTTTACCTACATACATTACGTAAATCCCAGTATTCCTTATAGAACATTTGAAAACAGCTATTAATTTAAATGATGTTGTGCTGAAAGTTGGCTTGGGGCATCAATGCTTGCTGTCGGAATGAAAAGAATAAGCGATTTACTGATTTGATTTGGGCAGTGTCAATTGAAGGCTCACATGCATTACTTGTATGTCAAGAAAGTTCATAAAACTTAATCTTTGGCCTTTCTTCATTTGGTTCCAGGTCCACACCTCTGCTTCTACTCTTGATTTCATGAACCCGTTGAGCAAGACTTCTAGTGGAAACTCTAGTGGAGAATTCTATACTGGAGGAAAGCATGAGTCGTGAACAAGTTTGCTGAGACAAAGGACTTCATTTCAAGGTAATAAATAAGCCGTGACTCCCCATGTTTTCCAAAAAAGGTCGTTTCTAATAACCTATTTCAGCTTTCAGGGAATCCACTGCACACATAGCCAATTCAAAAATTCTTGAGTAATTATTTCCTGGGATATTGTAAAAATACCAATTACTCAATGCAATGAGTACTTTTGGGCAAAAAGGCTAAACATGCTGGAGACTAACATTTCACTACAAGTATCTTCAACACAAAAAACTTATTTTCTCTTTCTTTCCTAATTTACTTGGAGGAGATGTTGTTCTTAAATATATGGTGGGCTGCTTGGGCCATAGAGAGGGAATGCATTTAAAACGCAACCTTTTCTCTCCCCCTGTTCTTGACTCTAGTCTAGTAACTAGAGAGATATAATCGATTGACTGATCTAGCCCCTGTTAAGTGGCACTAATTTAGGGATATCGAGGAAAAAGTGCAATGACCGTGATCAAAAATCGATCTTTTTACATGGAACCAAGTCTTTGACGGCACCAGGAAGTCATCTATTGCAGTAAATATTCGAGTTTTGAAGCTCGCCATATTTATCCCCCTTTGCATTCAGCGGTGTTAGTTTTTAATCAAGGGCTCAAGGGACACTGTGTTTTGCAAAAAAAAAAAAAATACAAATAGTAACTATTAAAAATCTCGGTTGAATGCAAGTCTTTCTTAAAGATGTTAAAGTAAAAAACGAAGTTTTTCCACACAAATAAAGAGTGAACTTAGTTCTTAAAATGAGCAAGTATTAACTGAGATAAAAAATCAAACTTAAACGAACAGAAATTACTATAAATGCAGGAATAATGACTAAAGTGAACAAAATTTATAACGAACAATGAAGTCAAACCCAAAATGGATAAAAATGAACATAAATAAGTATTATTTGCACTTTTGAAAGCTAAACAGATATATCTATTTTTTTTTTTTTTTTTTTTTTTTTTTTTTTTTTTTTTTTTTTTTTTTTTTTTAGATTATTGATTTTTCTTTACGTTTGAAAGTAGTGGATTTAAAGGGGAAAAACTGTGCCAGAAATAAGGGAATTGAGGGAAATAAGGGCAAACAGTGACGAAAATAAGGGCATTTTCGAGGAGATGAAACTTAATAAACCTTTCATAAATGGTTTTGAATCAAGAAACTTGTTCTGTAAATTTGATTTGTATTTTAAATTAATGTTTTTCTTCTTCAGTTTCATTAAAGCACAAGTGTTACATCTTCGTTCATTGTTTGAGGAGTGGCAATCCCTCTCTTATTTGTGGTAACCTTGGTTCATTTCAAGTTTGAATTTATTTATTTATTAATCATTGTATAACTGGATAAATAGACAGCTTCTGGTGGTACCAAGCTATGATTCAAAATTTTTATGAAGTTTTCGAAACCGTTGTACATGTGAAAGGAATAGATTTACAAAGAAGAAAAAGTTGGCGAAAACTAGTAGCAATTAAAAATAAGAAAATTAATTTTGAACAGTATCAATTTCTTTTTTTTTACAATTTTTATAGTGTAAGAACGAATCGTTTCAATTATATTGCGTTTTCAGCTATGATCGTATCCAGAGGGGTGGGGGGTTTAGCCCCCCTTCTGCCTAGAAATTTTGTCCGACTTGTACAAACGCAACAAAATTAATATAAACACATTCTTACGTGTTTTTAAGTTCTGTTGTAACCAATATCTGTTATAACCCAAATTTAAATGTCTTAACCCTTCTAATTCTGCTTCCAGAAGCAAGTAATGTTTCTTTTTTCTATTGAAAATTTATGAAGAGAGAGGGTTTTAGTAAAGAAATTCTTTCAAGGAGACCGAAGGAGCGTAATTTGACAGATTAATGTGGAGGAATAAAGTCAGGTAAAAATTCAAGTTTAAAATGAACTCCAACTAGGTTATCAAAGTAGGGAAAAAATACTCCCCCCCCCCTCCCGAACAAAATCATGGATACAGCTTTGGTTTTTATTTTAGTGCAAATAACAAACTACCCTTTTAGTGGGTCTCAGGTGGTAGAGGGGGTAAACCAGACTTATCTGTTGTAATTTCTTCTTCTTTGGTTTGAATGTGCAATATAATTGTTGCTTGTTTAAGTTTCATTCCTTCGTTCGTAATAATTTTTGTCGCTTTGAACCCGATATTTTATAAATCCAATTTGTGTTCATTTGATGTTTTGCGTTTCCTGTTTCCTTTTCATTTAAAAAAAAACTGGGACTTCTCAATTTAATTCATGTTTTTTTTTTATTAAAATGGTATTCGAATGTACTAATAGTTGTAAAATTGTCTAATAAACTTTATAATTAATAACAGTTATTGTTAATTACTAGTGGAAACTTGATAGTATTAATCATCGTGGGAATGATTGTGGTGAAAGTTTTTTGACTAAGAGTATCCATGTTGTAGTTTTGGTGTGAACAATCCAAGTCGGAATGGTTGTGGTAGAAGCAATTGTAATAGAAGTAGTTGGGATTGGAATAGTCATGTAAATCCTTGCATACCAGCTTTAGTAGAAATAAAGCACTGCTAGCCTGAGATGTATAGTCAACAAAGTGGGAAATCTTAAATGCAAATTTTTTAATATTTTCCCGGCGTTTCACTAAAAATTGTTTCGTTAGCCACGAAGCCTTTCTCTCGGAGGTTAAAGGCAAACTTGAGACTAAAATTGCCGATGTTAAAGCACCATCAACTGGGGGGCATGTGCCCATAGCTCTTCTTACTTCTAACATCCCCCTCCAGTATTTTAGTAAGGACTCTTTTTTAGTATTTCCATAGAGAAATACCTGTTTTTAGAATTTTCAACGATAAAGAGAACAAAATCCCATAGATTTTGAAGAAATCTTGCTTGATGCAAAATGCAAATTATGAAGCATTTTGGTTTGTGATTGATTAAGCTGAGGTGTGGCCAGTATTCCGACTGGGAAAGGATTCAACACATTTTTCAGGGGAAAGTGTAACCTTTCCCCATCTGTGACATTTTTATAGCCATTATTTAATCAAATAGTACAGAATTAATGATGATTTTGTGTTTCTGGGACTGCCCAAAACTCACTATGGCACTTTGGTCAATAATTGTTAATGAGAAGTTTATGTAAATGCTCTGATGGAGTGGCTCTCAAAATAGTTTTTTTGGAGCCCTTAAGATCACTGAGGAATTTTGAAATTCAAATAATTAATTCTATTTGTTATTTTTAATTGAACTTTTCAAGTTAGTAATTTTACCTCAGAAGAGTAGTCTAGCGCAAATAGTAGGTTAAGGATAAGGGTTGCATAATATTCTCGTCTTGTTTTTGTAATAATCATTATTTTTAGGGAACATATGTGAACTTATAAAGTCAAAAGTGAATCAAGTTCTCCAATTCTAAAATCACAATATTTTAAAGGGTTTTGGGCCATGGACATTTTTTGACTAAATTTATCACAAGAGTTTTAAATGTTAGTTTACAATGAAATGTAATAATTAAACGAATTTACAAACTAAATTAAAAGAAGGTTATGCACCATTTAGACTTTGTTTTAGTTTTAGATTCTATATCCATTTCTTATTTTTTTATAGATTAATCTTGAAAAAGCAGAAAGTGGTTGGATGTTTTTGACATAAAATGGTCCGCTTTGAGTGAAACTATCTTTCTAATTTCACTCTTTTATTAATCAGATGGATGCTTTCTTTTTGCGTCAGTTCGGCATTTATTATTATACCTCATATATTTAAGCCAGGTTATTTTAGTATATATTATTGACTGTTTATTTATTTGTTACGCTATAAAATAAGTATCATAAGATTTATCAAAGAAAAAAAAAATCGATAAAACAATGAAAGAAAATAATAAAAAACAACTCTTAATTTGCCTTAACTCATCGGTGTATTTTCCGATTGATATCCTATCTGAAAACTCGACAGATGTGTTAACTTATAGCCCTCCCTTGACGCTCGCATCTGTCGGTACTAGTTCTAGGAAAACATTAGGGAATACTCCCAAGGACAATTGATATTTTTCCATGCAAATGCGATCCTACAAAATAAGTTTGATTCGGCTTCGAGTATACCTTCTTAGTGAATCTTTATTTATTTATTATAACAAAACTGCCTTGAGCCCAGAATTTGATGCAAATTTTTTTGAAATGTCAGCAATCATAATCAAATTAATTTTTTGAATATTCATTTAAACTGAATAAACCTAAAATAAATCTGAAAGACCAGTAGTAAAATAATCGAAATCCAAAAAGTAACTTATATGACTTAGCCTCTCGAGATTAGGCTACTAAAGTAAACCTCTAACCCTTGGCTATAATTTATAAGCTAAAACGATAGAACAAAACAAAGACAAGTAACGCCAATTCACTATTGCTCTCAAAAGAAGTCTTCTGCTTAAGGGTGAGTATTAGAAAGAGGGATAAAGAATGTTATTCAATTTTTTTGAAAATTTTAATTTCCACCGTAAACAATCACTTCTCCATCGTTGCCCTGGTATTCAGGTAATGGGTGCCCACATCTGAAATTAGGGACAAAGATAAAAATGTCTTGGACTAGAAGGGGTCAAGGTCTTTCTATATCAGGCATAAGTTTGAAGAATGAATTGCAGCAAATTGGGTGCTCAGGCCCTGTGAAGGTAAGAGGGAAAAAGGAGGGCAGAGGAAAATACTCCTTTCTGTTTATTCAAAAAGAATATTTATGTGAAAATGAGTGTTCTATATAAAGAATCTGGCAACTATTATTAGCTTTTTTCTGAGCTTTTAGTGATAATAATTGCAGATCCAAGGTAATTTCTTATATATTCAATTTGTTTTAACTATAGCAATGGGGAATTTTCACTAAAATAGGTCATTGAAAATAAACTAAAAAATTAATGATGTCAATAACTTATTGATAAAAAGCTACTTGTATTTATTGTTTCTGAGGCATAAAAAAAATGGAAATGGAAAGGATTTCAACTAGTAATATTTTTGTCAATTTACTTATTTTCATATTGAATCGTGAAACCTGACACCAAGGCCTTTACACTTGACTAAAAAGTGTATTTTATTTTGGTACTTGTGAGGATGATTCCTCATCGAAGAAACTTAAGGGTTTCAACAACTCAAGAAAGTTGTCTCCTACGCCTGACATCCTGCCTCCGTACTTTATCGAGGGCTGCTTCATTTTTTTTTTTTTTTTAAAGAAATACCCCAGCCCCCAGAAAAAGCGTCCATTTATTCTTCTGTTTCCTTTTTTTTATATTTCGGGCCTCTGGGGTCTAAATTCGATCGTTTTTATTTAACTTGCCGTGCTTGGATTTTTCTTTGAAAGACATTGAAGTGACATTATTTGAAAATCCGTTTAAGTGTGTCTAAAGTTAAAACTAAAGGTCCATAAAAACGTAGATTTGACAAGAAAAATTGTCTGGGTGGCAATTGTGTTAGTTTTCCACTCTAGAACTTTGCCTCTTGTGGGGCAAAGTGACCTTTTGTGGGCGTAACCTCTTGAACATTACTTTTCCATCCAATTTTCCAATAATCCTTTCCACGGCACAAGAATATTAGTTATTCGGTCTCAAAATACAGCCGATGCATAATTAGTCACTCTAATTTAAACGTTGAATCGCATAGGCAAGTTTACAGATAAGATCTATCAGTTCTAATAAAAATACGAGAGCAAGAAGGATCCGTTTAAGAAAGGGTGCCCGCTGTTTATATTATGATCTCGGTCTATTGAGGCACTTGGTTGAATAAAGAGTCATAATCGAACTGTCACAATAGGTCGATAAGGTCATACATTTCCGCCGCTTGATGCTTTTGATTCAGTTTACCGTTAACTCTACCATTTCACAACAATTTAAGATTTCTATTATGTTCTATGGTAAATAGGAAAGAGTATCTTCCTTGATGATGTCGATAACAATCGGCTTTAGAATTTTGATATGCCTTATAAACATGGCATTGAAAGTGTTTTCCTCAAAAATATAAATTCAAAGCAAGATCGTTTGTAATTTGGAGAAGGTTTTAATCCAACTAAGTAGTCTGGAGACAAGGATAGAGTAAACTTCCTTGTATCGAAATAAATTATTTTTCAGACAATAATTTAACATGTGTTACGTCTAAAGACATTGACGCGTATGTTTGATGCTTCTTAATAGAACCCGAACAACAGAACCGTCCCTCTTCTAAATTTTTATTGCCAAGGTTCCCGAATTAAATATCCATGCCAAAGACATAATAAGGTGTCCTATGCATTCCCACCTCCCAGAAATGAGCTCATATTTTTTTTTGCCTAATGTGTCCTTGGACAGATCACACTTTACTGAGTTGTTTTCTAATCAAACATTGTGAATACTTTAGAAAGTATAGGTTCTACGGGGGAGAGGGTTTGCAGACCCTCGTCTTTCATTTGAGCGAAAACAGAATTTTTGGAAAATGAGATACTGACTGATACTGAGCAGATACAGACATGGATACTGAGCCAACTCGACCAGATACAAATGGGATGGGAGGCTATCGGAACTATGGGCCGCCATGAAATATCCAGATTTTACCATTTTGAATACAATTTCGAAAATTTGCTCCATAAGTACATTTTTTTTTCTTTCTTTTGCTGAAAGATTATCTCCCTTCGACAAAATTTCTTGCTTGCAGGACAAAACAATCGGCTTCCATTTTTTCTTAGCATAAAGCAAGTCTATAAGACTACTCATTGCTTGCTAATTATTGAATTAGCAAGTAATGGTAGTTTTCCCAAAAGCAAGTAGTTTTCCCAGCAAGTCTGGGAAAACTATGAAAAAAAGGTCAACCTCAAACAAACTGCTATACAAATAATTCTTTCACTACTCGACCAAAAAGTATGTACTGATTGATTCTGATTGATTCATTGAGTAAATTAAATAAAAAAAAAACAATTTTTTTAGCTTTAAGTAAGGAGCGACATTAAAACTTAAAACGAACAGAAATTACTCCGTATATGAAATGAGTTGTCCCCTCCGCAATCCCTCGCTCTTTACGCTAAAGCTTTAAATTGTTTTAAAAAGTAAAATTGTGGCAGAGTCAAACTTTAGCGTAAAGAGCGAGGGATTGCGGAGGGGACAACTCATTTCATATACGGAGTAATTTCTGTTCGTTTTAAGTTTTAATGTCGCTCCTTACTTAAAGCTAAAAAAATTGGTTTTTTTTATTTAATTTCTGAACGTTTTTGAATTAATGCATGTTTGGTTTTGCCTCTCGGCACATAAATTATTAAAACGAAATTTGTATATTAATTTTTTTTTGGCTAAATGGCTTTCTCTTAGTTTTGATCAGACGATTTTGAGAAATAAGGGGTGGAGAAGGAGGCCTAGTTGCCCTCCAATTTTTCGGTTACTTAAAAAGGCAACTAGAACTTTTAATTTTTAACGAACGTTTTTATTAGTAAAAAATATACGTAACTTAAGAATTAACTTACGTAACAAACTTTCATAACCTTATATTTTTATTATGTATACGAGGGGGTTTGTACCCTCGTTAATACCTCGCTCTTTAAACTAAATCGTAAGTTTTGTCCCAATTCTTTAAGAATGGTCCCTGACTCAGAAAGGCCGTAGAATAAATAGTTGAAATTACTAAAAATACTTTAGCATAAAGAGCAAGGTATCTACCTCCTCCTAAATACCTCGCTCTTTATGCTAAAGTATTTTTAGAACCCCTCATATGTGTAATAATCTCTGTTCGTTTTAGGTTTCAATGCTACTTTTTCCTTTCATTTTAATAAACGTTTTCATGTTTATTTTTCATTGTTTTCTTATAGTAATGCTAGAGAATCCTGGGCCCTTGTCATTGAATTTTTCTTCCCCCATGACAGATTCCTCCAAAGAAAGATCCTCCAACATAGCCCCCTCTCCTCAGCCCCACCCCCAAACAAAATAAAATCCCCCTGAAAACGTCTGTACACTTCCCAATAACCATTACTATATGTACACAATGGTCCAAGTTTTTAACTTGCAGCCCCTCCCCCAGGGATTGTGGGGGAGTGAGTCATCCCCAAAGATATAGTTATTATGGTTTTTGACTATGCTGAACAAAATGGCTATCTCAAAATTTTGATCCGTTGACTTTGGGAAAAAATGAGCGTGGGAGGGGGCCTAGATGCCCTCCAATTTTTTTGGTCACTTAAAAAGGGCACTAGAACTTTTCATTTCCGTTAGAATGAGCCCTCTTGCGACATTATAGGACCACTTGGTCGATACGATGACCCCTGGGGAAAAGAAAAAAAAACAAAAAAAAAAACAAACAAATAAACACGCACCCGTGATTTGTCTTCTGGCAAAAAATACAAAATTCCACATTTTTGTAGATAGGAGCTTGAAACTTCTACAGTATGGTTCTCTGATACGCTGAATCTGATGGTGTCATTTTTGTTAAGATCCTACGACTTTTAGGGGGTGTTTCCCCCTATTTTCCTAAATAAGGCAAATTTTCTCAGGCTCGTAACTTTTGATCGGTAAGACTAAACTTGATGAAACTTATATATTTAAAATCAGCATTAAAATGCGATTCTTTTGATGTAGCTATTGATATCAAAATTCAATTTTTTAGGGTTTTGGTTACTATTGAGCCGGGTCGCTCCTTACTACAGTTCGTTACCACGAACTGTTTGATACCAACAAATGTGATTAGACATGTCATTTTTAAGCTCTTTTTTGCTAAAAAATACTTCTTTTTCATTGAAAAAGAAGTATAATTTTTTATTCCTGTATCCCTTTCTTGCTTTAATTTATTAAAAGGCGAAGAAAAAAGTCAAATGAATTTAGGAAAAAGCAAGAACAAAACTACGGTTGTCAATTATTGGCTGTATTTACCACCCTTACCAATAATCTTAACTTGGTAAGAGAAGCTACCCACTTCGTGACTTTTCGCTTTATCAAACCTAATTACTTCATCCCCGTTTATTTCCAACTTTAGCTACTAACATTTCCTAACATTAATTTTCAAACCTATTACTACACCCTGTCAAAACATCAAAATATTAATTCTTTTGGTTAATAATTTATCGATTACAATCAAATTATCTGCCGAATGTAAGGATTATATTTTACTTTCAATTAATACCGTCTTTTACCATAGCATTTGTTGCATCATTTTTTTGCCTTTGAATGTCTGAAAACATACATTTTTATTTCATTTGCAACTTTCCAATGGGGCTCAAAAATGCTACACCACCTTGATTTTAACTAATTTAATTGTTAATATTCACATTTAAGGAACGATAAATTTATTTTAGAACTGTCGAAAAAAAAGCTAGACTCTTAAGCGAAAAAATGCCAAGAAATTTTTTTAAGCACAAATTCCTCGGTTTCAAAAGGCAATAAATAAAATATACTAACAGAGAAAAAAGGGCCACAAC
The DNA here is from genome assembly GCF_032884065.1 of Artemia franciscana. Classification (NCBI taxonomy): domain Eukaryota; kingdom Metazoa; phylum Arthropoda; class Branchiopoda; order Anostraca; family Artemiidae; genus Artemia; species Artemia franciscana. The sequence goes on from NC_088881.1 coordinate 15,502,602, forward strand.
ATTTAAGTGACAATTTCGTGACAACTAAGTCGCTTGTAGCATAATTCTTTTCTCGTATCAGTTTCCGACGATCAGGGATGAAATAAGACAACCAACTCTGTAGACCACCACCAGTTACAGCTATGACTATTGTTTTCATTAGAAGAGATTAATATCTTGAAGGCTTAATCGTGAAGAATGTGTTCCTTAATGCCTATCCACTCACAAAGCTGAGGTAATAGGCAATTTGGGAGAAAAATTAAGAACTGTCAATGATTTCGGTCACAATTAAAGGTACTTGTATGATACAACCCCTACCACTCAAGTTGTTCATTCATTGACGTATTACAGAACCGGTTTTATTTCGTTAGTTTCTTTCAGCTTAACGTGAGACAAGACGAAGAGAAGCTACAGAATAGATGGTAAATTGACTATACATTTGCACATTAGGGGGGAGGGGTAAAGAATTGGAACAGTGTGATGCTAGAAAACAATTCTTGCTTCACAATATTCAGAATAATTGTACCTAATACATTAGGCATGCAGACCCGCTATACTTTACCCCCTCCCCCATAATGTGCAAATGTATACCCCAATTTTGTTTCTAAAGTATTATATTTGTATCATACATAGGTATATTTCATTAGGATTGAGCGTCAGAGAAACATATTAGAAGAATATTAGGTAGAGGCTATATCATACAAGTACGTAATTAAACTTAGATAAACGCAGGATACAAACTTGCAGCTAGGGTTCTCCTCCTATCTTTATAGTGATTTCTAGTGCATCTTTTGTCTGTTCTTTCGTTTCTTATACCGTCGCTTCAGTGGCACCTATTCACAAAAATGTCGGGGGGGGGGGGTAATGTCATTGTTTTCGATTTTTTTTGGACGGAAATGCAAAACAGGCTATTTATCAATGAATGTACCTAAAGCGGTATTTTTCAGAGTCTAGGGCGAAAGGGGCAAATAAATCTAGGGAGTGACCGTGTGTTGCTCCGAAGATGGAAAAGGATTTCAAAATGAAAAAATTGTGTTAATTTACCCGCCAATATTTGAATCCTATAAGACCCATGGTAGATCAAATTGAAAATATCCACTGCATATACCCGGGTGCGCAGCCAGGATTGATGGGGGCCATGGTCCCTAGAATATGTTCGTATTACATCAAAATGAAATATAAACAAAGCAGAAGGTTTCTTCAAGATAAAATTAAAGTCAGTTTTACAGGAATTTTCCCATCCCCACAAAACCCTGACTCTTGCCCCGTGCTAGGAAAATCCTTGCCATACTCATGTATTAAAAGCATAACTTTACTTGTACAATTGTAGACCTCTACCAATAACAATCAGAACCACAAAATAAAAAAAAAAGAATTTAAATCTAATTACCGTTTTTATAAGTATACTGATCAGATCCATATTTTTACTTACTTTAACATATCTTTAAATTCAAACACAAAAAAATCATTGGCCTCTTTTCCTATCACATGATTGACAATTAAAATCGACCATATGTCATTAAGTCTAATTTTGAGAAAAAAAATCTCATTTTATTTGTTTTTCAATGATTTATTTTTTATTGTTCTGTTTGTTGCTAATAAAAAAGGCATCTTAATTTATTTTCTTACTTTAGTCATTTTTCTTCTTTTTAATCTTTATGTTTAATATTAGTCTTTACTTACTTTTGTCTGCTTTGTATTCACATTATGATGGCTCAAGTTCTTGGATGACTATGCTATTGGTTCAGCTACAGAAAAAATCTCGTCTACACTAAGCCTAAGAAAATTCCATGAAAGACAGGCAAAGAACCGTAAAAAAAAATATTTAATTCGAACAAAATTTCAAATGGAAAATACTTCCCAATATTGCTGGGTACGCAAAATAGAAGAAACAAACACACACGGGAAAATGAAAAACATGAGAAAATATATAGCTTTAGGAGTAAGAAAAAAATGTAAGAAACAACTATATAACTTAGGGCTTAAGTATGCTGGGTAGTATATAATTTTGGAAGTGACTAAATATTGTCACTTTTGTAATCTAGAAGCTACAACAAAATTTGTTTTAATTGAAACCTAATTTACAGTAAGTTTCAATTAAAAGGTTAAAAACAAAGATATATTGCTAAAATTAACACAATAGGCTTTAATGCATATAATATTAAACAAATAACAATGTCTGAAGGACAGAAACATAGAAGGAAAGACAGGTCAGACTCTTCCCTGAAATTTACCCTCAGGAGAACCTTGGGAGATTTTGAGAAAACGATGTTAAAATATATGAAATTCTGGATGCCTTTATTCAGAGATAAGAAAATCGACGTCGATAGCAATTGGGGAGCAATAATAAGTAACAACGTCCAAAGGACACAAACATAGAAGGAAAGACAGGTCAGACGCATCCCTGAAATGTATCCTCAAGAGAACCTTGGGAGATTTTGGAAAAACATGTTAAAATATATGAAATCCCGCATGTCTTTATCCAGAGATAGGAGACTGGACGTCGATAGCGATTGGGGGGCAATAACAAATTCCTTCTCACCCTCCCCCTTTTTTTTCCCGCATCAATTCTGTGAAATTTTCATGCAGTTTGTCTTTTTTAAATAATATTCTTAATATGACTGTCCGAAGTCCAAATAACTTTGAATGTTTAATTTCATAATTTTGAATCACATTTACCTTTGTAAACCAACACATAACAGAACTATTTGTCCTATTGCCTCGATTGTTGAGTCAAAAAAATTGCTATTTGTTTCCTTTTTGACAAAACGGTATCCCGCATAATGTGTGAAAGCTTAGTAACTTACCAACTGTTGGACAAATTATACTTCAGTTCAAGCGATTTGGTTTTACTTAGGGGGGAGGAGTAAGGATGGAACTAATTGGGCACCCGTAGAACATGCATCAATATTTTTGTTCTAATGTTTCTGCTTTAAATTATAGTCACTAACCAAAAATTTTAGAACTGTTTATGATTAGATTTAGACAGGTAAATGTATCAAATGAATGTCCTGACACTTGTTAAAATGGCATTCGGTGACATTTTTTAAAATCATTTCCATGAGTTTCTTTGCCATGGGGAAGTAGTCATCAGTCCATTCAGGTTAACCCTTTAGCTCAGTAACTAGCATATTAAACTAATTACACTAAATCGTTTCTACTTCCAAGATAGAATACGCAAAAATACACATTTGATGAAACTAAATAATCAGGAAGCAGCACATGATATTTTGTAAGCTCTTTCTTCTTTCAATGTTTTGTCTCCCTGACGTTCCATTAAATGGCTGTTTTCTTCGCTATATTGTCCTAAGAGTTGCACTACAATTGATTCTAGCTCAAAAAGCTAGACCCTTTAGCTCAGTAACTAGCATATCAAACTAATCACACTAAATCGTTTCTACTTCCAAGATAGAATGCGCAAAAATACACATTTGATGAAACTGAAGAATCAGGAAGCAGCACATGATATTTTGTAAGCTCTTTCTTCTTTCAATGTTTTGTCTCCCTGACATTCCATCAAATGGCTGTTTTCTTCGCTATATTGTCCTAAGAGTTGCACTACAATTGATTCTAGCTCAAAAAGATGACGATCCCGAACTTCTGGGGCTTCAGTTCTCATGAATTCTGCAAGTCGAAGAAGATATTCAACATTGTGACCGTTCACACCTTGTGCATTTGCGATCTGAAAGAAAAACAAGGTACTTCAGATTATAATTAAAATAAAGGGAGAATGTAATAAAAGGATAAGATCCTCTAGAGCTGTTGCTGGTGAACAGGGCGTCGGCGGCTATAGTTACCGTTTTAGTTGACGGGTCTCTTTTACAGGGATATGTTGCAAGTCTATTGCCCAGCCTTGCAGCAGCAGGAATCAAGCCCAGGGCCCCGTATTTCCAAGTAGAGCATCAATCGGCTGTGCTATCACAGGCTTAGAGAATGCGATAAACAAACGGGGAATAAACCACAATAGCTTATAAATGAACAGTGTCATGCTTGTCAATTTAGAATATTATAACCATTCTGGAATATCGACAGGTCAACAAGAACTAAAAATCATTATTTCCTTGGAGAAGTGTCATTAGGGAATTCCAAGTAATAAAAAGGCTACTTACTTGGAGTGCAATATCTTTCGTCGGAGCTTTCCCAGCCCAGTGCTGGCTCTTTTGGGTTGCAACATACACTAGCACTTTCAATGGACTTCCTCCTTCTTTAGGATGAAATTCACCAGTAGTTGTTATATAGCCACCAAGAAGACACTCTCTAACTCCAAGGTATTTCAATGCTGCATCCCCTTTAACCTTAAATGCTACACCCCAGGTCTCTGCCTAGAAGGAAACGTTGTATTTAAATAACTTGAAGGGAAAAAAAAAGTCTTCTTAACTTACAAATGGGAACTCAGATTGCCTCTTCTTATAGGATTTATTGACGATCATTGCAGAAGTACCTGTAACATAGTAAAGAGTGAACCACGGCCCTAGTAGCTGAAATTTAAAAATTATTTTTAAATTCTCTTTTGGAAAATCTTTTCCATGTAACACTGGTTTTAAAATAGTAAATTGTATTCAAATTCAACTGAACCGCAGCTTATTCTGCTAAGAAATGTTTGATAAGGTTGAAAAAGAGCTGGAAAACGGCAAAGAATGACGTCTAATTGTAATAGAAAGTACGACATTGAAATCCGCATTGTCCTTTAGCCGAAGGTTTGTAGTCCTAGTTTTTGGACAAGAAGAAAAATAACAATTTTGCATTGGCAGCACCGATGCTTTTGCGTTTTTTTTTTGCGGGGTTGGTCACACAAGTACCAGTGGTCGTAGAATATCAAGAGAGCACTCATTTGAACGGAAATCACAAACTAACATCTAATTACGATTAAAAGAAGTAAGTTTTCAATAGATTTCATTGTTAATGCACTCCTGAGACATTTATTATGTATTTCTGCTTTCTCACACGTTTAGATCAGTAAAAAAAGATAAATATTAGGAGACCATCCATAACCATTAAACCAACTAACTGCTCAAACAAGAATAAAGAATATATTAGGTCATATTTCTTAAATCATCAGCCTATACATAAATGGTTAAATAAAATGTGTTTTATGATCTTCAAAAGCAGCTACAGTAGTTAAGAGCAAAAGTCGCTCAGTATAAAAAACATCTTAGTGGTGCTTAGCAGTTAATCTAAAACTGCTACAGTAGCAGTTGAGGTAGTTGTGCAAAATACTGTTGGTTCGGTCATCGCACATATATATAGTACTCATGGTATTGTTTTGACAGGTACAGTGAAAGAAAGTGCAAATAAAAATCTATACTGGGGTGGATGCGCACCAGCTAATCTGTAATAATCTGATGGCAGAGATTTAAAGATGAAAAAATAGATTAAGTGGATGTAAATTCCCTTTTGGACGAAAAGAACAGGTCTTTGAAATATCGCACGGGTAGGCTACACCGGTTTGTTGCAGGTGAAACTACTGATGTAATAGCTGTTTCATAGAGAAATTTCATTTCAGTAGGCACAAAGAGGCCATGCTCAATGATATATTTAAAAATCTAATAAATCTGGGATAAAAGGGGAACACCTTCGGAAAATGGAATTATAAAAAGGTACTTGTGTGTTATAGCCACCACACTCAGTTCTGTCGAGAAGTGAAGTTTGTTCCATGCTAATGAAATAAGACAAAATATGATGAAAATATAATTTTTTATCAACAAAATTATGAAAACTGCAACAAAGAATTATGTAAAGAGGGTCGCCCAGACCGCATTATATTAAATACTTAACCTAAACTAAACTAACCTAACCAAAATGCCAACCAAACATTTAATTAAAATATAGCTACAATGGAGTTTCTCACCGAGCCGAAGCTAATATTGTTTGGTATAAAGACCACAAAAACCAGTTATTGTGTCGTATTTGCGATACAAGATCGTGAGTGTAGTGGCTGTAAGACAAAAGTACCATAAAAAAGTTCTTTTTTTTTAAGTTTTCCCTATTCCCCTCAAGGAAAATTTCTGGGATCTCAAATTCTGCCCCCTCCCATTCAAAATATAGTTGAAATGACGTTTCTAACTACTCACACCAACCTTACTTGGTACAGATTAACATTATTAAAAGAAAGTAAAGGCATGCTTTGAAACAGTTCTAGCTGAAATAGGCTGTTTTACTAATTGAAACCATTCAACGTTTTGTTCTGTCACATGTACCTTAATTTTAGGCTCCCTCCAAATGATATTGGTGGTAGGAACAATAATTTCTGCATTCTCGTATTGGGAGTGTTAATAGAAAAATAAAGCAAAATCACTTTTTCATTTTTATTTTTGCTAAAAAGTTCCACAGATTAATATAAAATACTAGTTTCAGCTCGTTTCAATAGAAAAATAGGAACAGCAAATAATAAAATGGAACTTTACCTTATCATTTTCTACAAGGGTAACGACTCTTCCAGGCTAGAAAAGAGAATCGGGTTAGAAAGAAAAACAAAGGAATTTGTTTTAGTAGGAGACAGGGTAATGTTTTTTGAAGGAAGGTTGAAAATTAAGAAAAGACGAAACACAGACCAGTTATAGGAAAAATAAAGGGAATAACGGAGGAAACCACACAAATTTTGAGATTTTGTGGGAAGGGTACAAGGTCAAACCCCTCTCCTTACATACATGCCTGATTTATTCAACTAAATGATCAAGGTTAATTTTTGATTCAGTAACCATGATTTCACACAGTCATTCTATACCACCAAGCAGGGAGATACCCACGAACTAATTTCGTGAGGGGGGACAGATGTATTGAACAGAAAATATTTAAGAAACTATGGGATAACCGTAAACAATTAGACATGGAGGGAGGGCGTGAAGGCACCCCGTATATGTTCCTACCATTAAAGCTTATAAATCAAAGATTGGCTTTCGAATGATTCTTCAGCACCGGCATGTGCAATGATGCAATTGTTCGTCTCAAACCTCCTCCGAGTTTTTACGCAACCATTAAAAAACCTCTAACTTAAGTAGCTAATACAGATTGTTGCGGGCGATGTCATGCGGGCGGGGAAAAAAGTAATACTTTGGGGTGAAATTCCTTGTAATATCCAATATTTTATTTTTTGTTCTTTTTTCTTAGGCTGTCTTAAAACTAAAACATAAAAGTTTTTAGTTACAAGCAATTCAATCGTCAACTGTTTTTTTCTTTACCCAGCTCTGATCTCTTTTTGGTGGAGCCCTCTTTTATTAAGCTGAAAAGCTCCGTTTCATTAATTGCATACAAGCATTTTGTTTACTCCTTGTCAGCGATAGTGAGTATTCGGTTTCTTTTTCTGACATACTCTTAAAGAATAATGTGATAGGCTTAAGAAAATACGTCACAAAAATAAACCAAATGAATTAAAGAACACTTTTTAACAAGTAAGTATTGGACAGCTATCTCTCTTTTTCTCTTTAGAGTCAATACATTTTGAAAAATGTTTCATAAAACAGAAGTTTTTCAAAGAAAAATAAAGCACCGCATTAAAATCTAAGACGAGCAGAAAAAACCTATAATGACCTAAACAAACAGAAACAGACTTGAATGAATAAATAAAATCAAAAATAGAAAGAAAGTAAAATGAATAATCAAAAGAAACTTATAAAGAAACAACACAAATTTCACAAACAAGAGTAGGACTATCATCCCTTAAACCTTTGAAAGGCCATAACCAGTGTTTCCACTTTCTCATTTTTTAAATCCCTTATAAAGAGCTGAAAAATCCCTAGAAATCCCCATCTTCAGTTCCAAAATCCCTAAATATCTCCCATTTTCTAATTACTCCCTGAACCGCTTCTCCCTATCTCATTTTACCCGTACCATTGAAAGGTAACATATTTTGGCTTTTTAGATTGAAGTCTAGCTATCACTACCATAATAGAATGTCTTGTCATGCCGTTTAAAGTGCTTTTTAATCATCAGCAAAATACAAATAGCTTCAAATATACTTCAAATAATATTAAGCAAATAGAAAAGAAAATGTAATACTGTAATGTAGATTACAGTACAAGATGTTTAATATGTTCAATCGGAACTTGTAAAACGTAATCAGACTTTATCTTCCCCTGATGTGTCTTCAACATTTTTTATATGGTGGCTGAAGCTTTCACCGTTCTCATGTGGTGAAGTAACTGATCATCTTCACATTCCACACTTTCTTGAGCCCTTTTCATTCCACATTTTGTTTTTAGAATCCTCTGCCAAGTTTATGTTTTCAATTTATTCTGACGTTCAATTTTTACTACTTTTACAGCACTGAAAAACCTCTCGACATTGACATTTGAAAATGGAACAGTGGAAATAAATAATACTGCCGGTTTCAGGTTAAGATAAAAATTCTGTTCCGGCAGCATTTTTTTTTTTCACCAATACCAAATACCAGCGGGTCACGGCATCCATTGTTTTAACGTTTTCAATATCGATGAGGCTCTGCCTCCTCCACTCCTGCTCGGTTTTGGTTCCGTCCCATGGGATCTATCCATACTTCCTAACAAAGGTAGCAGAGAGGCAGGCTGAAGTAATCGGGTTGACCTGGGTCAACCATTTCAGCATATTTGTAAATGTCGCCTTCGAAATGGAACCTTTTCTGTATCTGGCCTACTGCTTTGATATGGAACGCCTGTGCAGCTTTGAGAACTACTTCGATTGAATCAGGGGGGACGGCGGTATCTGACCTTGACGTACAAAGGGAATCTTGTCCGTTCGGACCCAAGTAAACGCTTTCAAGGGGAAGTTAAAATTTTCGATTGTTCACATTGATTTCTAAAGCACTAGTTGATTCCACATAGTTCTTCTGCACGAAGTTCAATGCTGAGGCCCATGTTTTAAGCTTTGTTTATACCCCAAAACTAGAAATATTTTGGTTTCAAGAGCTCAAATTGTGCTTAAATTTGAATTTGCGACAGAAGTGATTGTTATATTTGTAAAGAACATAGAAAAAAGACATCGAGTGGTATGTTCACTTTATTTTCAAGTCAAAAATATTGAACAACAAAAAATATACCAATTATAGTATGAAGGTTCATGATTTTCCCCTGGGTACGTAGGCTTGCCAAAAACACACAATCCATTTATTCCTACATGTGCCATTGTTTTTAACGGTTGTCAAATGGCTGTCAGTTTGTTTTTCTGTTAAAAACTATGGCAATGAAACGGTAAGAGAGGTGTTCGAATAGTTATAGCCTAACTCTATTATTCACGTCAGTACTTATAGAGCTGGCTACAAGTTCGAGTTCAGGTTTTTTTTATTTTACACAAAAATCGTAAACATCATACAAGTACTGTGGAGAAAAAGAATCGTACATGCAATGCTTGTCATAAAAATTTACTACAGTAAGAACAACTACGTACCCTATAAAACTATCAAAATATATTATAACTTTATTTATCTGACCTGTAAAAAAATTACATGCTATCTACCAAATAATCTTATGAAAAAACAACTTAAAAATGACAAACTATATGACTTCATTAATCGAGAACAGTCGAAGCTGAAATTATTGTTTGAAGCCCACATCAGCATGGAACTGTTTCAAACAGTTCTTTGTTGCTAGTTTGTTACTTAGGACTTCTGTACATCGCAAAATCTGTGTGGTGTTAAAATTTTTTAAGCAACTGAAGACATTCTTCTCTGTGATTCCAAGTTCAATTCGCAAGGAAACAGATCCTAAATCGAATTATCCTGCTTCTCTGATTAAGAAGATGATGATGATGAACAAATTAAAGGAAAACCCCCAAAATTTCCCTACAAGTCCATGGGAGAGGAAAAATCCCTAGAAAATCCCCAAATCCCTAAAAGAAAACTTTCGCTCCTAAAAGACATAAAAAATCCCCATTTTAGGGGGAAAATCCCCATAGTGGAAACTCTGGCCATAACGTCATTTGCGCTTTACTGAAAACCATTTGAATTTCTAACATTGCGTTTTTTTATTTGTTATGATATTAGGAACGACGCAACGAAGTACACTAAAGGCTAATCAAAGTTTAAAAATAAGAGTGGCGCGTCTCTCCCTCCATCTCAAACCCTCTAAATGTTTCCAGGGTTATTTGCGTTTATTGAAAATGGTATGTATTGAAAACAAATCCAAACAATAGTGCAGCTTTTATTTGTTAATATTTCGGCAACACAATAAGTAACATAAAATCACCATAATAATCAAGACGACAGGATTACTAATAAAAGTAGACTGAATGTTTAATATATAATGATATTAACTCCCAATAATCTCACCATTTTTTTAATGTTTTAGAAAACTTGCTTTCAACTGAATGTATTTTGTTTTCAGTAACGTGGAAGTCAGGCTATGAACTTTTTGACTGTTTGGGCGGCAGCCCTACTCCTGTTTGTGGCAGTTTCTATATGTTTTAGGTTTTCATTTGATTGTTCATTTAATTTTATGTTTGTTTTGGGTTTCATTTATTTATTGATAGTACTTTCTGTTCGTTTTAATGGGTTCTTATTTCTGTTCATATTGCCTTTTAATGGGGTTCTTTATTTTTCTTTGTAAAACTTCTTTTTTTGAAAATTTTTAAAAATAATTTTGTTCGATTTTAATTAAGATAAAGGTTTAAGTTGGCTAATATTTGAAGTATTTGTCATGTTTTTTTTTTTAGTTTTTCTGCCTCAGAATCAAGATGTTGGACTGTAATTTGAATGTTGGACAAAGTTTGAATATTCATTGAAAGTTTTCAATCAACAATAGTTTTGTGAAATAATTTCTCAAATGACAGTTTTACCAACAAAATATTTGGTGGATGGAGACTGATATTACTGTTCATGCGAATTGAAAATCTACGTAATTCTTGGTTTTCTCCAGGGCTGAAACCATCTCAATCCCTATCCTGTAGAAATCCTTGAATATGCAGGTACCTTAATCCACGATTTTATTAAAAGAACGGTTATGTTATAATCCGTTGTAACTGTTTGTTTGTTTGTTTAAATGAATACACGTCCGATATATGCGATTTTAAAGCAGGTCCATTTTTTTAATCAAATTTCTCCCGCTAAGAATGATTGCGACATTTCTCCTCCTAAATTTTTTCTCTTCAAAATCCCAATGCTCCAGTCTACTTATCCTGAAAGTTTCACGCTAATGAAAAAAAAAAGATAACGTTTGACTCATTTTAGGGCATTTATGAATAACTGTTTTGACTTCCTGGTAACACATAGGGTCTTTGGATTTGCCTCCCTACTTAACTGTGAATAGACTATTGGTCCCATAGAGGATTATAGCGCAAAAACATTTAGATGGTTCGAAGAAAACAAATTTTTAGGTCTCCCCCTTTGCTTCCTCCCCAAGTTAAAAATTGAGATCAACTTGGCCCCCGAACACCTCTGTAAGTTTCAATCTGGTATCCGAAGGTATTCCAGAAATATTGCTGATACGCCATTTTGACAACCTCATAGCACATGATGTCTTTGAATTTATGTCGCTACTTGGAAAATTTTTTTTTTTTCATGGGAACTTCTAGTGCGAAAACATTTAAATAAATTCGAGACATCAATTTAATCCGTTCTCTTCCCATCATAAAATTTGAAGCCCAATTGCCCCCCCCCCCCTGTGGCACTTGAAAGTTTGAACCGCATTCCTTGAGCTATTTCCGATATAATCAAGGCATACTGTTTTGATAGCGTGAATACGCGTAGTGTCTTTAGGTTTACTTCTCCCCTCCCCCAACTTGGGGGCCCCATGCCGAATTTTAGGTTCACCTGAACCCAGTGCACCTCCAGAAAGTTTCAACTTGGTTTCCCAAGCTGTTTTTGAAATGTTGTGGGTATTCTATTTCGTAAACCTTGGTAAGTTCTGTGTCTTTCAATTTATCTTACTGCTTCATGCGAATAGATTTTAGTCCCGTAGGGACTTGGTCAAAACTTCCAGGCAGACTTGACGAAACATGTTTACCCCTTCTCTGCCCCTTCCTCCAAGTAAGAGCTCTAACTGTCCACTTAAGAAAAGAAGTCCCTGAAAGTTTCAACTTGACCTCCCAAGCCGTTTCCAAGACATGTCATACGCGTTATTCTGATTCTGTCAGCACATAGTGGGTTTTTATTTACCTTGCTACTTAACCGTGAATGCATTATAAGTTCTATTCAGCCTACAATACGAAAAGGATCAGGCTGAAACAGAGGCGAAACTATTTAGTCCTTTTTTTAACACAAACTTAGAAGATTAACTGTTCTCCCCTTCCTTGTACCACCCTACTCGAAAATTTCAACCCCTTATCCAAAGCTGTTTCTAAGATATTGCAGATAGTGTGTTTGGTAACCTGGATGGACACAGTCTCTTTTGTTTTACCTCTCCCCTAAACCATGGTTCAATATTCTCTTGACTTATCCTTCAAATTCCCTGAAATTTTCATCTTGATACCCTAAGCCGTTACCGAGAAATTGCAGATACGCCATTTTGATAACATTGCAATCACATTGTGTCTTTTGATTTCCCTTGCTACTTATCTGTACAAAGTTATTCCAAAGGAGTTGATACTGCACGAGCGTCTTGATGGATTAGAGAATTACTTAACTCCTCCCTTTCCTCCTAAAATAAAACTTGAGGTTCCTTGCACCACCCTCCCCCTTCCCCAACAGTAACTGAAAGTTTTAATCTCATCCCCCAGGCCATTGCCGTCAAATTACAGATATCCATTTCTATGATGTAGACTAGACACACATAGTGTGTTTTTATCTACTTCTCTCCCTTCCCCAATGCAAATTTGTCTTTTGATTCACTCGGGGAATCTTGGCCTAGCGAAAGATCCCTAAGTATTTTCTATTAAAACCAATATGTCCACATTGGCTAGTTTACAATTTTAAGACCCATTGCCCCTTGAACTGCGGGAGTTATGTTGACCCGAGAAGAGGGCTTATTAGATCTTTCGAAATTCCTCAACAAAATGACAATCTCAAAATTCTAGGTAGCTGAAAAGGATACGTTAGGAGGGCAAATTGCCCTCAAACCACTTTTGGCCCTGTTAAAGGGAATTAGAAGTTTCAATTTCTATCAAAAGGCCCCTTCCCTAAGTTTCAATGACCACCCTTCCATTAGAAGTGGCCAGGGAGAAAAAGTTTTCGGTACTTCCCTGAAACTTTATCGGGCCGTATTTTTTTAGGGAGGGGGAAGTTTTTTGTTTCTTTATTTTAATACCTTAGTCCAAAGACATAGAATATAATTTTCGAGCTGATCAAAAAATAACATTTTCTGGCTCTTGTTGGGTCTCGTTTTTTTTAGGGGGGGGGGGAGACTGCCTTATAGTTTTATTTGTTCATCAGGCTCTCCCCTTTGCTCAAGGTCTGATGGCTTTAAGTTTCAAAGTGATCAGGGGGGAAATCCCATTTTCAGGCCGCCCACCTCCTTTCTTTTCACAAGAAACAGTTTGATTATTTTTTTACCCAAAGAACGATTCTTGAGAGTTTCAAACAAATCGCACACCCAACATAAAACAAGGGTGCTTTTCCATTGTAAAATTTATTTCAACAAATGGTAATTTGCTTTGTTTTACACCCATTGTCTCTGGGGCTGTATGGGCATGTCATCCCCAGAGGCTTATTTATTGGACCTTTTAGACAAAGTGGATATTCAAAAATTTTTGATTGGGTGTCTGGGGGCATTGGGGGGCCGTAGGGCAGAAAGTGGCGAGGGAGGGGTCTGGTTATCCTCCACTACCTTCTGAAGTTCTTACGACCACCCCTTTCATGCGGAGTAACCAGGGGAAAAATGATTGAACAAAACAATAGGAAATTGATAGCGTCTATACCTCATAGACGTACTTACTTCCGCAATTACTAACTTGCTTAGGAACTGGGCCAGCTATACAGTAGGATAATAGCATTCTAAAACATTTTAGCACCCAACGCCTTTGGGACGGACACCTTTTCTTCACCTATCAATCACGAAGCTTAGGTTTTATCAAGCTATTAACCATAATGGTCATAAATTATGAATCATAAATGACAGCAATCTATATGAGTCATGTCTTAATAAAACATTAGCTATCCTCGGTATTCTTATCTTAGACATAATTAGAATATAAAATTGAGAAAATAACATACCTTATCAATAGTGCCACGTTGTACAGTGTTGTTTTGCCAAAACCGCCTTTTGAATCCTTTAATACACCCAACCGTCCTATCGAGGTACTCAAAATTTGGTGACCAGCACAACGACCCGTATCCAAAGATCCAAAACTCGTTGTACATTTTTTAACCTCGAACAGAATCGACGTTAATTTCACCCTATCTTGAGCACAGTTTATAAACAAATACTTTTAGAATAGCTAATGCTGGAACCTCGAAGAAAATTTCTGATGCAATATTATTACGATGTTTCAAATGATTAGGAAACCCCGTGGAATACGTCATTAACCGCGTGTTTGTCATGTGCACTGTTTAACCTGATTTTAGAAGAGTAGGTACAAATAACCATAGCTCTAGGGAGAGATTAGACGTGTCTTTCGGGGAGAGAAGGGTAGAGTGCTGTCTTCAAGAAGAAAAAAATTTGCTCTCAGGGTGGCTCAAATTTATCTTTGTTTTTTCTAAGGATGATGAACAGTGGTTATCAATCCACATTTATAACAATTTTGGTGTATTCGCATCTTTCTTTTCCTTTTTTTCATTGAAACACTTGTAAAGTTGAATTTTCCTAATCATTATAGGATTCAACTCGGGAAAGATAAAAATTACTTATCCGCTGGGAAAGCAGGGATGGTTTTCTGTGGAGGAGAATTTTCAGCGAAGGGGGAGTTTTCCGCTGGGTGGAATTTTCCACAGGGGAATTTCCTAGGAGGGGGGGGGGGGTTCGCATTGAATTACTATTCTCTTGAGATCGTAGCAACGCGCAACGGAGAAACTAGTTCAATATAATTGTTCTGAAAATTTAGATCGTGTATCGTTAGTGCAAAATAAGGGGACTCTAAGTCTAACAGTATAAATCTGAAATGAGTGGCCACCAGGATGGCCGTGCTTACCTTAGGATGAAAACAATTGTATAATGTGTTTCAAACGGCGATTGGCCTGAAAATCAAGGTAAAAATAGGGGCTTTTTTGTCGTCTCATCCTCCACCCTAGAGATATTTTAGGATATTGGCACCTCTTAAATCAAAATAAAATAGGGTCCATTCAAAGAAATTATGAACATCTTTTTTAATTATGAACATTTGGTTATTAAGAATAGGCAATATTATGCCGCTTTAGATGTATTCGCATATATGGAACTTAACATTTAAAAGTATCAATGCAAATATTAGTGCTGTAGATGTCTTTGGGAATCCACGGCTTGTAATTGGGAGTTAATACCTCCCCTCTATATACTAATTTTTGCAATTTCGCTGTTCCTGTAAAATACAATTAAACGCACTTCCTAGTGTTTATTCTTTATTTTAAGGTCAGGATTGGAAACTTTGGGCAATTTCGGCTGAAAACTTTAAAGGGTTTTCAGTTCGAACTGGGCGGCACGGAGGGTTGCAGTAGTTACGAGCAACAATCCCAACCCAATCCTAAAAATAAAAATGGAATAATCCCCAAAGCGGTGTTAAGAGATGCTTCCAGTTAGACCCTCCCCCCCCCAAAAAAAAAACAGAAAAATTATCTTGGCTCTTAGTTTTGCTGAATTTCAAATGATTTTCTATATAAAAAAAAAAAAAAAAAAAAAAAAAAAAAAAAAAAAAAAAAAAAAAAAAAAAAAAATTCACATAGGAAGACAAATTTTAGAACTAAAGATCTAAAATTCAACCGGTATAAGCGAAGTTTATTACCAGTTGTCAAACTGTCATTGCATAAAAGCAATTGAGTTAAATAAATTAACGTGGAAAAATTTTTGACAGAAAGAATGCACAAATCAACAGAATTCTTGGGGAGCAGATTTTCAATTGTGACAGATGATAATCATAGGACAGTCATTTTAACAAAATTGCAACTAATCCTCGACAATTCAAATGCATGAACCCTAAAAAACAATTTTGTCGCATCATGAAGTAGATATCAACACATGACTGACCATTTATAAATGGTGGCTGAAATTCCAGACTTCCTCACTGTTCTCATCTTTGCAAAGAAAAAGTCGCTGAGTCAGATCAACAGAAGAAAAGGTTCAGAAATCGGTATTTTTTTGTGTTCTCACACGGTTTTCTTGCAATGCCAAAATTAAATAAAGGAAAGCATGAGTATCCCTGAAGGATCATAGCTATGGGATTTTACGATGAGGGTGCTATTGCATTAGGACAGGGGCCGTCAGGTACGTCAATTGGGGGTGGAGGCAGGTGGGATCATTTCTCCCTAGAACTTTGGCTCTCCAATCAATTTTGAAGTTACATTTTCTTTATTTTTTTATTGAAAATTATCTCTTTTTTTTCGTGTTTTCATTGAATTCTTGGGAAGAAAAAAGTATATATCTAAAATGTGATTTCTGTACCGTTCTACACTAAAGGGGATTAGAATACTTTTGTGGAAAGTCAATCGGAAATTTAGAACGATTACTTGATTGGGTTTTCATCTACTTTGTTGGCTCCATTCGCAGAGCCGAAAATCCTTCATTACCCCTAGCTCAGAGACTACGGGACGCAATTGTATACAAAATAGGTGTACACACGTCCGACTTCAGTGAGAGAGAGGTAGGGCATTCATACTTGAGGGGTGGGTCAAACCAGTGAAGTGAATGTTATGCTGTCGTCCCAACTTTTCCACACAAGGTATCTTCAGGCTAATCTCATAGGGGAGCCCCCTCACCCCGCGGGTTAATAATTTGAGATCGAATTTGGCTACGGCATTCCCGGCTTTAAGCGATGCTTCGAGGCTGGCGACCTCGTCGAAAATTGAGCTAGCTACCCAAGAAACATCCAGAATTATGTCGAATATGTCTAATATGAGAGCGAGTTTGGCTACGGCATTCCCGGCTTTAAGCGATGCGTCGAGGCTGGCGACCTTGTCGAAAAGTGAGCCAGCTACCACCTTATCAAAGAGACAAGGCCTGCAATATCGGCTGCTTGAACCTCTGTTCCATCAAATGTTCACTAACGCAAGCCTTCATAGCTGAAGAATTTTATCTATAACCTAGATATACTCCGTGGTTCAGAGACAAGATTGAATGGACGAATGACAATTGACCTAATAGCCCCTTCAGGTAAAAAGGCCATTCTCTTCAATTCTGGCCCAATGGATGGATACGACCTAGCAGGAGTGGGAATTATCATGACACCCAAGACCGTATCAGGACTCATGGACTATGAAGCAGTGCCTGACAGAATTGTGATGGCCCGTTTAAAAGGTCTAGTAATAGCCTGACAATACTGTCTGTATTCATGACGGCGCCCCGATTCGTGACGCCCCTGACCACTTGAAAGACAAATTCTGTGCCGACCTCCATCTGACTCTGAACAAAATTCCTCGCAAGGACATCCTCGTAATCGGTGGTGACTTCAATGACAGGATTGGCACGAGACTAAACAATTCTGAATGGGCCATTGGCAACCACGGTTTGGGCGACTGATCTTAACGGAGTTAGACTTCTCATGTTTGCTATGCTGAATAATCTCAATGTGGCTAATACTTGATTTAAACACAAACCGTGCCACAGTTACACTTGGAGATCCCAAGATGGACGAACCCGTGTCCAAATTGACTATTTACTCGTTTCTCGTCACTGGAAATCAATGATTGAAGACTCGAGAGTATACAGAGGGGCGGAAACTGGATCAAAAAGTGAATCCGACTATTTTTTACTAAACTCAAAAGTTAGATTCAGAATCAGTTCCAAAAAACTAATCTCCACCTAGACACATCCTAGACATAGAGAAACTCAAAACTCCCTGAAAATTAAAGAGACCTTTATGCTCGAACTCACAAACCGTTTTACGGCGTTGCAAGATAATGATCGAGAATTTAAGACCAATCAAGCAGTTTCTGAGACAGAGACAAGAGCCATGACCGAGCAAGAAAATTTTAACCCATTGCTAAATATAGGAAAGCCCTGGAACAAGTATAGAAAAGCCCTCCGAAATCAATGAAAGAGGCAGCTACAGAAATTCTCGGAGTAAGGGACAAAAAAACTCAGAAGATGGATTTCACAGAAGACAATAGAACTCTCTTTAAGGAAGAAAGAAATGACCGATAGACACTCTGCTTCTTTTAAAGCACTCCGCAAAGAATGTCACAAATCTGCTAAGACAGATAAGCAAGCATATTGGTCTAATGTAGCCTGTGAAATGGAAAAAGCTGCTGCACGCAATGATTCACGGAAACTCTACCAGCTCCTAGGCGAATCAACCGGGAAAAAGAAGCAAAGATCTACCTCCACGCTACTTGGTAAGGACAACAAGCTCCTCACGAGCAAAGAAGATCGTATCGAACGCTGGCGTACTCACTTCCAGGAGCTCCTTCACCCACCAGAAAATGACCACAGCCGGCCCACTCCATCCCACAACAGTTCTGAGCCACCGTCCGTGTATGAAGATTGCAATATCGTCCCTCCAAGCAGAGAAGAAATTATCCATACCATAAAATTATTTAAAAAATAATAAAAGCCCTGGCATTGACGAATTACCATCTGAACTTCTCCAGGCCCTTCCAGAAGTGGCTATCGGTGAACTCCATGGCTTACTTATGGATGTCTGGGTCAATGAATACATTCCTGAAGAGTAGAGGCCCTTGGGCTGCCGCCTCTATTCTGGCATATTGATTAATACAGCCTTCGATATACCCCCGCTTCCTTGTGCATAAGCAGCGAACGGTTTTTCTTAACAATTTACATATTAAAAAGTAAGTATTTTTTTTTTTTGAATGTCAAAAATGTAACTGGAAGTCGACAGTCTCGTTAATTTGCAGGATGTGTGGTATTGAGCTTTAAAAAAGCTTGTCAAGGTTAAAATAAATACTTTGAGGCGAATTCTATTAGATATGAATGGATTACTAATAATATCTGGTCAAATTATTTTCTAGGAAATGGTGTTTTAGAAAATAAATATTGTTTTGTGGTCTGAACGTAAAATTACACTTCCTTTGGTGTTTTGCTCTTTCGTCATTAAAGGCTTAATTTTCGGTTGTATTTAATTTCTTTTTTTGTCATGAAAACACAATTACAGCTAGCAGTGTCAATACAAGAAAATATAGGAGTTAGAGCCAAATTTATTTTAAAAATAAAGGGGGTGAGGCAATTCTTTCAATTTTCCAATGAAAAATTTTAAAAAAGAGAAATTTTCAATGAAAATACCCCCAAGAAAGGAGTATTTCAAAATATGTGGGGGATAGCCCCTTCCCCCCTCAATTGACGCACCCTAATTACAGCAAAAAAGTTAGCTATAGAAAGCTTTTTTGCTTGGTTTTTAAGTTTATATAATTAGTAATCAAAGTTTATATAATTGGCAATATCGGTAGCTCCCAGCCAATCAGTATCAAGCCTAGGTATCCTAGACATAAACTAGGCATCAAGCAAGTCACAAAGCATATTTTGTTTTTAAGTATATTTTGTGATTGTCTAAAAAAAAGTTACAAGCACGTAGGAACAATGATTGGCAGAGGCTTAGCATTTTATTGGGGGGTGAGAGGGGTCCATATTCGAAGAGTCGAGGGAATGGAGTATATAATTTTTTTATCCAGATTATTAAGTGGCAACTGCCCCCCCCCCCCAAACGACACCCCTGATGGTCGGCTCGGACGGCGTTCATAAGAGTGATAACTGAAAATATTCTTACTGAAGGCACACAAGCAGTGTATAAATGAATTTTTATACAACCAAAATGAAAGGGCAGCTTGAGTCCATTGCCTGCATAAGATTTAGTTAACGTTTGACATAACTTAGTTTAAGTTAAACTTAGACTTCATTAAGTCAGCACATAAGTTTTTGTGTTGAGAAGAACTCTGTTGAGCCGATACTTCTTTACTTCCTAGATTTTACCCCCCCCCCCTAGTTCAAAAATACTCTTTTGGGTATTTTTCATTGAAAATGCCTTCTTAGATTTTTAAAAATATGTCTTACCCCCTCCCCCATATTGTCCTATTACCCTCTTCCTCAGAAACTGAAAGAACTGAAGCAAGACTTTCACTCTTTTCCCAAATGTGTTGTGTTTTTTTTTTACTCATCAACTGTTACCACGTCTATAGACTATGTCTGCGATTTTTGGGGAAAAACCCATCAGTGGATGTCGGTATTTCAGCACTTGCAAGATAATTCATCAAAGTAAGTTGTTTCCTAGGCAAGAACATAAAATTTACGGCACCTTAATGATTCTCAATTTCTAGTTAATGAATTTCAAACCCTTCCCTTTAGGTGACATCAGTTTTCGGCGGCCAAAATATTCCAGTTGTCATATAATGTCAGACAATATTTGCGCAAATTTCCGTTAACGGAACCTCCGTAAAACTGAACTAAGCTTATTCATTATCAATAGCTCGGTAATAGATCCTTTTCATTCAGCTAAAGTTTACATAAAGCAAACAAAAGACGAGTAAGAGATAGGAATTACTAATTTACCGCATATTTTGCATATTCTTTTGTGTGCTTTCAATGTTTAAATTATGAAATTCAGCTGAACAGAAGTTGCAGGAGGAAGTTAATTATATTTAGTGGGAATGACTCACTATGTTGCATGAAAATCATAAACTTTTGACTTCTCGAGCAGAGCCGTGTTAGTAATTACAAAAGAAATTAAAGCTATTTAGTCAAAAATTTTAAATCAAAATTATTTTTAAACTGAATTAGAAAAATAAAGTAAAAAAATTAAGAATCACATTTTTTAATCTTTAGGTGAAACTTCTGGCACGAGCATATACTAGACAAAAAAAAACTTCAAAAAATTCTGAAAACAACATTATAATGGTTTAAAACAACCAGATTAAATTTCTGAACCCAATGTAAAGTGCTGCATTGGGCTGATTCCCTAAACATATAAACTGTATTAATTCACACTGTAAACCTCCCAGATTTTCCCGAAAATAAGATATAAATTATTATGTAAAATCTGTTAGTGACAGAATTCACCGTGCTCTCCATCTGAACCACGAGGTACGTGCGAAAACTACCGGTGTTGGAGTAATCGGGAGTCTAGGTTAAAGCATGGGGAGTTGAGATCAGAGCCATCACCGAGAGGATATTTGGATGTTTGACTTCTTCTCTCAATAATCCTTGGTTCACACTCAAGTATTTTTTTTTTTAACACAAAACAGCTCATGGATGCGGGAAAATCACAAAAACACTCTCAGAAACGATTCATTGCAGCCGTATTTTTGATGCGTCTTTTTAAGCTTTCTCTAACCCCCCCCCCCCCAAAAAAAAAATCCTGGATGCGACTCGGAGCATGGGTATAGGAATAGGCTATATGAAGCTCCAGAAGCCAAGAAAAAAATTTCAAAAGGCCAGCCTGTATTTGCCTAGTCTAGCTGCACGTACTCAATTATATAATTCTTAATTTCTATATTGGTTTCCCTGGAAATCTCCTCCAAGACCTTGAGGATTAGATGTTTCTTTAAATGGCCCCCATGTCCTCTGTCATATATTAATAGACGATTTCTGATAAATAAAATTAGTTTCTCATTTGTTTGCATTGTATGGTTCAAAAAAGCTTTCAATTCAAAAGAGGGGATGCATTTTTCAACGACTCAGTAAAAATATTTTGACTCAGGCGTTGGACCTTTATGGAGCATTAAATAAAAAACAAGTTTTTTTCAACCGAAAGTAAGGAGCAACATTAAATCTTAAAACAAACAGAAACTATTACATATATGAGGGGGTTCGCCTCCTCATCGATACCTCGTTCTTCACGCTAAAGTTCGAATGTTGTTCCAATTTTGTTCTCTTTTGAAAGTACTAAAAATGCTTTAGTGTAAAGAGAGAGGTATTGACGAGGGGACGAAGCCCTTCATATACGTAATAGTTTCTGTCTTTTCAAGTTTTAATGCTGCTCCTTACTTTCAGTTGAAAAAGCTTGTTTTTTTTTAATTTCTAGTCGTTTTTTAAATAATGCTGAGAAAACCGGCGCCCCTTGGCAGAAACTTCTCTTCCCCCATGAAAAATTCCTCCATGGAAAAATCCTTCCATGTTTCCCTCTCCCCCAGAATCCCCCACCTGAAAAACATCCCCTCGATTAGATACGATCATTCCCTGGGAAAAAACAACAACAAATAAACGCGCATCCGTAATCTTTCTTCTGACAAAAAATAAGAAATTCCACATATTTGCAGATAGGAGCTATAAACCTCTAATGTAGCGTTCTCTTATACCCTGAATCTGATGGTGTGGTTTTCATTAAGATTCTATGACTTTTAAGGGGGTGTTTTCCCCTTCTGTCACAAATAAGGAAATTTTCTCAGGCTAGTAACTTTTGATTGGTATGACTAATCTCGATGAAACTTATGAATTTAAAATCAGCATAAGTTTCGGTTACTATTGAGCCGGGTCACTCCTTACTTACTGTTCGTTCCCACGAACTGTTTGATAAGCCTGCAGCAAAAGACGGACGAAATCTGACGGATCACATAAAAATGACCGTTCTTGTGCAAAAACCCAGAAATTTGAACCAAGGATAAGAGCTTGACCATCTCTACAAAATTATTGAACGCTCAGTGCCGTTATATAAAACAGTTCGTGGTAACGAACTGTAGTAAGGAGCGACCCGACTCAATAGTAAAACTCTATTGAAGACTAAAAAAATGGAATTTTTTTAGAACTCTAAAAAATGGAATTTTGATACCAATACCTATTATAAAAAGAATCGCATTTTAATGCGGATTTTAAATATATAAGTTTCATCAAGTTTAATCTTACCCATCCAAAGTTAGGAGCCTGAGAAAATTTGACTTTTATTTTTTTAGAAAGAAAATTTTAGAAAATAAGGGGAAACAACCCCTAAAAGTCATAGAATCTTAATGAAAATCCCAACCATCAGATTCAGCGTATCAGAGAAACCTATTGTAGAAGTTTCAAGCTCATATCTACAAAAATGTGAAATTTTGAATTTTTTGCCAGAAGGTAGATCAGGATGCGTGTTTATTTGTTTGTTTTTTTTTGTGTTGTTTTTTTTCCCCAGGGGTGATCGTATCGACCCAGTGGTCCTAGAATCTTGTGAGAGGGATTATTCTAGCGGAAATGAAAAGTTCTAGTGCCCTTTTTAAGTGACAAAAAAAATTGGAGGGCACCTAGGCCCCTTCCCACACTAATTATTTTCCCAAAGTCACCGGATTAAAATTATGAGATAGCCATTTTATTCAGCGTAGTCAAAACACCTTATAACTATGTCTTTGGGGACGACTTACTCCCCCACAGTCCCCGTGGGAGGGGCCACAAGTTTAAACTTTGACCAGTGCTTACATATAATAATGGTTATTTGGAAGTGTACAGACGTTTTTTGGGTGATTTTTAGGTTGGGGGGGGGAGGTTGAGAAGAGGGAGATATGTTGGGGGGACTTCCTCTGGAGGAATTTGTCATGGGGAAGAAAAGTTTCATGAAGGGAGCGCAGGATTTTCTAGCATTATTTAAAAAAAGGAAAAAATAATATGAAAAGTTTTTTTAACTGAAAGTAAGGAGAAGCATTAAAACTTAAAACGAACAGAAATTATTACGCATATGAGGGCTCAAATTCTCCTAATACCTCGCTTTTTACGCTAAAGCATTTTTGGTAATTTCAAATATCTATTCTAAGGCTTTTGTGATTCAGGGGTCATTCTTAAGAAATTGGGACAAAATTTAAGCTTTAGTGTAAAGAGCGAGGTACTGACAAGGGGGTGAACCCCTTCATATATGCAATAAAAACATGAGAATACAGAAGTTCGTTACGCAAGCTAATTTGTAAGTTACGTATATCTTTTACTAATAAAAACATTCGTAAAAAATTAAAAGTTCTAGTTGCCTTTTTAAGTCACCAAAAAATCGGAGGGCAACTAGACCTCCTCCCCCGTTCCTTTTTTTTCTCAAAATCATTCGATCAAAACTATGAGAAAGCCATAAGCCAAAAAAATAAATATGCAAATTTCGTTTTATTTATTCCTCTGCGGAGAGCCAAAATCAAAACATGCATTGATTCAAAAACATTCAGAAATCAAATAAAAAAAACAAGTTTTTTTAAGGGAAATAAGGAGCGACATTAATTATTAAAATATACATCCTATTTCGTTGGCCCGGATGCACAAAGTGTCTTTCTCTTTCATTCATAATCTAGCGTCTACTGATCACCGCCCCTCAACATTCCGTAAAAATATACCCTAATATCCCAAGTCGTTCCCAATATATTGCATATACGCCATTTTGACAACTTAGCCGCACAAAATACTTTTTGATTTATCTCACTACTTTGCACAAACTATAAGTCCCATAGGAGCGGATAGTGCAAAACCATTATTTTTATCTGGATTAGAGACATGAACTATTAAGCCCCTCATTTTTCAACCCTACAATAAATCCGAATATCTTTTGTACTCCCTCCTTCCTTTCTCCATTAGTAATTGAAAGTTTCAAGTGCTTCCCCCAAGCCATTCCCAAGATATTGCAAAGAGTTCATTTCCATGACCCAGATGCACATAGTGTCTTTCGATTTTCCTCTGTTACTGAAGTAAAAATTCCCGAGGTATTGTAAATAATTTGAAAATTCAGGTGCACATAGCGTCTTTTGATTTAGTCGGGTGATTTGAAAATTCAGGTGCACATAGCGTCTTTTGATTTAGTCCAGTACACCTATCGTTTCCAGAATATATTATCCGAAAATGGAATCTTGATCTAGCGAACGGTCCGCGTGAATTCACTCGAGATACAACTAATCAGGAACATCAAGTTGTCCGGTCCTTTTCAGGGTTCCTTAGAACATACCCCACTCCCGATAGAATGTGTGGTTTTAGCTCTGAAAGTTTTGAGATAATCGGAAACTCAGGATCAAACATGCTCACGTTTTCCATTGCAAAACCTATGTGTAAAAAGGGAAAGTATAGCCCTTATTACAGGTGGCTTGGGGGGCATACTATCCCTTGAGGTATATTTGTTGAACCTTACGACTGTTTTGAACAAAATGGCCAATTCAAATTTTAATTCGATTGCTTGGGGATAGGAAGTGGATACCAAAAATGACACAGGAGTCAGTTAGTTGACCTCCAATCTCTTTTGGATCTTAAAAAAGCGCTAGAAATCAATTTCCAATCAAAGATCCCCCTTCAAAATTTCTACGATTTCTACAACTCCATACGAAGTGACCCATAAAAAAATTACTTCACTAAGGCAGGTCTGCATCAGATAAATGAAGCTATCGGCTTGATCGATTTTCTCGTTCCCTAAAATCAGCTCTTCGCCCTTTCTCATTCCTAAACTAAGTGACTTAGTATTGTCATCATTAATTTTGAACCTATTTTTATACTCTGAACCCCAAACAACCAAAAATGTGATGGCTGTTATGTTTGAGAGAGTTAAGTGTTTTAAAAAATGAGAATAGCGGGTTTAAATTGAACTTTTTAATAGATTGTTTTTATACAATTTTGGTCATGATATTTTGTTAAAGTCTCACTGGCTAGAAAAATGCTCAAGGTGGGTCTCATACAGTCCCCAGGCCCTGGGTTGGCCACCGTTGACCAAAGCCCTAATTACCTGTGGTGTAACATCTTGTGGTTCGGCTAGTCGTTATTAGAGGCGGCTACACATTCAAAAATAATCAAAATTGGCTAACTCTAGCAGCCTTAACATACCACTAGAGATTAACTACTCATTTCATATATTAAGAACTTTCCTACTGACTCGATCAGGAAGTAATTGCTCGCTCATATCACCAAAACTTACCCTAGACTGTATGTTTAAACAAGAATTGTTACAAAGATCATTTCAAAACATTTTAAGCTAAAAATACTTCCTTCCGTGGACGATTCGCATGAAGCAAAACATGCTTTTCTTTGTGATACCAATCAAATATTTTACCAATTTGGATTTAATTGCCGTAAAAAAAAAAAAGACGTCAGGTTCGAATGTAGTTTTTTGGTGTTTCCCCCCCCCCCCCGTTTGGGAAAACCTTTGGGACCTTCCTCCTTTAAGTGTTGTGCCTATGTACATGGTCTCACTGTTTCTTTTTTGTCTCGCTTTTTCTATTTTTGTTCTTTTGACTTTTGTTTTGTCTCTCTTTCTATTTTATATATGAATGAATGAATTGATTGACTCTACTTGGTATAATATAATAACAAAATGATGATACATCCCAAAGGAGAGCCCAGTGTATAATTGTGGGGGTAACAAACATAAAATTTGGCTTCATCAACATGACAAAAAGTAAATGGATAAAGGAAAACACACCATAAAACTAGAAATTGAAAGGCTAGAAGAAAAAAGAAACAAAAAAAAAGTAAGTCGGGCCAGATAAGCAATGTAGGCTACATGAGTTAACTCCAAAATACACGATTAAAAAAAACACACACACAATGAAAAACAAGATTAAATAAACGGGGTGTACTTTATCATAATAGCTCATTAAATAATTTATACTATCATGTAATATTAAATGAGTTCAAAAGTAAAAATACAAGGAATATTATTGCACTTTTCTATCAAAGTAACATTATTTTCTATCATCTGTGTAGTCAAATAGGTTTGCAAGACGCATCCAGGGGGGGGGGTGTTTAAAAAAAACAAGTCGGAGTAAAAGGCACAATGAAACACTGAAAAACTTTGAAAGCTAAAAATATTTCCTTCTGCGGACGATTTGTATGAAGCAAAACATGCTATCTCTTCATGTGTGGCTGCATACCAATCAAATATTTACCAATTTGGATTTAATTGCCGTGAAAAAAAATACAAAAAAGACGAGATTTCATACAAGCTTATGACAAGATTAAGACAGGGCTTGTCGATATAAGTTACGTCTCCTATGTAAATAGGGCCTGGTGCATGACAGAAATAATGTCATTCTTCAAGTCAATTGTATTTTTATTACGGTAGACGGACGTAAAAATGGTTGACAACATCCAAAAATCATGCTGTTCCTACCTGACAGAGTCCTAAAAAGCAATATTAGGACCTACCGACTGAGTCGTAAAACAATTTGTGTCTGACAAGTATAGTGGAACATTAGTAACTGACTGGTCAGCACGAGATGGCATTATAGATGAATTTCGATCTCCCGTGCATTTTAAATTGCACGCTTAGAAGAACAACGGACAAACTGGCCTATGATCCATGGCAACGAACTAAAGATTTCTCATTCAAAGGACTTGCCATTTGTCTGAAGACCTGTACTATCTAAATAGAAGATAAAATAGAAATCCCCTCACTATTAGTAGGGCATAAAGTCAAAGGGGGTCATTGCCTCTGAAAAGCAACCTCGGGATGAATTATACTCCCCGCCAAAGGGGTGGTGTTGGGGGGAAGACAGACCTGGAAACATCCCTGATATTGAGCAGGGAACTATGAAGGATTTTCCTTTTGGAGGAAATTTGGGAAGGGGACATGATATTGAATAAAAATCTGGAAAACAGGCAAATTACACGAGAAACTGGGGAGGAAATGACGAAAATCTAGATACTTTAGGGGGACAAGTGCCGGCAAGTTTTCCCGCTCACCTACCAACCCCCTTCCTGTGTGTACGTGCCAGGTCTGGAAAATCCTTCAAATAAAGTGCAACAGTACATATAAGTAGGTCAAATATACCATTATTTATTTTAGATTTTTCTTCATTGTTTTGAAAAATGTTTCGTAGTTCACTGTTTCAATAATTCAATAATTTTCTTTTGTTTAGTAGCAGTTTAGCATGGGATCATGATCTAAAAAAAAGTAAGAAAAATTAATGCAAATTAAAAATGATTAATTATTGTGACAGCGGTAAACATGGTCATTACACGGTACTAATACCCCCGATGACAGTAACTAAATGAAGACAATTCAATTTATTTGCAACAGGTTTTTGCTTTTTGTTGGATAATTACATGACTCATTGATAAAAACTTAGTTGAATTATTTTATAAATAAGTTTATTACATCATTTTCATTTTGATGTAAGGTATTAAATATTTTTTGCCTATTTATGTGTACTTACGAAGAATTCTAAAAAAAAAAGTTGGTCGTTGCGATACAGAAGGTGCCAAAGGACATTGGTCTTCAAATCATGACGTGCATTTATATACTATCTACTGAGGGTGTTAATTCAGAAAAATGCAGGGAGAGTTAAAATGTATTTTTTTAAAGGTAGGGGGGGGGGGTTCAATGAAAATACCAAAAAGAAGTATCTTGAAACAGAAATGCCCAAAAAAAATATATTTTCGAAATTTAGGGGGACAATTGCTAAATTGCCTTATTTTGCTATTTGAAGAAAAAGAGAAAAGGGCTTTACGGACCACCTCGATCCTGGAAGTATGCTGTTCAGATGTTCCAACTGTTTTGATTAAAATGGCTATCTTGAAATTTTGATCCGATGCAAATTTACTGAGTTGAAACCAGCTGTTGCCCTCCAATCCATTCCATCTTTGAGAAGCGGCATGATAACTATTAATTTACGATCGAATAGCCCTCTCCGAACTTTCAATAAGCATCAGTTCTATGTAATGAGGCTGGGTAAAGAATATTTTCAACGGAATATGCGTCTTTGTTCACTAAGTCAATAGTACTGTTTTATGAAGTTGTTTTGCCAAAAATCTGCTTTTTCCAGTCTTGTTTCCTCTTTTGAGCAGAAAGTTTCGTGCAAAAAAGCAACCGGCAATCTGAAACTGAGGTTAGATTAAAATCTGAAAGTACATACTTAAGATGTATAGCGGCTCTCTCGCCGCCAAAATATTTTCATAGATTATGACATTTAGTTTTGTTTCTTATGCACCTATCTCTTTTACCCAATTTTATCATATTTGTTTTCTTGCTATGTTTATGTTTAAATCTGACCTGAGGTGCAACTTCAGCCCATCTGGACTTGTAAGAGCCATCCTTTGGAAATAAATAGTATTTGAAATAAAAGAATCCAAAAAGGAGTATTTCCCACGGATTCGCAAGTGCTGGCACCTACTTTTACAAGTTATATCTGTTTGTTAATCGGTTGATTGGAGGATCTCGTTTTCTGTGTTTGGGACTGAGGTAATTGAACAGTGCACAAAGCACCTCCTAAACTTCAATAGTTCTCTCGTTGCTAAAGAAAGTGGAGGGCTAAAATTCGCTCCTTGCTCAAAAGCGATATTAGAAATTTGGCTCACGGCAAGAAAATAAACTTCTGAACTAGGATACACTTTTCTTTCTAACACTGACTGATGCTATCTTATGCATCATTCTTAGATGAAAATTTTGAAGGATGGACTGCTTATCTGTTTCGGTAGACGCCGGATAAGAAACAAATCATAACTCGTAGGCCAGTGAGCCCTCTTTCCCTCTCATCACGCTGAGCAGAAAGGTAGACATGTCTCGCGTTGTTTGGAAAGAAATCTTGCGAGGAATTTTAATCTGTATAACAAGAGGACCAAAGTGGATCTTCGATCACTCTAACATCCCTTCCACACACCCCATTGCCTCGTAATAAAAATGTAAGCATGTTGCATCGTCGTTGAACGAAAAATATGCAAGTATCACCAGCTAGCATTATTAAGGAGCTTTATGTGGGCTCGTGGCTTCTCCAGTACCCACGCTACTCTATCCCAATCCTTTTTGGGGGGAAGTAAAATGCACGTATGTTCAATTCTGGTTGAAGTTGAATCATGCACCAATTCTTAATATAGATTGTTGGAGACATAAAGTATTTGGCCCCTCCAATAGCCAATTTCCCAGCAGAGACACTGGTTGGTTGTACCTTGTTTGAACCGGGATTATGCAAGGACTTTTAATTTGTATGAATACTGAACAAAAAGTGGATGGGAGCCTCCTAGTGACCCCCTCCCCCTCCTACCGCATAACTTCAAGTTGAAAGATAGGGCGTTGTACCTGTTCTAAATCCAAAATAGGCAATGCTTTTCAATCTGTCTGACTTGAGACCTAAAATGGTCCCTTGGAGAGTCCAAGGCCAATTTTTTGTCATCAACTTTTGAGCAGAGACGTAGGCAGGCATGTTTTTTCACTGACCAACTTGAAAATTATGGTGCAAGTATTCTAGTCAATGGAGCATGAGAGTAATGATTTTCAGGGGTTAATTTCCCTTTTCCCAAACCTAACTTGAGCAATGGTTATAAATAAGTTTTTGGGGCCAACAGGACAGTGCACATTGATTTTAGAAAGGGCGCCACTTCTGGGCCCCTCCTAAGAACAAATTTTCTAAAGTTTTGAGGGGTCGACAACTACGACACACACGTAAAGGCGAATAAAGAAAATTAAATTGCTGCTCATGCAGTACTTTTATTGGCGAAGCTGAACAAGCGCTACTGAACAGCTTCACGATGCCTTAGTAACGTAAATATAGTGATAGCTGGGAAAGGGTGAAAAATATCGACTTTGGAGGAATCAAGTGGTTTGAAAATTTGTATGATAATCTAAATCACACAAAATTGTGAAAAGTGAATAATATAAAAATCTTTGAGGTCAGGAGTGGGGTTCCATAAGAGGTACCCAACTCCCCCTGTTTACCCATGGTTTGCTCTAAAGCAATATGAACACTCTATTGAGATATTTTTAGACGTGCATGTCACAAACCCATGAATTTACCAAATTATGACTCGGGTGACTCTCGGTTAAATATAGTGATAATTGGGAAAGGTGGAAAAATATCGACTTTGCAGGAATCAAGTCGTTTGAAAATTCGAATGATAATCTAAATCACATAAAATTGTGAAAAGCGAATAATGTAAAATATAAAATCTTTTGTATTTTATATTCTTTTATATGCAATAAGGGGCACCCAACTCCTCCTTGTTCACCCATGGTTTGCTCTAAAGCAATATGAACGCTCTATTGAGATGTTTTTAGATGTGCAAGTCACAAACCCATGACTTTACCAAATTAAGACTACGGTGACTCTCGGTTAAATGTAGTGATAGTTGGGAAAGGTGGAAAAATATCGATTTTGCAGGAACCAAGTAGATTGAAAATTTGAATGATAATCTAAATCACATAAAATTATGAAAAGCGAATGATATAAAATATAAAATCTTTTAGGTCAGGAGTGGGGTGCCATAAGAGGCACCCAACTCCCCCTGTTCACCCATGGTTTGCTCTAAAGCAATATGAACACTCTATTGAGATATTTTTAGATGTGCAAGTCAGAAACCCATGAATTTACCAAATTAAGACTCGGGTGACTGATTTTGTTTTCTTGGCTGAATTTACTGCTGTCCACGGTGCAGAACTTGCAAAGGAAAGGCTCATAATTACCTGACGGAAGTTACGGTTATTAAACACTACTTGTAAGACTCGGTCCAACTTGGCTAAAAGTCGTTCCTCATTATTTTGCTGCATATCGCTTTTTTGTTACTCAGCTTACGGAAATTCAAAATTTGGCATCCGTGTTTGCACGAAACTTTTTTTTTAACTTCATTATCATGAATAGAATATAATGGTGGGTGGCTCACTTGCAAAAAGTATCAAGTCCGCAAAAAAATTACTGAGAAATGATAAAATAAGGAAGATATTTTGATGATTCGATTACTGTAAGAAAATCGAGGACAATCGTCGGCCAAATTAGAATCAGCCACTTCAATGCGTTGAAGAATAGTCATCATAGTTTTATCCGTTTAACGACTTCCTTTGAATGTTTGATTCTTCCCTTATAGCTGTCTTATTTACCCTTACCTGAATATTCATTCTTATAAAACATAAAACCATGAAGATAAAAGAGCAAGATATTTATTAAACCTCCTTTTTTTAGAGTTTATACAGCATTATTTACAATGTATTTTAATATATATACTTTATTTATATACAGGAGAATGGGTCATCGGGCTCACATCGATCTCCCCAGGCACATATGTGGAAAATTTTCAAATGAACCTCAAAATTATAAGTATGGCAGATAAAATAATATAGAAACAGGGCCGTATTCAAGATTTTTTCAGGGGAGGGGATACAAGAAACTAAAAAAACATATCAAAACGTGTTTTTATGCATTACTATTACGTTTTTGCGAGCCGGACAGTTATTTTTAGGGGGCGTTAAAGCCCCTAGCGCCTCCCCTGAATACGGCCATCTATGGGAACATGAGAACTATAGGGACGATTCTCAGGATTGCAGCGCTTATGATGAACAAAAACCTTCTCCCTCCATGCACAAACTTGGTCGTAGACTCTAAAATTTTGACTTTTTTGAGGTTTTCTCCAAAATATTTTATACCTTTCCATTGAATTTTCGTGTTTTTTTTCAGTCGGTTCCCTCAACGAGATAGATACCTGAGTAACTAGCTGCTAATTCAAAATAATCAAGGAATAGTCTTATTTGCTTTGTATTTCAACAAGAATAAGTTAAATAGGAAACCTATATAGCGAGTTAACAGTACTCACAAAACCTTTTAATATTCTGAGAAATTGTAACTGAAAGCTTATGGTAGGTCTGTTTAGTTCATAATCTATTCAAATAAAAACTATGTTTTAATGATAAGCATTTCAAATAGATTAACATCTCACGCGGTCTTCATTGTGCATGCACAAGGTGATTTTTTTATTGTGTCAGTTTTTTTTGCTGGTCACTTTTCTTTAGAATCAACTTTCAGGTCGTGGAAAAAAAAAGTTCTGAAAAATACATAACATAGTAAAATATGCGCCAAGAAAAAAACGCTAGCTACATCGGAAAAAAAGAATTTTTAAACCGTCAATACCCCTTCCCCAAAAAAAGTTCTTGCGATTGTTGCCCTATAAAAGCTGAAATAGCTTATCTGCTTTCAGACTGGGAATGAAGGCTTCCAACATGGGAATGAGTTACATAATATCTGGGAATAAGTTACATAATATCCGAAACTCTGCACAATAATTAGCACCTTTGTCTCATAGAAGGTTGACCAGCAAGAGCGATATGTGCAAAAACCCGACACGTTTTAATATACAGGTTGTGACGTTTGCATACCTTTGACATTTATTTTTAGGGGGAGGGGTCCATCATTTCAGAATCATGAAAAAGGCCCAGGTCCACTTTGAGATTTTTTGATGAGTCTAGAGATTTCCCCAGGTGCGTATCTGGCTGAGGCTGCCGAGGCAGGAGCCAGGACAGTAGGATTTTGTTTTGACGAGGAGTTCAAGCCATTGAGCTGATGAGATTAATTATGAGCAACAGTTATGTTAATTTGAGGAAGACATTGTCTGCCCTAATTTTTTTACCTCCCCCCTAGATTTTGAAAATACCCCTCCTCGATATTTTCATTGAAAATGGCTTTTTGGTTCTTTCATTAAGAAAGTGGAAAACCACCGAATTGCCTACTTCCTCTAGTTTTGGAAAAAAAACATTTTGTCACCTCTCTTCCCAATAGGTTCAGTAGATTGACGCCACTGACAAGGTTTTTTTCTCTCTCTTTTCCCATCACTTAAACAAAAGATGGTTCACAATCTCTGTGGAGAGGGCTCGGAATGTCAAATCTCTGGACGTGGTCTTAGTAAAAGCCTATACGAATGAAAAGATTCGACTGAATTACGAATGCTATAATGATAATTCGACTTTCCAACAATAGTTAGAATCAACACGACGAACCAGAAGTAATATATGTTTTAATAGAAACAATTATATCGTCTTGCATCCATGTAATTTTTGTGTTTTTGAAGCCTAATTTTCTATACTTTTTCTTTTGATTTTTGACATTTTGAAAATGCTTTTGACAAAAGAACGAAGAATTGGGATCATAATGATGGCCATGCAATGTCACAAGTTTCAAGCCTGTCAACAAGTGTAGTAAATTGAAGAGAAAAACCATTTTAATTAATTACATAGTAAATCAAAAAGGCTATGACACAACCTATAGTTTGAGACAAAAGTGCGATAGCGTCTTAACATAGATCTTGTGATTCTGGTGTAATTCAACATCATCATACCCGTTTAAAAATGTCCCTAAAATTTTTATATTACTTGCAAGTCAATTATGGGATTTCAGGTTCTGGTCTTTTGTAAAGCCATTAGCCTCAGTTTCTTTGTCACCTGAAGGAATCTCCGGACTTGTTTGGGGTAGAGACCACCTGTAGCGTTGGTCTTGAACGTAGCACCATTTTTTATAAACTTAACATAGTATTATTTGGCGTTTCGGACGAAATCAGCTTTGACAAACCCATTAGCTTCTGAGTTGCCTATAGAACAGGGTTGCCATACGGACATTTTCTTGCTAAAGTTGAAAAGTTTTAGACACCTCCAATTCTAGTTTTAGACGTATTTCAACTTAGGTTTTTAAGTACCAACCTGTGCCAGGCTTTATAAAGGCTATGGAATTGGCGTAAGAAACCGGGAATAAAGGGGTTGGGGTAGGAATAAAACCGTGTATGTTGCTTGTTATTCCTTTAGATATATTGCCCCACACGTATTGGTTCCAAGTCTGACAGTTTTCTATGAAGAGTTCCGGCTTATTCCCCCTAGAAAATTCTCCCTAGAAAATTTGCCCAGTAGAAAGTCCCCCCTCTGAAAATACCCCCCTGCAGAAAATTGCCCAACCACGACAATTCCTCGTGGAAAATTCTCCTCAAATGTAAAATTGAGCAGCCAAAGGGAACTTAAGACACAAAGAAAAAGAACAAAGAAACAAAGAAAAATGCATAATAGAATAACAAAGAAAAGTGCATAATCGCACATCAGCTATTATGAAGGAGAGGTGGTTGGTCATTTCGTAGGCGGAAGGAATGCCAGATACCTAAAAGAGCTTAAAGAAGAAAAAAGAGCTTAAAGAAGAAGAGCTTAAAAATACATTTTAATGGCTAAAGTGTCTGAATCTCCATGGG
This sequence comes from Artemia franciscana, assembly GCF_032884065.1. Classification (NCBI taxonomy): domain Eukaryota; kingdom Metazoa; phylum Arthropoda; class Branchiopoda; order Anostraca; family Artemiidae; genus Artemia; species Artemia franciscana. The sequence continues at coordinate 15,537,326 of NC_088881.1, forward strand.
CCTTCAGATAAATATAGAAACAAGTACCGGGTGGGGGTTAAGAATTAATATCTTATTTTTCTTCATTTAGACTAAGCCCGAGTAAGTTGATGCAGGAGGATACTTCTCTTCTTATTATAGAAAAATATTTCTGGCATTTATTTTAAAGGCTCATTTAAGTAAACTAATCTGCTTCATACTTCATAGAATCATGTGCAATGTGAAAGTGTACATCAGCTATTATAGAATCATGTGCAATGTGAAAGTGTACATCAGCTATTATGAAGGATGTGTGGTGGATCGTTTGTAGGCGGGGGAGGTAAATGCTTTAAAGACCACATTTTAATCCTAAATATCCTAGCCCTCATTGAGCCTTCAGATAAATACAGAATTAGTTCTAGAGAAGGAAGAAATTAATATCTAATCCTATTGATTCCCAGAAATGTTTTTGGTCTACGCCTTCATTTTGAAATTAGAAAGTAACATTAAACCATAGAACGAGCAGAATTTATTCCATATAGGCACCGGGATTCCCCCTCCCCAGCCCCCTCGTGATTGTAGAGACTCTGGAGGATGCCCATTCGATATGGAAATTGAGAGTTCTCTAGAGTTTTTTAAAATTCAAAAGTGATTGGAGAGCAGCCAGCCGAGTCCTAGAACCCTTTTAAATCTGGTTCTTATATAACACCTCGGGACATCTGATTAATATTTCAAGGTTTCCCATTTTTATCGTTACTTGAAAATATCGATAATTTTGCACCCAAGGATGACATAATCCTCAGAACTCCTTAGATAAGGGCCGCACATTATTCAAACTGTAAGTCCTTACACGTATATTTTTTTTCTGGAAAAAAGGGGGTGCATGTTTGATGTTGGAAGTTTAGTGGCTTTAAACCTTCAGAGATTATTTTAATGTTCGAAAAGAGCCAAGAAAATGCCAAAGCCTTTTTCCAACCCGCTTCAAATGGAACGGGCTATTCTAAGAACTTGGGAGGGGGGATAATTCAACATAAAATTGGAAGTCCTTGTGTCCTTTTTAAATGCCGAAAGCTCCTGGAGGGCAATCAGCCTCCCTTCCGATTCCTTTTCTACTATCCATCAATCAAGCTCTCTTCTAACCCGTATGATATCGAATCAAACTTTAAGATCTCTCTCAATTTTGTTCAAAAGCTTCAAAATGTCTAACAAGTTTGTCTTCGGGGTTGTTATCACCATACAACCCCAATATAAAATGTTATCTTACCTTGCTATGATAACGCAACTCCTGGAAAAACGGAGAAAGAATTAAAAAAAAAATGTAAAAAAACACTATATCTTACACCGCATATTCTGCACATATTTTGGAACATTGGTAGAATATTCCAAATTCCTTCTTTTTTTCATTGTTTTATTTGTGTAACTTTCTCTGTGGCTACTCAATTTGTATGTGGAGGAATTTTTCACGGGGGAAATTTTCCAGAGAGGGGGGGAATAAGCCTAGCACCTTCAATCAGAACCCATACACTTCGAATCACACCGTTTGAATTTGGATGAGCGATTATTATCAAACAGTTCGTGGTAACGAACTGTAGTAAGGAGCGACCCGGCTCAATAGTAACCAAAACTCTAAAAAATTGAATTTTGATATCAATAGCTACATCAAAAGAATCGCATTTTAAAGCTGATTTTAAATATATAAGTTTCATCAAGTTTAGTCTTACCCATAAAAAGTTACGAGCCTGAGAAAATTTGCCTTATTTATGAAAATAGGGGGAAACACCCCCTAAAAGTCATAGGATCTTAACGAAAATGACATCATCAGATTCAACGTATCAGAGAACCCTACTGTAGAGGTTTCAAGCTCCTATCTACAAAAATGTGGAATTTTGTATTTTTTGCCATAAGACAAATCACGGGTGCGTGTTTATTTGTTGTTTTTTTTTTTGTTTTTTTTCCCCAGGGGACATCGTATCAACCAAGTGGTCCTAGAATGTCACAAGAGGGCTCATTCTAACGGAAATGAAAAGTTCTAGTGCCCTTTTTGAGTGACCAAAAAAATTGGAGGGCATCTAGGCTCCCTCCCACGCTCATTTTTTTCCCAAAGTCAACGGACCAAAATTTTGAGATAGCCATTTTGTTCAGCATAGTCGAAAACCATAATAACTATGTCTTTGGGGATGACTTACTCCCCCACAATCCCTGGGGGAGGGGCTGCAAGTTACAAACTTTGACCAGTGTTTACATATCATGAAAAGAGAAATCACCAATGCAACAGCACAAACACACAAAAAAAAAAAAAAGAAAAAAAAAGAGAGACAGAAGGAGAAAAGGAAGACTGTTTTCCTAAATTAGTGATTAATATAGACCAGCACTTAGTAATGGTTATTGGGAAGTGTACAGACGTTTTCAGGGGGATTTTATTTTGTTTGGGGGTGGGGCTGAGGAGAGGGGGCTATGTTGGCGGATCTTTCCTTGGAAGAATCTGTCAAGGAGGAAGAAAAATTCAATGAAATAGGCGCAGGATTTTCTAGCATTATTATAAGAAAACAATGAAAAATAAACATGAAAACTTTTTTCAAATGAAAGGAAGGAGTAGCATTGAAACTTAAAACGAACAGAGATTATTACGCATATGAGGGGTTCTAATAATACTTTAGCATAAAGAGCGAGGTATTTAGGAGGAGATAAATACCTCGCTCTTTATGCTAAAGTATTTTTAGTAATTTCAACTATTTATTATACGGCCTTTCTTAAAGAATTGGGACAAAACTTACGATTTAGTGTAAAGAGCGAGGTATTAACGAGGGTACAAACCCCCTCGTATACATAATAAAAATATAAGGTTATGAAAGTTTGTTACGTAAGTTGATTCTTAAGTTACGTATATTTTTTACTAATAAAAACGTTCGTTAAAAATTAAAAGTTCTAGTTGCCTTTTTAAGTAACCAAAAAATTGGAGGGCAACTAGGCCTCCTTCTCCACCCCTTATTTCTCAAAATCGTCTGATCAAAACTAAGAGAAAGCCATTTAGCCAAAAAAGAATTAATATACAAATTTCATTTTAATAATTTATGTGCGGAGAGCCAAAACCAAACATGCATTAATTCAAAAACGTTCAGAAATTAAATAAAAAAAAACTAATTTTTTTAGCTGAAAGTAAGGAGCGACATTAAAACTTAAAACGAACAGAAATTACTCCGTATATGTAATGGGTTTTCCCCTCCGCAATCCCTCGCTCTTTACGCTAAAGTTTGACTTTAAATTCTACTTTTTAAAACAATTAAAAGAGCGAGGGATATTTTCGATCGAACCCTAAGCAGCAATAGAAGTAGGACTAGAAACAATATCTTGCTCATAACAGGACTAAGAAAAATCTTAAAATTCTTAGCCCTGGTCTGAACAAAGACCTAAGATTTGCAAATTAGGAAAATTAATACACAAAAATAAAATCGAAGGTAATTTACTGGAAGACTTCAAGCTTCAAAAGAGAATTTCTAACAAATTCCTGTTTTTTTTTCACTGATTGACAGAATTCGGTTTTATTGCTTGGGACAGCATGTGATTTATAGGAAAGAGCTTACAGAATATTGTCAAAATCATTCCAGAGGACACAGTCTAGTTCTAGCCAAGTACATCATCTAGAGTAGAGAAATCAGCAATTATGCATTTTTTTAAATGTAATTAATGACCACTAGGTGCAATACCATCAATATTTAAACTTGATAAAGCAAAGTATTGCTTTCATGATCAACAAAGTAGGTGGACAATATTTTAGCCAATCGTATTACTTTTTTTCAGAGCTCGTAGTGACAACCCTGCTGAGAGGTTGAGGAATCCATCAGAAGGGGAAATGACTTTGCAGGTTGTCCTAATCGACATCAGAGTCAGCAGGTAGTGGATCTTATAACATGACTGTATCAACACAAAGCAGGAAGCGTTGTAATTTGTTGCCTTTACAAGATTCTCAATTATAGTTGTTGTCTAAGACACTCGGAATTGTCTGACTGTTCCTTGATTTATTAATTATCCTTCAATTTCTTGCAGAACGATGACTCTTTTGTCTCATCACTTGGATGATGAAGAATAGGTAAGAGTATTAAAACAGGTAAAACTCTGAGAAGGTTAACACTTTCCTGGAAAACAAACTGTTTTTTCTTCAAACCTTTGCTCCTTGCCTTTTTCAAACCTTTTTATCAATGTCATAAAAAAAAATCGTTAATTCTGTTACAGGTGTCATCAAGGGAGCAGTCTAGGGTACATCCCTCCCTAAAGCTTACGCAATTAAGAAACATTCTGAAATATAACACCTTTCTGGAAAGCCGTCTTTCTTCAAATTTTTGTCCCTTTCTGCCAACTTTACCTTCCCCTCCCCCCTCTTTCTTCGGCAACTATTCCTACAGAAACTCACAAAAGCGCGAGACCTGTTAAAAAATATGTGTTATTCATAATTTAGATTATTTCCAATGAGGCGACAAGGAAAGCGATTGATCTACAGAGAATTACTTGAATGTGTTTCATAAGTTTTTTTTTAATTCAGGCAGTTAAAGTTTTGGAATTTTACTAACTCCTAACGCAAAATAAGATTTGTATTGCCTGGGTAGCGTGCTGCGTTGCAGCATTTTGACTTACTTTCACTAACAGATTTGCGGGAACAACTTACTGATTTTGTTTCTTCGCTATTGATCAAACGCTGAAGTCGTCAACCCATGAACTTTAAAAAACTGTATGCTTCAGAAACTTTTTCCAAAGAAAAAATGATGAACATTCCTTAAAGACCTGAAAACTCCTTAAATATTTGTGCTAAATTATATACTTTAATCAAAATATCGAAAGACTCTTAGCTGTCGTTGAAAAGAAAAAGTACGTCTGTCTTGGTTGAGATGCTGACTTTCTTGACTTAGACCATATATCCAAATAATGGACCATGAAGAAGCAAAAGATAGCCTCTAGTTTGTTTAGCAATGAGAGAACAACTATAAGTTAGCAGTACCAATTCCCATTCTTATTCATGTTGAGTTACTATGACATCGAAGCCGTGAACTACTCGAAACTACCAATGTGATGCATCTCATGACCGAATCTTTGTAAGAAAAAACTGATGCCAAATACTTTGATGAACTTGTCATAAGATTAAAAACTATTGATCAGTTCTGGAAAAAATATATCTATCTTGATTCAAAAGTTGATACCCTTACCAAGGATCAATTTTTCCATTATTACAACTAAAAAATAAGCAAAGAGTAAGCTTCAATTTGCTTAACAAATGAGACAACTATTTAAGTTTAAGAGGCATGAATCATGAATCATAGAATCATGTGATACCATTCCTCTGCATCAATCCCAAATGCACAAAAAGAAATCACAAACACAAGTGAAATCAAACCATTCGTGGTAATCAATTGTAAGTAAGGAGCGACTCGGCCCAATAGTAACCGGAAACTTAAAAACATAACTTTGATAGCAAAAGAAAAATAAAAAGAATGGTCTTTTTACGCTGACTCCAAATATATAAGATTTCTTCTGTTTAATCTTATCCATCAAAAGGTATATGCCTGAGAAAACTTGTCTGATTTTCAAAAAAGGAGGAACACCCCTGAACACCATTCCAGTATTATGTGACTCATCTAATCTTTACGTAGTACTTGCAGAAGAAAAGAAGAACGTCTTGAATTTACTATTAACATATTTTATTTAAAATGTACTGTTGAATACAAGCGGCTCAAGTCTGGTAAGTCCAGTCTAAAAAACGGCCTTTGCATGTTCAGCCATACGTGCTGGATTTCGTTTTTGGTTGGTGCCAGAGGCCGTTTTAGGGGGAAAGAGGGGACATTTGCCCTGGGCACAGACATCTTATAGGCGTAAAATCTCAAATAAATAATCTAACATTTATAATCATTTTGTAATTTTTAAAATTTTATGTTTATCAAAATAAAGTAATAGCCGCAGTTGGCAGCAAGTATAAGCAAATTGAACCTGATATCTTTATTTTTCCCATTTTTTCTATATAAAGTGAGAAAAGTCAGATTTAAATAAATGGAAAATGTTATTAATAAATGAAAATTTTGTTAAAATTTGGCCTGAAGATTTTTTGGAGGGGAATGCTAATCAAGATTTTGCCCTAAGCCTAAGAGAGGCGAGAACCGCCACTGGTTGGTGCCTGAGCATTTTGATGGGGATATTAAAAAAAACAAGAATACACTTAAGAATAGAGAAATTTGAGAAGCTATGATTTTTAATTAACCCTTTGGTATTGATGGGGGGAGTAAAAGACCTATTATATGCTGACGCCTGGACCTATATATTCTGTATTTAGGTTGGTACAAGTAGACTACGAATTAAATTTAAGGATGCATAGGCTTGAAGTCAAATCTACGTAGCTAAACGCCCCGTGACATAAAATTAGGGATGCTGACTTTATTCAGCTGTCTTAAGCTTACAGTTTACAGAGTATTGTAATAATTGTTCAACTCGGAGCTCTTAAGCTTGAAAATACGAGAATTTGTCGTTTGAATACCAAAAGCATACAACATACAAGTATTCTGAAAAAATCTGCCTTTTTTAGCTGGAATACTGGTTATGGAGACATTTCCTCCCCTTCCAGGAAAATTTCTCCAGACATAAATTACCTCTTAGCAGGAAAGCCTCGTTGAGTACCTATGATTACTCACTAGCTTTGTTCGTTTGTGACAGTGGGAGGAAGGTTTGGAAACAACTGCAACTGTAGGTGAGGTTATAGGGAGGATCAAAGATGCAAGACGAAGGGAGCAAAATTGATTCTAAGAACAACGGAAAAATTATTTTATTTTGTAAAACATTTTCTGAATAGAAGAAGCAAGTACATGCACATACACATTGGGCTTCCTACAACAAATACGATCATGGACATATTACATGACAAGTTTTAAATTGTTCCTTTTTGTTGTTTATATTTTTACAAAACTCTTTCTCTGAGGTGTGACCCCCCTTGCGCATGTTCTTGTTCTCGATGTAGATCGATAATTAGTGATAATCGATCGATGATTACATCATTAGTATTGCATTTGACCTTAAATGTAAGAAAAGATTTGAGCTCTTTTGCTTCTTCTTTTACCTTCTTTCCTTCATTTTTCCTTCTCCTTCTTCTTTTACTTCATAAATATAATTTTTAACTCCACCTAATTAGATTATAAGGCAGATAACAAATTGTCTGGGTTGTAGCGGTAGCTCCTACCTAGAACAAACCTCGGCCAACAGTAACCCAAAATTAATTCTAAGTTCTAAGTTCATGCACAAAATCAAAGACTGAAAAAAGAGACAAAAATACAGAAATAACCATGCTTTTTCGACATCAATGCAAAAACCTTCACGAAATTCTTATGCATATCTTTGTCATAATTCGGGCAGAAAATGTGCAGAAAAAAAAGCCATGAAACAGTCTTTATGACGAATTTTTAAAGCTAATCAGTAACATCAATTCAGGTGAAACTTGAATAATGTCATACCTGGCTTGATATATGATATTTGTAACTAGCTCAAGCACTAAAAGGGTTAATACTCAAGCAGTGTCACCAGAATTAATTATCTGCTTCTGAAGCGACAAATGCCGACATAATGGGGCATCCAATGCATAAAATAGAAGCGGACCTAAGGATGGCAGGACTTGCCATTTTGAACGACACCATTAGTTATTACAGCAGCATTCTCACTAAGAAGACGTTGATATTCATGGGAATGATGTATTATCTACCCTACTGGTAATTACCTTGTGTATGACATTGAGAATTTGAATAGGAAAACAATGCGTTTGTTACAAGAAAATTTAGGAAGCAAGAATTCATGTCTACCTTCAGTGCAGAAAGCGTGCATATCTTGGTGGTCGTATCTTTTTCTTAACTTTTCATGAGTAAAAATTTTATCATTTTTTTTTCAGGTTTTATTTTGTGGATTTTCCCAAGCTATTCAAAAATTGTATGTGTCTTTGCCCAACCAATAGTGGCGTAGCCAGAGTGGTGAAATTATAAATAGATTTGAAGGAATATTTCCATGTCCTTGTTGTATAATGTGAAAACGTGTCTTACAACTTTACATCGACTATGGGCATAAGTATCCTTAGTTGGACATGCCATCCCCAAAGATAGTTTAAGCCACCCCAATACTAAATCCTTTCTGTCTTCCTGTGGAACAAATAATACCAGAATCATTGGGATAGAAGCAGGGACGAAGTTTCAAGGAAATGCATCTATAACACACCATCGGATTGCAAATGCACGATATCTTCTAATAGATAAAAAAAATAAAACAAACAAAGTAAAAAAAATCTCACACTTTATCAACTTTAATACCAAAAGCCATTAGAAAATCAGGGTATCGAGTATATTAAAAAAAAAGCAAAAACTTGCAACTGTTTTAAGCATATATCTTTATGTATACTTTATATATCTTTATGTATACATATATACTTTATGTAGACACCTACGTGGGGGGGTGTGATCCCTATTTAACTCTCCAAGGTCCTTACGATTTACCCTATAAACAACCATACTACTTTTGTAGCTTGGGTATTGTTGGGTAACAAGAAGATGGGTCAAGTAGACAGCTTCACTTACATTGGTAGTATTAATAGTGAAAAGGGTAGGTGCAGTGAAGATGGTAAAAGTAGATTAAGCAATGCCCATTTTTTTTTTTTTTTCTCAAAGTTGAAAAAAGTTTGGAAGAAGATGTAAAATAAGTCTGCGATGGAAAATTGGAAGCTGCAGTGATGACAATTTCATGACGCCTGTCGTAAGGAAAGAATTAAGAGAAATGGGAACTCCTTGGGAGGGTGTAAAGAGTGAAGGTTTAAATTGATTGGGATGGAGGAAGAAGGTGTGTAGCTGTGTTGGCCTAGGGCAGTTTGATGCTGTAGTGAGTTGTTAGTATTATAGTTTTGGCAGTAATTACAGAGTAATTCGGCTGTCTTCATGTTTTTTTTTGTGATCTGCGGCCTTTTACTCTAGCAACGGTAAGAGTTAGTTTTTTTTTTTCTGATACAGGATTATGATCCTCAGTGGATGACAAAGGCATGTGGTATAGCGATTTCATGACATCTCCCATAATGGGCTGTTTGGTCTTGAGAAAATCTTGCGGAAGATAACAGTGAGCGTGATAGTTGTGCCTTTTTGGGAATGGGAGCCTATCTCAGCCTTTGTAGGGGAGGGAAATTTTGGGGGCTACTAAATTCTGGTCACCAGAGTATCCAGATGAAGCGATAATCAAAAATCAGACAAAGGTTGTAAGACCTTAACGAGACTTACTGAGATGTAAGGGCTAAAGTTCTAATTATATATAGGAAAAATTGTCAGATTTCAACCAAAATTAAGTCAGAATTTATATCTTATATGCTTATCCAACCTTTTCGAAGAAACAGAACGTCTCAAACTCTATAAAGGGCGAAGAAGGACGGCCTTAAATTCCTGTTTTCTACACACTCTTCAGCAGGGCTATGGGATTTCAGCCAAACTCAGAAGAGAGTAAGAACTAATGCTCTAAATGCTTCTTTTTGGAATCCAGGTACGTTGCAAAATCTTGGAGGGAGCAGAGGAGGGAGGGGCTCTTAAACTATTTGCTTCTGCACACCTACCTTTAGGAGACCTTATATCCTAACAAAACTTGGCGAGAAGTAGTGGTTTACTTGTGTGTTTTCAAGGGGGGTCTGGGGGTGTTCCTAACACTGCAGGAGGGGTGGCAGTCTTTAATACTTGTCATTAAGATGCATATCAGTTGGGATGTAGTAACTTAAAACATGCTTGGTGGAAATGAGTTTGATGTGGATTGGTGGAAAGTAGGCCTCTCCTGAACTTTTTGGGGAGAGGTGCTCTATCCTTTGTCATTATCCTGACCTTTACCAAAATGGACTGTAAGGTGTATAAGCATGAAACTTAGTGAGAAGTAACTAATGTACTTTTGCTTTATGAAGTCTATATTTGACACCTTTCTTTTTTTAATGATTTAAGATAACGAAGAAGTTTAACGACGTTTCCCTCATGAAACATGTGTTATTAATTTTCTTCGAGATGCGGATGTCTCTTACGTATTAGGGAATATTTTCTAAAAGATGTAGGCGCAAGTTACATAATAGAGAGTGTTTCTTCTTTGATTGTTTAAAAAACCGAGAAGGCCAAGAAAAAACCTTCGGGGACTTTTAGTGGGGAACCTTCAAGACGCTGGACCCTAGCGAGAAATTCCAACAGAGGAACTTAACAGTTAATTCCCTAGCAACCAATTCCAAAGGGCCTAGCAACCACTCCGAATGGAGCCCTAGCAACTAATTACAACGCAGCCCTGGCATCCAATTCCACCAGGACCCTAACCTTACCTAACTACCGGGGGGCCGTAGCATAAAATTTCAATGGGGCCCCTAGCATCCAATTCCAACGGGGGCCCTAACAATCAATTCCAACGAGGTCCTAGCATCCAATCCCATCGGAGCCCAAGTATCCAATTTCAAAGGACCTTTTCATAACCTTATCACCGGGGGCATAGCAGTCAATTCTAAGAGGATTCCTAGCAACTAATTTCAACGGGGACCCTAGCAGTCAATTCCAATGGGGCCCTAACACTTTTCAACCGGGGCCCTAGAATCCAATTTCACCGAATCCGTAGCAACCAGTTCCAATGGGGGTCCGCTAGTCAAGTGGGGAACCCCCGGTTGTAACTGAGAATGGCGCATTCTCGCGTGACTTGTTCCTTCATGGGTCCGTGGGGAATTCCCGCTTGTAACTGAAGAGGACACAAATATGGGGGTGCTACGTAATGATGATGCACACGTGAGTGCTACGTAATACTTTGAACGATTTTTTTTCTTCAGTGCGTTTTTTCTTCGAGATTTTATTTTCTTTCAAGGTGTTTTTTTCTTGGGGAACCTTATATAACAAACAGTTTTGTCCACATCATGATTCAAAAGAGATTTCCCCTCAACGGAATGGAGCACTAGACAGCTGGACCAAGGAAGCCTTTCTAATATTCTAATGCGGGGAATACTTTCTACATTATAGCCTATTCCACGCACGGAGAATTTCCTGCTCGATTTCTAGAATGATTAAATAGATCATGTCTTTCATATGCCTCCAATAATTGACACGCAGGGGGGGGGAATCGATTACTAGAAATTGGTAACATATGATGTGCACCTGCATGTTAAGTAATGCTTTAGAGGTTATTATTAGATAATATTGGGGATTGTTCTTAGCGTACTTATTTGTAATAGAGTTTTTTACTCTATTGGAGCCCGAATGTGTTATCAGAGATGAAATAAAAGCAAGAGTACCATTATGGCTAGAATAGGGTACACCTTCATATACGATCAAAAGCATTTAATTCCCTCTTCACTACAAAGAATTTTACACTTATATTAGCGACAATCTTGAACGAGCATACCTATGCACATAGGCTACGAGATGCTATAGTTGCATTAGTGAAATACGTTGAAGTTTTATCCTGGAACAAGAAATCTAAAAGACACAAACTTTTTTACATACAAATTTATTAATAAAAACAAATTTACAAGCATTATTAAAACACTCTATTCTTAGGACACTGAAATCAATATTATGCAGGTAAGAGGGAGATATTTTCAACTAGACAAGTTTTTCAATCGAGGATTATCAACATTAATGCTGGAAAATTCGCCATAAGTATATCCACAACATCAAAAATATAATATTCCATGAAAACCATTACTTTTAATATCAGGGCACAGGACGTATGGCTTAATTCTATATTTTGTTCATTTTTTCTTGGTATTATTTTCTGGCAATTCCCAGCCGGTGACACCCAATGACTGACGCGTGGCATCCTCTGGCAACCGTTATCAGACAAATGGCATTTTTCGGATATTTTCCTCCAAATATATCCGTTTACACTACAATCAATCGTTTAAACATAATGAAAAAAAAACAAATAATGTTTATTATTAGGTAATATTGGGGATTGTTCTTAGCGCACTTATTTGTAATAGAGTTTTTTTATGGAGCCTGAATGTGTTATCAGAGATGAAATAAAAGCAAGAGTACCATTATGGCTAGAATAGGGTACACCTTCATATACGATCAAAAGCATTTAATTCCCTTTTCACTACAAGGCATTTTACACTTATATTAGCGACAATCTTGAACGAACATACCTATGTACATAGGCTACGAGATGCTAAAGTTGCATTAGTGAAATACATTGAAATTTTATCCTGGAACAAGAAATCTAAAAGACACAAACTTTTTTACACACAAATTTATTAATAAAAACAAATTTACAAGCATTATTAAAACATTCTATTCTTAGGACACTGAAATCAATATTATGCAGGTAGGAGGGAGATATTTTCAACTAGACAAGTTTTTCAACCGAGGATTATCAACATAAATGCTGGAAAATTCGCCATAAGTGTATCCACAACATCAAAAATATAATATTGCATGAAAACCATTACTTTTAATATCAGGGCACAGGACGTATGGCTTAATTCTATATTTTCCTCCAAATATATCCGTTTACACTAGAATCAATCGTTTAAACATAATGAAAAAAAACAATAATGTTTCTTCTGATAACTCCTGGCAATTGAGCCCAGGGTGGCACAATCTATCAGCCCGATGAGGCCCTCTGGCACACTTTATCACATATTAGGTTTTTCCAACCTTTTTCCCACAAAACACAACTTTATAAACTAAAAATGACCATTGTTTTTACTTGAACTGCGGAAACTTGCCATTTCATTGCTGTAGTGTGATGTTTCATAACAATTCCCTGCCTATGACACTCAATGGCTGGCTCGTGGCAACCTCTGGTCTCCATTATCTCCAATATGGCACTTTTGTGCATTTTCTTGCAAAAAAATCCGTTTACACTAGAAACGATCGTTTAAACTTAATGAAAAATCCCCAATAACATTTTTTCTGATGACACCTGGCAATAGAGGCCAGTGTGGCATAATCTTCCAGCCCGATAACACCCTCTGGCGCTAATTATCACACCTATGGGTTTTTCAGCTCTTTTTCCCACAAAAAGACTTTATAAACTAAAAATGACCATTTCTTTCACCGGGCCCCTAACCTAAACTAACCACCGAGGGAGAGAGGGACTACCAGTCAATTCCAATGGGAGTCCTAGCAACCAATAGCAGGGGGCCTAGAAACCATTTCCAACGGGGCCCTAGCATCCAATTCAGTCGGGGCCCTAGCATCCAATTTCACCGGGCCCCTAGCTACCAATTCCAATAGGAGATCTGCTGGTCAAGTGTGGAACCCCTGATTGTAATTAAAAATGACGCATTCGCGAGTGACTTTTTTCTTCAGGGGCCCGTCGGGAATCCCCGCTTGTAACTGAAGCAGATACACACGTGGGGGTGCTACGTAACGACAATGCACATGTAGGTGTTATGTAATACTTCAAGAGATTTTTTTCTTCAATGCGTTTTTTCTTCGAGATTTCATTTTCTTTCAAAGCATTTTTTTCTCAGGGAATCTTTATGTTCAGAAGATTTTGTCCGCATTAGGATTCGAAAGAGATTTCCCCTCAACGGAATGATTGCTGGACAGCTGGACCAAGGGAGTCATTCTAATATTTTAATTCAGGGAATAATTTCTACGTGATAGTCTATTCCACGAACGAAGAATTCCCTGTCCACTTTCTACAATGATTAAATGGATCGTGTCTTTCATATGCCTGAAATAATTGACACTCAGGGGGGGGGGAAATTGATTACTAGAATTTTGTTACATTTAAATTGCACCTGGATGTTAAGTAATGCATTAAAGGGTATTAGCGGATAATATTGGGGATTTTTCTTAACACATTTTATAGCAATAGTCTTTTACTCTATTGGAACTTGGATGCTAGGGTCCCGCTTGAATCGATGGCTAGGGTCCTGGTTGGAATTGGTTGCTAGGGCCCCCCGTCGGAATTGGATGCTAGGATCCCCAGTGAAATTGGATGTTAAGGCATCCTGGTTGTTAGGTTAGGGGCCCGGTGAAATTGGATGATAGGGCCCCGATAGAATTTGATTGCTAGGTCTCCGTTGGAAATGGCTGCTAGGACGCGGTTTGAATTGGTTGCTAGGGCCCCTTTGGAATTGGTTGCTAGGGCCCCCGTCGGAATCGACTACTAGGGCCCCTTTTGTAATTGGTTGCTAGGGCCCCAGTTGGAATTAACTGCTAGGGGCCCCTGTTTTAATTGACTGCTAGGTCCGTCTGTCGGTATTGCTCTCTAGGGCCTGGCGTCCTAACGGTTCCCCACAAGCGGCCCCTGAAGGTTTTTTCTGGCCCTCACGGGCTTTTAAACAATCGAAGAAGAAACACTCAATTATGTAACATGCACCGATATATTTCACAAAACATTCCCTATTACGTAACAGACACTTGCATTTAGTTAAAAAATTAATAACATCCTTGTCTTCAGAGTTAAACTTCTTCGTCATCTTAAATTTTACAAGAAAAAAAGAGTTGTGGCTGTGGTCGTTGTCGGACCTTAAAAGCCCCATTACTATTATTGCCATCAGGACATCTACGACAAGATGATGTTCGATCTCGATCAAGCTCGGTGAGATAGCTGATGTCCAAATTTTGCTTTTCGATGGTTCGGACCAATCGCAACTCTGTGGAGGAGGATAAATTCTATGTATAAAGAGTATCTACGAAATGGGTTAATACCTCAGTTATGTCTTTTTAACCTCTTCATTGGAGGAAGGAAGTGGAGTTCCTAAATTCTTCTCTTAGGAAGTTCTACCAGAAGGAAACGCCAGAGTACCTTGCTAGACTCATAGTTGTGGGATCCAGCCTCTGTTTGAGGGGAAACGGTTTAGGTATTAGAATCTCTTTTCGTCAGCCAAATTACTAGGTAGGCTCGTGGAAATCTTTCAACAAAACCTTGTCAACAGCTACAGTTATGGTCTCAGGTGCCCATGATCAATCTGACCTATGGAAGGGAAGGGCTACAATCGTGTTACCCACATTCACGAGAATGGCATATTAAGCCTCAATTATTTAGAGGTTACCGATTAGGACTCTTTTGCCCTATTAGAGGGTTTCAGTCCAGTCCATTTGAATAGAAAAAATATATTCTGCATAAAAAAAAAACATCTTCTGTGTCGAAAGGTAAATATCATCTGCATAGCCAATCAAACTAAAATCACAAATATCACTATAAATTCCACCGTTAACAGTGGTCGTAAATGTTAAAGATGGGCTGTCCCTTCCTCGACTCTTGCTCTTTATGCTAAAATTTGACTTTTTGTCACAATTACTTACTGCTCAAACCTAAGGTCCTTTAAATGAGAATTATTTTTAAAGAACTTTAAGACTCAACCGTAAGCAAAGAGGGGTGAGGAAAGCCCCCCCCATATACGTAATAATTTCTGTTATTTTTAAGTTTCAATGTTGCTCCTTATTTCCAGATGAAAAAAATTATCTTTTTAATTCCTTTTATAGAGAGGGTAACCCTGAACACAGGCACGTACACAGTAATTTATTTCAGGAGGAGGGAGTAATTCTAGATAAGCAAACTTTATATCATATTAAATGAAGGGATCAAAACAAATTAGACCAGAAATTGAAAAAATTAGAATTCCGTGGGCCAGGCCACGAGGCTACCCCTTCTTAAATTCGTCCCTGCATCAAACAATAGTCCATAGGAGAGGTAAGAATTACACAAAAGTTTTTCTCCTGTGAAGCAGGGTTGCCAACTGCCGACGTCAAAAAAGAGTGGAAATCAAGGCCAAAAAAGAATGCAAGTCAAAAATTTTGCGCGCGCGCGGCTGCCGCCCCGCCCGCAACCCCTTTTACTGTTCTGACCACTCTTACGCCATTTACAAATAATTATCAATTATCCTACGATCAATAAACATATTACCTTTAAATTTTTCACAAGTATTTAAAATAAAGTTAAGAGGACTCCCTACTTAAATATTGATCCTACAACCCCTAAATACTAGGTTAGATAATGATTCTCATTATTTTTTTTAGCTTAAAAGAAAATGCTCTGCTTGAAATTTGCAGGTGTTTATGTTGATTGCTTGGATCTTTAACTGAACTATTGTTGACTTCATAAAACGTTTAAATAAAGTTTTATCTCCATTTTATCCAAATGTTTGAAAGGAATATAATATGTCCAAGTAACTAGTCGTGAAGTATAGCTGACTTCCCTGTAGTCAAGTCAAGTACCGCACCCTAGCAGCGAAAAAAAATGGTGAAAACATTCTTAGTCACACAAAATAATTCTTTTTCTTCCTCTACTGGATTTTCTCCTTCTTTCTCTTTCTTGTAAATTTATGTCAATTTTTTTTATTAATCAAGTAGTTTTCTGGGGCATTTCTAGAAAGTGGATAGCTGCTTGTTTGGCAAATGTGCTTTGCTTGAGTAGGCCTACATTAGGTTTGAGCATATTGATGAATATGAATAAATGCGACTGAGACAAGAGTTCTGCGAAAAGGGGTATTTTAGATTATGTGAATCAGATAAAAAGGTCTTTCTGGGTTATTTCTCCCAACAACACAGAAGTGCAAATTAAAATTTTCTGCTGTAGAAAAACCACATCAATAGCTTGCAAAAGTGTTCAATGATACATGTGACATAATATTTTATTTTGATACATTTGCAGTGTCGATCGAGGAGAAGTCGGAGCACATCAATAACTACACAGAATTTCATAAATATAATAAAGTTAATAAATCAAATTTTTATTATATCTTCCAATAATAGTTCCCTGCGCATAAACAGCAATAAATCACAATTTAATCCCAGCTCTTTTTACAGCTATAAGGATTGTAGTTGTATACAACTACAAGCATATGCTACCTCAAAGAATAAAAAAAAAACATACAGGCAGAAGTTCAACCTTGTAATAAGAAACGTACCCAGCAATTGACTTTGGAGTGGTCCAAAATTCAAATAGAGCATAAATTGAAAAAAAGAACACAGACAATAAGCAACCATAGGAAAAATCCCGAAAATCTTGCGATTTCAAAAGAAGGACAGGCATAAATGTACCATGCTCCCACACTCTGAGCATGATTGCTTAGAAATATCAGTAGCGAAATTTATTTAAGGAAACAGAAACAAAACGGATTTATTATCCTTCAAAACAGCACACAGAATTCCGTGTAGGTCCTAACTCATATAGATAAATTAGCAATTAAAACTAACAATCCAACGAGTCGCAAAATATATAAGAAATGGAATATCTTAATCTCTTGTAAGCATAGTGTTTAAATAATAAACTGTAGAATCATAAGTTCCATAACACCCTGTAGAACAATAAAGGTTAAATACAACTGACACACAATGGACAGTATGTAAGTCTAAAAAACAGGCAAGTTAAAACAATAACATATTTGTTTCTGCTCTCTTCCTATGTAAAAAAAAATAATAATAATAATTCTACACTAGAAACATCAGGGAATAAATTCATCCTGTTGTGTAGTAGGAAGGCCATTCTCGCGTAAATGAATGTTAAATTTGGATTCAGGATGTAATTCTGACTATAGAGGTAGATTTGAACTTTACCCACCCCCCTCCGATGTGCAAAATTATAGCCTGAATTGGTATATAGGGGTGGGGTGAAGTGAATTTGCACCGACAGCGGTTATTATATCCGGAAAGAGCATAAGAAAAGGGATCAAGTGGTATCACTTTATTCATAGGTCAATAATGTGAAATCCTCTATATTTACCCATTTTTCATTTATATTTTCAATTGGCTCCAATATTTTTTGCCCTTGATTCATTTCTGAAAGTGGCATTCACCTAACTCAACTGCTTTCCAAGATAGTAAGAAGTGTCTACACTACAACTTTAGGCTACCAATTATTTTCCTAATGTATCTTTTCATGACATTTTGATAGTATATGTCCCTTCCAAAGCGCTTTCGAATGGTGTACAGGCCTAAAGTCTTTGCAGAATTTATCAGTTTGAGAGTAGCCTTTGAAAAGGTTTGAGTACTTTTGTCTAATAGTCACCACACCCAAGATCTTGTATCACGAACATGAGACAATAACCGGTTTTCATGGTCTTTATACTAGACAAAATTAGCTTCGGCTCAGTGGGAAACTACACTGTAGCTATATTTTAATTGAATATTTAGTTGGTATTTCGGTTAGGTTAGCTTAGATTACGTATTTAATATAATACAATCTTGTACCGACTATAATACACAACTACCGACAATCAGTCCATTATTAGACATAAAAACACGATAACCTGCTTATTATTTATTTCAATGCACTTAATGATTAAAGAATCTATTCAGAAACATCTTTTTACTTATCACCTTTTGCCTACCTAGACTTGTTTTGTCAAACATGTAAAAGCTAAACCCATAAGATATTACAGAGCACTATTTCTTCTTCAGAATGTGAGATGGTTCAATACTTCAGGAAACTGTCAACAAACTGTAGATTTCTGCTTTGATATCCCTTTATTTTCTTCATTTGCAGACTACTGTAACTTTTCATCCGTTGTCATGATGCATAACGTCTGGACCGAATCGAAATCCCTTCCCTATCTGATCTGATCATCGGTATGCAAAGGGGCATAGTTGTGTATTAAAGCATTCAAGTTTCTACTGTTGAGGTTTTATAACAAGAGAACCTGCCACATACTTCAAGTGCGGCACCCCTATTGTGATGAAATGACAATTTTTATTGTAATATACACGTGGATTCAAACTAAGGGACAGTCTTGGTTCTTTCTGAGTTTACCGATACTATTATATTCAGTAATTGAGTGTATAGAAATCAAGGTGTTAAACGCTACAGCGTTACCGGAAGAATACTTATTGCATGGTGGATTGTCCATCGATCTAGGATCTTTCCCATAGCGTTCGAAGAATGGTGGGAGGATCAGAAAATACCCATTGATTGAAGTTTAGAAAACTCCTTGAGAATGTGTAAAACGGTTTAAGTTACCTTTCAGACAAGTAGTTAAACAATGCTTGAATTAAACAAAAGATACCGGCTTACCGTTTACGGTTAAGATTGAAAAGAAAATTGGACTTGGTTCTCGTGGCCTTTTCTTTTGATCAGTAGGAAAAGTAAATGAACAAAAAACTTAGCAGCTCAAAGAACCTCCCGCTCTAAATGAGCGTAATGCAGCTTAGTTCTTCACACGAACGCCTTTTCGTGCCATCGGCAGCTTTTACCTAAATTCAACTTAAAAATTAGGTAAGCAGACACTGCGATTATCGCTGTTGACATAGAAAAGCTTAAAACAGATTGAAAACTAATTAACAATAGATTTTGATTTCTAGATATAATGAAGTTAATCACTATTGTGGTTGTCACAGCAGTAATAACCTTGTAAAGAGCAACATAGTGCCAATTTTTCGTGTCAAAAAAAAAAATAAATATTTATATAAAATAATAATAAATAATAATATAAATAAATATAAATATAATATAAATAAATAAATATAAATACATAAAAAAATAAAAAAGAGCAACACACCTTCAAAAAATTCAAAAACTGAAATAGTAAATCACGAATAATTTTTTATCAATATGTTTGTCACGGATATCACAGAAATGACAGCCTAGTAAAGAGTAGCCTCATAAGCAGGAGTTCAAATACTGAGGCACAGAAAAAGTACATCATGAATTAAATTTTTCAACATTTTTATTGTATAGAGCAGCATTTTGCTAAGCTTAAATATTGAGTCACAGAAAAGGTGCATCATTATAAGTTCATATCAATATTCTTATCATGGATATTGAAGCAGTGATAACCTAGTAAAGCGAAGCAAAATGTCAATTTTAAGCATCGTCATAAGAAGGAGCAACATATTCCAAAGTTCAATTACTGAGGCACAGAAAAATTACATCAGGAAATTTATCAATATTTTTATCCTGGATTTCACAGCAGCGATAATTTAGTAAAAACCACACAGTGCCAACTTTAAGTAGTGTCATAGGGAAGAGCAACATATTGTTAAGTTCAAATACTGAGACAGAGAACAAAGTCTGAAAAGAATAGAACTTTATCAATACTTTTATTTTGGAAATATAAACATTTGGTGCCGTAGATAATGTACAAATTTCAATAAATAACCAATATGCACATATTTCAGAACTAAGCAGCTGTAAGCACGTGCATAATTCAAACAAACAAAAAAAAGAGAAATTACTGTCAGCGAATAAATAAAACCAAAAATCAACGAAAATTGAACTGAATATTTGATCCACATGTAAAGATAGCAGATACTGTTCTAGATAAATAAATGATAAATAAATATCTTTAATAGATAAATAAATATATAAATAATAAAGATAAATAAATAAATAATAGATAAATAAATATCTAGATAATGCTAAAACAAACAGAAATTAAAATGACTAATCAAGTCAAACTTGAATGAACAAAATCACTCCAAACAGGATAGGGCAACCCTTCCCTAGATCGTTTTTTCACACCGGAAAACAAACAATTTTCTTCTTATGAATAATCTCATTAAACTAGCAATAATCACCGAACATATCTTAGTCCACTGGTAGACAAATTATTGTTGTAATTTTTCTACTGCAATGCGTCTTTTTTCATCTGATTTCTGTCTTATGAGCAAAATTAACCAATAATTGGATTAACTTAAAACATAAATGTTCATGATGTCCAAGACAATCACCAAAATTAGTGCATCAAGCAGTTTGTCGTGAGGAACAGTAAGTAAGATGAGACACTCCTCAATAGTAATAAAAACTCTTAGAAATAGAGAAAAAAATCAGAAAAATTTAATAAGTTTAATGTTACCCATCAAAAGTAACAATCTTTTAAAATCTGCCCAATTTTTTAAAAAGAGGTGAAACACCCCAAAACATCAGGTGATCTTAATAAAAATTAAATAAAAAAAAATAAGTTTTTTAAATGAAAGTAAGGAGCGACATTAAAACTTAAAACAAACAGAAATTACTCCGTATATGAAAGGGGCTTTTCCTTCTCGACGCCCCGCTCTTTACGCTAAAGTTTGACTCTTTCTCTTAGCTCTACATTTTAAAACAGTAAAAAACTTTAGCGTAAAGAGCGGGGCGTTGAGAAGGAAAATCCCCTTTCATATACGGAGTAATTTCTGTTCGTTTTAAGTTTTAATGTCGCTCCTTACTTTCATTTAAAAAACTTGTTTTTTTTATTTAATTTCTGAAAGTTTTTGAATCAATGCATGTTTTGATTTTGGCTCTCCGCAGAGGAATAATTAAAACGAAATTTGCATATTTATTTTTTTTGGCTAAATGGCTTTCTCATAATTTTGATCGAACGATTTTGAGAAAAAAAGAGCGGAGGAGGAAGCCTAGTTGCCCTCCGATTTTCGGTTAATTAAAAAGGCAACTAGAACTTTTAATTTTTTACGAATCTTTTTATAAGTAAAAGATATACGTAAATTATAAATTAGCTTCCGTAAAGAACTTTTGTATTCTCATGTTTTTATTACATATATGAGGGGATTCGCCCCCTCGTCAGTACCTCGCTCTTTACACTAAAGCTTAAATTTTGTCCCAATTCATTAAGAATGACCCCTGAATCACAAAAGCCTCAGAATAAATAGTTGAAATTACTAAAAATACTTTAGCGTAAAGAGTGAGGTATTAGGAGGAGGTGAGCCCCTCATATGGGTAATAATTTCTGTTCGTTTTAAGTTTTAATGCTGCTGCTTACTTCCAGCTGAAAAAAAAACTTTTTCATATTTATTTTTTCATTGTTCTTTTTAAGTAATGCTAGTAAATCCTGCGCTCCTTTCATGGAAATTTTCTTCCCCCATGACAAATTCCTCGATGGAAAGTTCCCCCAGCATATCCCCCTCTTCTCAACCCCTGCCTCCAACCAAAAAATCCTCCTGAAAATGCCTGTACACTTCCCAATAACCATTACTATATGTAAGCACTGGTTAAAGTTTTGAACTTGTAACCCCTCCCACGGGGACTGTAGGGGAGTAAGTCGTCCCCAAAGACATAGTTATAAGGTTTTTCGACTACGCTGAATAAAATGGCTATCTCAGAATTTTGATCCGCTGACTTTGGGAAAATAATTAGCGTGGGAGGGGGCCTAGGTGCCCTCCAATTTTTTGGTGACTTAAAAAGGGCACTAGAACTTTTCATTTCCGTTAGAATGAGCCCTCTCACAACATTCTAGGACAACTGGGTCGATACGATCACCCCTGGGGAAAAAAAACAACAAAAAAACAAACAAACAAATAAACACGCATCCGTGATCTGCCTTCTGGCAAAAATTTAAATTCCGCATTTTTGTATATAGGAGCTTGAAGCTTCTACAGTAGGGTTCTCTGATACGCTGAATCTGATGGTGTGATTTTCGTTAAAAATCTATGACTTTTAGGGGGTGTTTCCCCCTATTTTCTAAAATAACCCAAATTTTCTCAGGCTCGTAACTTTTGATGGGTAAGGCTAAACTTGATGAAACTTATATATTTAAAATCAGCATTAAAATGCGATTCTTTTGATGTAGCTATTGGTACCAAAATTCCATTTTTTAGAGTTTTGGTTACTATTGAGCCGGGTCGCTCCCTACTACAGTTCGTTACCACGAACTGTTTGATAGCACCATCATATCAAGCATATCAGAGAACCCTGCTATAGAGGTTTCAAGCTCCTATACACAAACTACTACTGCTACTAACTACTCACCACAGCACCAAGCCGTCTGAGGTCAACACAGCTTAGCACGCTCCTCTTCCATCCTAATTTATTCAAATCCTCCCTCTTTACAATGTGGAATTTCTTTACAATGAGGAATCAAACTTTCTAGTGTCCCTTTTAAATGACGAAAAATACTGGAGTGCAGCTGGGCCGCTCCCCCTTCGTTGGAGGATCTTTCCATTGAGGAATCTTTCGTGGGGGGGATGGAATTTTCTATGGAGGGAAGCTAGATATCCCAACATTATGTAGTAAACGACCAGAAATTGAATTAAAAAGTTTTATCAACTGAAAGTAAGGAGCAACATTAAAACTTAAAACAAGAAGAAATTTTTAGGTGTATGAGGGGGGTCGCCCCACCTCCATACCTCGTCCTTCAAGCTAAAGCTTATCTTAGAACATTTACAGAAGCTTATTATTCTAACTAAACGACCCTTGCGTTTCAGGAGTCATTCTTAAGTAATTGGAACAAATATTCAAATTTTAGAGTAAAGAGCGAGGTATGGAGGGGGAGGCAGCCCCCTCCCAACATATACAAAAAAATCTGTTTGTTTTAAGTTTTAATGTTGCTCTTTACTTTCAGTTGAAAAAAAAACATTTTTTTATATTTAATGTATTAAAAATCCATTCTATCTGAAACCAAATCATCAGAGAAACAGCACAGAAAAGTGGGAAAACTATGTTTATTTACCAAAAAACTGAAATTTCGTTAGAATGGAGATTTGAGACTGAGAGTAGCGGTCCTGTTGCTGAGGATTTTAGTTATGGTGCCATTTTATTTGGTATAATGGTGAAAACGGCAAGAATAAAGTGTTCTATTTTAGAATGACTGTGAGTCGATCTCTATGATCAGAGGTAAAAAGCTGGCCTATGGCCCCTCCCAACATCCTCATACCTTGTCACTAGCTTTTTAGCAGAACAGTAGGCATATGACGCCATGTTTAGATTGGATCGTACAAGAATTCTCAATATAAATGATTTGAAAATCAAATTCAGTACGTGGCCCATCAGTATCAAAAGGCTCCTCCACCACTTTTTAAGCTGAAGACTAGTTTTGCTGCACCCTGTTTGAACCAGAATCATGTAAGAATTATGAATTCGTAATGTTAGAGGATTTCACAGAGGGCCCAGGGCCTTTCAAACACCTCAACTTATTCACCCCTATAGGAAAGTTTTCATTGGGAAGGGGGGTGTAAACGACTGATTTTGGGAGAAACTTCGCTTTTCCTTGATTTTACTTTGAATCTGGGTTTCTTTGACTCTAAGTTTTGACAACACGATTCTAGTGATTTGGGCTGGATTTTAAGCAATTTTTGAATTATTTATTTTCAAATACAGAATATGATTTCTAAATCCTGTAAAAAAAAAACCTATAAATAATGATTTAGCAGAGTTATGAGGCCTAAAATACATTTCTTGGGCGTGCTGTTTTGACAGTTCCCCTTTTATAACATAGAGTTTGCATAACTGTATCAAAGGCTAGTGCCCTTCAGAGGGGAAAGGGGTAGAGGTAAATACATAAAGTGACCTTTACCTGGAGCATAGTTTAGGCTTTGGAAACATTCCATAAAGTTTCATTTAAATAACTCGACTACATTCCAAGATAGCAAAATGCCCTTCGTTTGCAATTTTATGTTTTTAAGTTTGTAAAGAAACATTTTACAAAATCTATCCTATTATAGAATTAGTATGAAAAGGTCCAAAAAAGCATGATAAAGTAGTTTGTAATCTAAGCTATTTATGTAACCAAGTAAGTTATCACTCTATAATTGCTCAAGAATGCGTTAAAGCTGTTTTCAGTTGGATAAGATCTTGTCACTAACTTCAGGTACATTAAAAAAATTAAGTAATAATAACTAAAATTGAAGTGTTGGGAGTTTTACTTTAGCATTACGCTTTTAGATGGTGGATGGTTAATATATTTGATAATAAATATATACAAAAGAACCAAGACAGGTATACTGAAAGCAATAACCAATTATAGTTATCAAATTTAAGTCAAGAAAGTGACACAGGAAGACGCTACTTTAAGGAAGGCGAAACTTCTTTACAAAAAAAAGATAAAAAAAACCTTACGAATCTTAAAGTTTTTTTTTTCTAGCGTAAGTCAATATAGTTTCTTGAAAAGACCTGTTAAAATGACTTCATTCAAAACTATTGTGAAAAATCTCACAATATCAACACTGGACAGTACTTTTTATTGCTTTTGTATTACTTTACTATCTTTTCGCAATTTTACTTTTACAGGCTTTTACTTCTATGGAATAAGGTGGGAATGCTTGGCACACGAGCCACCAGGAAAGGAATAAGAATAAATTAGAAAATTATCAAAAAGGGAAAACAAGAAGCATTTCCACTTAAAACCTAGTGAAACAAGCTCCTGAGAGGACTCCTCCCCTTTCTGGGTGAACTTCCTGGGGCTCGTTATGAGGAATTCTTCAACTTACCAATTCTGAGTAGAGAAAACTCAATTGTGCAGACGTTAAGACAAAGAATGTAACCTTGATTCCAAAAAAGTACAGCCAGCTTTAAGGTTTATTTTTGAGAATACAAATTAAAATAAATTGATGGGATTATTTTCCCCTTAGTTTACATTCACTACTTATATATATATATATATATATATATATATATATATATATATATATATATATATATATTTCAAAACTATATTTCTACATACCCTGCTATATACCCTACTATATTTCGAAACTGTAGTAGCACCCGTGATTTTAAGAACATATTTTTGAGCAGAGTCACTTTGACAAGAAGTTCTTAGAAAGAGCCTTTAAGAATATGTACACCATCTCTTTTATTTTCTGTGTCAACTATTCTAAGACATTTCGGTTTCAAGGTTTCATGGACGTTCAAGAGATAAATTGCCCGCAAACATTATATAGATTTACTCAAGGTAGTTAAATCTACATGAGCAGCCTGATCAATCGATTCTTAAGAACCTGGATTTTCATGGCACTTGGTATTAACCGTTAATTCAGAAAAAATAGAAAAAATGAAGTATTTAACTTACGAACGGTTGATCAGATCTTAATGAAATTTGATGTTTGGAAGGATATCGTGTCTCAAAGCTCTTATTTTAAATCCCGACCGGATCTGGTGACATTGGGCGGGAGTTGGGAGGGGGAAACCTAAAATCTTGGAAAACACTTAGAGTGGAGGGATCGGGATGAAACTTGGTGGGAAAAATAAGCACAAGTCCTAGATACATGATTGACATAATCGGAACGGATCCGCTCTCTTTGGGGTAGTTGGGGGGGTAATTCTTAAAAAATAGAAAAAACACAGTATTTTTAACTTACGAACGGGTGATCGGATCTCAATTAAATTTGATATTTAGAAGGATATCGTGTCTCAAAGCTCTTACTTTAAATCCCGACTGGATTTGGTGACATTGGGGGGACCTAAAATCATGGAAAACGCTTAGATTGGAGGGATCGGGATGAAACTTGGTGGGAAAAATAAGCAGAAGTCTTAAATACGTGATTGATATAATTGGAATGGATCCGCTCTATTGGGGGGGGGGGAGGGTTAATTCTGAAAAATTAGAAAAAATGACGTATTTTTAACTTACGAAGGGTGATCGGGATCTTCGTGAAACTTCTTATTTAGAATGACCTCGTAACGCAGAACCTCATTTTAAATCTCAGCCAGATCCAGCGTCATTGGGGGGGGGGGGAATCTTAGAAAATACTTAAAGCGGAGAGATCAGGATGAAACTGGATGGGAAGAATAAAAACCTGTCTAAGATACGTGACTGACATAACTGGACCGGATTTTCTCTCTTTGGTGGAGTTGGGGGGGAGGGTAATTTGGAAAAATGAGGTGTTTGTAACTTACGAAAGGGTGACCAGATCTGAATGAAATTTGATATTTAGAAGGATCTTGTGCTTTAAATCTCTAATTTTAAATTCCGACCAGATCCTGTGACATTGGGGGGAGCTGGAGGGGAAAACCAGAATTCTTGGATCGGATCTTAATAAAATTTTGATATTTAGAAGGAATTCTCAGAGCTCTTATTTCAAATCCCGACCAGATCTTTTGACATTGGGGGGAGTTGCAGGGGGAAATCTTGGAAAACACTTGGAGTGGAGAAATCGGGATGAAGCTTGGTGGATAGAATAAGCAAAGTCCTTGATACGTGATTGACGTAACCGTACTGGATTCACTCTCTTTGGGGGAGTTGGGGGGAGGGGCTCAGTGATTTGGCGAGTCTGGTGCTTCTGGACGTGCTAGGACGATGAAAATTGGTAGGCGTGTCAGGGAGCTGCACAAATTGACTTTGATAAAGTCGTTTTCCCAGATTTGACCATCTGGGGGAGGGGGGCTAAAGGGAGAGGAAAAATTAAGAAAAATTAGGTATTTATAACTTACGAGTGGGTGATCGGATCTTAATGAATTTTGATATTTAGAAGGACATCGTGACTCAGAGCTCTTATTTTAAATCCTGACCGGCATTAAGCCTCTGATTTTCCTTTTAAATCAATCTATTGCTTCTTAGAATTTTGATAGAGCTCATACCATATGAGCTCTTGGCTCTTCATGCCTCGTCAGAAGTGCCATATGAGCTCTTAGCTCTTGTTTCTTAAACTGATGATAAAATACTCTTTACAAATATGTAAATAAAGTATTTGAAGCGTTATAATTATAAATCCTGTAGTAAATATATAGTGAAAAACTTATGAAAAAAAATATTCCAAAAATTGAAAAAATAACCACTGTCAAAGAAAGTATTAAATGCAAAATAGCTAGTAAACAAAAATTTGAGTTTTTCATTAATTTTTTTTATCTATGTAGGGCCTACTAATAAATCCATATACTAATAAAATCACAAATATTTTGGCTTTACGTCCGGAAGCCAATGTCAAAGAAAAAAGAATGTATTAGTGCACATATTTTTCCATATTTTTTTTACTGTTTTAATTTGAATTTTTCCATTATTACCTACCTTTATTTCATTTTCAGGATCCCTCCTAAAATCTTAACTTAAGATAACAATACTAATACATCAAGTCTAGTAGTAGCATTAACCATGTTGGCTGTTTACATGTCAGTAGCAGTACCCCACAATGCCTCTGTCATATTTATTCTGTGTGACAAACGACATAGAATCTATGACCCTGAACTTTTCTATAGACCATAATAGCTATATGCATAATCGAAACCCTTTCAATAAAGGTATGGTAATAATAACACTATCTACAATTACTATGACAGAAATAGAGGTTGATATTGTTCAGTTCGTCAACTTTATTCTCTGCAGAATTTAACAATTTAGCTCCATTGTAACATAAATTATATATAAGATCGTGTTAGATAATGTGACTTCAGTTGACAATTGTCAATGAATGTCTTTCATTATATATCTGCTTGACTTAGGAACTATTGTTAATTTCCATGGAATTCCTTTCGTGAATTTTAAGTTTCATGACCAAGTACTTTTCATTAGGACCTGATGTGACGTTTAATTTCAAGCGTAATCGCAAGAATTATAATAAATGAATGTATAGCTGGGATTAGAAATTAAACATTATCAACTGATTAATTTATTAAAAGCATCGGTCCTAGTGTCTAAATTTTGGTATTTTCCGTAGAAAATTTGGTAGCTTCCGAGCGTAGTTTTCTCAGCTACAGTGACATACAGAGTGGCCAGACGGGACGCACTTGCTCCATTTTGGAGGTTTTTTGAAGTGTTTGCGCAATATTTTTTTCAAATTGGAGCATTTTTTTAGCGCAAAAGCGTTCATTTTGGCGCATTTTCGCTATAAAAATTGGGCTTTCGGTGCATTTTCACTCTTAAGGTGGCACAACTTTAAACGAAACATCTGGCAACACTAGTGATATACTCATAGTCAACACAATGGCACCGAGTTATCAAATAGTTATGTGTTCCTTATGTAAGCCAAACATTTTCCCAAGCTTAGTACTCTTTGGGCGTGCATTGAAGGGGAATTTCTGTGCCCCAACCTCCTTGAAAGTCCCAATTTATCCCGAATTTCTTAAATTTTCCATTATTTGTTTTTTACTATTGGCCCTCGAAAAACATTACTGTGTATGTACCTGGAGAAGGCAGAGGAGAGGCTTAACCAACGGGGAATTATACACTAAAGTGTATTTTTAATGGCCAAAGTAGACCGGAAGAAAATCTAAGGCCGTTTCAATGTCCAATGTATGCCAACGGCAAGCGCAGCCTGCATGGCATCAGATAAAAATTCCAAAATTGTCATTTTTATCAAAATAGCTCAGAAGTCCTAAAAGTGTCTCTCCAGAACCTGTACATTTCGTGTAGACCCAGGGACATTTTCTTGAATTGGAAGTTAGCCCATTGAAAACAGAGGCTTTGTACACACACACACACAAAAAAAAAACTCTGTGGTGACGATAATGAAGAGTGACCCGTATCATACTAGCATTAGCTGAAACTAAAAAAAGCAACAGTATATACACAAGAAGATTCTTTTTGATGGCGATTAGTCAATAAATCTTTTCAAAAAAATATTCGGAAATAGGGGTGAATTCTAGCATAATTATAGGGGGGCAAGAGGGATCCATATCTAAATAGTTAAAAGGCAAAGAATATATAATAATTTTTTCTCCCCATTATTTGGAGGGTACAACTGACCCTCCCTCCTTTTGTCCCCAATGACGCCCCTGCTCGGAAATAAAAACCGTTGTTAAAAGTTCAATATACAATAAATTAAACTGAATATTTGACATGTAATAATATTAATTGCTGAAAGCTCTTCACTTCAAAATTCAATTCTACTTTAATTTTTATGTTTATTTTCAATGTTGTTATAAGTACAAAAGGAAATGTATGTAATATTATTCGTTTTCAGTGAATCACCACCGACGGAGTAGGCTTTAGACTTCTACAGCTATGAAAGGGGACAGTATCCATACTCCAAACTTGTTTGCAGTGAAACTACATTTGTTTTGAAAAGTCTTGAAAGAACTAATAAAATTAAACTTAATATTTGACATATAATAATATTAAATGCTGAAAGCTAATTTTTATGTTTATTTTCAATGTTGTAATAAGTACAAAAGAAAATATTTGTAATGTAATTCATTTTCAATGAAGCTCCAATGATGGAGTAGGCTTAGACTTTTATAGTGAGAGAAGGAGACAGAACCCACATCAGGCACGTACAAACGAATTTTCTTCTGGCTAGGGCAGAAGCAATAAGGAAAAATATTTACTATTTTGTAGAACCTCCCCCCTTGCGTAATTGACTGACTTATATGTATCACAAGTGGTAATGGATTTCCACCAAACTATATATTTAACGAGTTTTGAGCATGTTAATTACGAATTTGGGGCGAAATTTTCAGAGTCAAAAAATAAAATACGAAAATAATATGACGATCACTTCCACTGTCCTTACTTTCCATCTTACTCGCAACCCTATTCTTCCCAATACTGGTACTTCCACTGAGACCGTTCTGATCAGGATTACTGTTACAACTACTTTTGCGACACCTAAAAAAAAATATGTTAACATATACAAAATATGTTAAGTCTAAGACTAATGCACCAATTTTTTTTCACTTTTCCCCAAATCTTAAATTTCATAAGGATCAAATAATTCCCCATTGCTTACCAGGACCGTATCCTGGATTTTTGTTATGGGGGGAGGGGTGCAAAAGGATTTTTGGGGGCTGCAAAAAAACTTAAAAGCGCATTAGAGATGTTTATATTCATTTCTATCACTTCTATCATCCGGAAATGCTTTTGGAGGGGGCCAAACCTCCTAACTCCCTCTGGGTACGGCCTTGTTGCGTATCTCTCCGCTTTCACGTATTTTGAAACTCTAGTGTATGGGCTGAGGATCAGAAACCCCCTCATATGTAGGATAATCATTTATAAGGACAATAAAACATTTTAAAAAATCATTGACTTGTTACACTTTTACACAAGGGACCAGTAGCGTCAATTCACGAAAATTCAGGGAGAGGGTGTATTTTTCAAATGTAGTTAGGGAATCAAATCTAGTTTTGCTAGTATTTATTTTTCATTGAGAATATAAAAAATTCAAAAACAATAAAAAAAAGGTATTATTCAAAATCTAGGGGGAGGTTAAAAGTTTTTAGAGGGGTCAAGTGCCCATCCTCTCAGTTGACGCCACTAGAGGAGACATCAAATCACATTGGTTGGAAACCTCCTCCTCTAGATGAGACTTTTACGGTGTAATTTCTAGTTTACTCTCCTATAATTTCTAATACTATCTATAGAATTTAGAATATTTTTATGCTCTTTTCAAACCATGCCCCTCCTCCCCTTCAAAAAAATATTACCTTCTGAAACAAAGTCCTCCGTACATGACTAACAAAGGGAATTCTTCCACCCAAAATATGAGTTAGATTCAAAAGAATTCCGTACGTAGCAAATAATTAAGTTTTATCTCTACGGTTACATATTGTTTTCGGAAAAACAAACCGTTTATAACTACTTTCCAAATTTCAGGAGTAGTGTGTTTGTGCTCCCAGTCCTTTCCTAAGGCTACGTCATGCAATGCTACAGAAATAGTCTAGCCTTCATGTAGACACCATTAATTTGGCCTAAAAATATCATGATAAATAAATGCGAACGAGTTTACACTGAGAACTCATTTCTTACATTTTATATATTCAAGATAAAAAAATGGATTATGTTTATTTCCAACAGCAAAAGACAGTAGGAACAAATTTGTTTAGCAAAAACAAATTTAAATTTTGGTGTTCAAGTTGCAGTAATATAGCAGGTTATTTCAAAAACTATTTATTAAACTATATTACGTTATAAAATTGGTCACTAGAGCCAATCTTCACTTACAGCGAAGATTGCTAGGTACAGAATAGACCTCACCATATTTATTAAAATCCCACTTAAGATAGTCGAATTTTTAATTAGGCGGCCTTCATTGTCGGTCATTTGTAGCTTCTGTCAAGAAAGTTCAAATGAATAAATCTTAGCAAATTTGGGTTAATTACACACAGATGATACCTTTGTAGTTTAAATAGCCCGAAAGATTTTACAAGAAGACTAAAGAAAAAACAATTCTTTACATTAAAGGTTTAAAATAGTGACACAAAAACAAAAAGAATAAATTCGTCACGTATAACATTTTCAGCCTCTGCTATTAGATGTCATTCGGAATTATTTTCACTTCCTTACCGAGCATTTCCCTTCCCTTAGAACACAAAAATATGCGAAAACAGGAAATTTTTTACGATGGACAAAGTTCCACACTTTTCTAACCGAAAGGTTTTTAAACCTTCTCACCCTTAGGAAAACGTTTGCAAGCATGGCCTTTCCCCTTGGAAAAAATTATGCTGGCTTGCATGGCTGGGTCGTAAGAAATCTCAGTATTGGCTCCCAATAACTAGTATTTTTCATACAATTTCTCACTTTTTCTAGTATGCCCCCCTGAAATATTTCATCGTTTATAAATAATGTTATTCTTTTTTGAAGGGGGTAGGGAGTCTGTAAACCGTTAGGTTTAATAGGAACTGTCCGTCTGTTTTACCACATGTCTTAAGCAACGGGATGAAATACAGTTCTTCAAAGAGTTTAAGTATGATCACTGACAAAAATTATCTTTTGATTGACCGAATTCGAAAACTTGTTGGTGTTATTATTGTTCTTGCTTTAATCCAAGTTCGTTCGGGATAAATAAATTTATACTGCTAATGCTCTCGCCCATATGGGTTTCACTTCTTGGTTAAACCCTAGTTACAATTCCAATATGGAAGGGAAGGGTAATATTATAGTTTCCCTTGATAGGGTAATCAAGGAACAATGTCTCCAAAAAAGGTATAGGGCATATGGAGAGAGAAATCTACGAGATCTTTAATAAACATTTGTTTAAAAGGCCCTCAAAGGCTTCACAGTTTGTTCCCCTGCAATTGTTTTGCATCTGCCACGGCAATAATTGATGCTCTCTGTGGGGGAAACTGTCTAAGGACGTACAGAATTCGTATGCAAAAAAAACATAAACTTTAAAATGTCAAAATACGGGAACTTCCAACATGATAACCAACCTTCAAAACAAAATACACGGAATAGTTCATCCATTTTTTCTTATAAGCGTAATTATTACCCATGGGTAATAGCCCCTCAAGCCGGCAAAGAATTTGAAGAAGGATTAATTAGCTCATTATTCAGGCGGCCTCCTTTTATAAATTAGTTCTAATTTAAAGCTTCAATTAGAGGGGGTCAACAATAAATAGCACCCTACTCATGATGATAAATGCCTGAAGTATTTTATCTAAAATTTTAGTTTCAAGTAACTGAGCTGGCATCGAATATGGTGAGCTGTTCAGAAGCCTAATCAGCGAACTACCCATTTTTGATTGTAGGATTTTGTTGTCAAACAGCTTAACTTATTTTTCAAGCTTCCCTTGTTCTTAAGAAAAATCTATGAAAATAAGAAACAATATCCAAAGATGATGAACAACTGTTTTGCATTACGCAGCAGGTGGTTTGGGAGAGCTAGAGATGGCTAGGACACGTTCTGCAATTGAAGGATGGCCGATTTTCACAGATTTTCCTTGTCGGCCAACCGTCAAGGGCCAAACAAAAAGCAGATCATCCCCAAATGGTGTGGAAAGATGTCGTAGGGAAAGGAAAATTGGAACTTCTTGGGAGGGTGTAAAGAGGGGACTTTAAATCGGTTAGGATGGAGTTGAAGCGTGAGTGGTTGTGTTGGCCTCAGTTGCTGGTGCTGCAGTGAGCTGTTAGCAATAGCAGTAGTAATTTTGGAATGGTTCGACGATTGGAGGGAGAGTACAGAACCAATAAAACACTAAAAACAGTAAGTATGATTTGTTCTAAAAAGAGGAAGTCCACTTTTTCTTTTCTTTTTTCACATACTTGACCCCCCCCAACGCCAAAATAGAAGAAAAATTAAGAGAGAAGGGGATTCAGATGAATCCCCTGATGTTTCATCTGGATCCAGAATTACTTTGTCTGAATTCAGATGAAGTAAAGATCATATCCCTGAGTAGTCTAACAAATAAGTACATTAAAATGACTAGTTTTATGTACGGCAATAATATTGCTGAGGTTGAGGTAGGAAGTAAGGTTAATCGTTGCTTCGGTATTGAATCGATAAGTAAAATTTTAGAGTTCAAGCTGCAAGAACGGGTCAGAACATTAACGTTAGAAAGACTAAGCCAGTTAAACTAGGAATGAATGAGAGTTTAGTGATTATTTTACGTAACGAGACTATCGATTGCGTGAATAGCTTCAATTACCGAGGTAGTATCATAGGCAACACATACCCTTTTAAGAGTTAAAAGTGATTGGATGGAGGGCAAGCTGTCCCCCACGCCCCTTATTCTCCAAAAATACCTAATAAAAATTGATTGTTAGTCTTTTTTGTTCAGCATAGATGAAAGTTCCAATAACTATACCTCTTGGGAAGATAGCCCCCCATCCTTTGGGGCAAGAGCTCTGAGTTACACAATTTACCCATTGTTTACATATAGCATCTGCTATTGGGAAAGTGAGGCATGTTTGACCCTTAGTGCCCGAAAAAGCTAAGGATTTTAACGTGAAGATTTCAGGGAATGTTGAGGGTGTGTTGAACTAAGTCGAAACACACTATGTGCATACAGGTTGTCAAATGGGCGTATCTCATGAACAACTTAGGATATTAAGTTGGATCTTTCAAGGAATTATGAGGGTATGATCAATTGACCAAAAGACAACATGTGCATGTTGCTATTACTGCTACTACTACTACTACTTTTACTGTGACCAATACTAAGGCTAAGGGTATTAGATGAAAATTTCAGGGAATGTTAAGGGAGGAGTTGAACTAGATTAAAGCACACTATGGGAATGCCGGTTGTCAAGAGGGGTGCATCAGCAATATGCTAGAAATGGCTTAGAGTATTAAACTGAAACTTTCAAAGCGTGATAAGGGGGATGTTCAACTGACGAAAAGGCTACTGCTACTACTACTACTAATGTTATAACTAGTGCTACTACCGACGCTAAGAGTATTAAGAAGAAGTTTTAACGAAATATCGGGGAGTAAGTTGAACTAAATCAAAGATTCAAAACAGACTATGTGCATTCAGGTTGTCAAAAGGATTCATCAGCAATATCTTAGGAACGGCTTAGAACATTAAGTTGAAAATACAGGGGAATATTGTGGGGGATGTTGAAATAACCAATTCGCAATATTTTCCTTCTACTACTATTATTTCTACTGCTACTACTACTACTACTGGTATTTCTGCTTTTACTACAACTACTACTTTTACTGCAATTAATCTTAAGGCCAAGCGTATTAAGGTGAAAATTTCAGAGAATGTTGAGGGTGAGGTTGAACTGAATCAAAACACAGAATGTGCATGCAGGTTGTCAAAAGGGCGTGTCAGCAATATCTTAAGAACGGCTGAAAGTATTAAAATGAAACTTTCAGAGCATAAAGCGGGTGTTTGACTGACCGGAAGGGCAATATGTGCATACTGCTACTGCTAATACTAATACTACCATTCCTACTAATACTATGACTATTACTACTGGGATGGGATGAGGTCGTAAAAAAGTATTTAATGGAAAATTAAACTTTATGGTAGGGGATAAAGAGTAAATGTTTTGATATTGGGGTGAAGGAGGAGCTTGTGCAATTGTGTGCTGCCATGTGTTTTTAGTACTAGATCTATTAGTAAAGCTCTCTAATAGAGAGCTTTCACCAAAAATTAAATAGGTTTTAATAAATTCCAGCCATTGGGGTGCTAAGAAGCCTTTTTTTAATACAGTAATTGTACTGATTACTTTTTTCACATGAAAAATATCAATAAAATTATTAAAGTTTGGTTTTCAGCCGATAAATGCACAGATCAGAGAAAGGTGCTGACCTGAACCTTAGACCTTATTGTACTTGCAAAGCGTAAAACAAAACTAACAATAAAAATTACATCCGAATTTCTTTTTCCAATGTTGCATTCTTCATGTCTCCCGCCAGGCAAACTCCAGGCCAAAAGCAAAATACACTTAATGAGTCTCAAAATTTACCTTTCAAGTTTCAAGTACTCATAAAGTACTATATTATCTTTTCTTAAGTGGAAGATCATCCACGAGACACTGTGTGCGAGACAGCGTAGGGTCAATTGAAAAGTGCCTACCGCCCATTAGGGTCTCAAGCACTAAAACAAAAAGTTTCCAGCGTTGGGTAACTGTTTTTCCATATAGATTAGTGTTTAAAGGAGAAAGACACAGACTTTGAATAACAATTCTAACGACGCCACTTAACATTTCGTTTTTCAGAAACTGTATAAGCATTTTGACCCCCCCCCCTATGGAAAGGAAAATACTCATCTGGGATGCAAAAGATAATAATTTGAACTATTTATATATCTAAATAAAGTACTTTTACTAATTTTGTAGTCTTTAAGACACGCCTTGGTACTCTTGTATTATTCAGAACACACTCGAGATGGAAGTTAAGGTTAGTCCTAATGAAATATACCAAAATATGATGAAAATATTATACTTTAGCTTATACAATGATATAATTTAAACTATGTATTTGCACATGAGGGGTATGTTGCGGTAAAGTAGCCTTTAACCACACCTTAAACCCCCCCCTAATGTGCAAATATATTACCCAAATTATATAAGTCCAGTGCATTCTGTCACCCGTTATTCATCTTTGTTGCTTTGAAACTGGTTTTCACAGATCGTATATTCGGCAAATTTCTCGAGTGTGTTCTGAATAATACAGGAGTACCCACTTCTTTAATCCCTAAAATCCTCGAAAACATGAAATGTTTCCCTTCTTAAGTAAACTACGACTTTTTCCAATAAAGTAGACCCTCGCAAGAGGATATACGGGGTGTTGCCCTCCTCCTCTTTTGATAACTTCAATTCGGTAGTTTTTTTTTTCAAGACCTTCACCCCACTTTGCTCTCAGCAACACTAAAATTAAACACAAACACCAAATCCTTCAAAATACATAAAATTATGGCTATTTTCCGGGGAAAAAGTTTTTTTCAGGACCTTCACCTCACTTCGCTCTCAGCAACACTAAAATTAAACACAAATACTAAATCCTTCAAAACAAATAAATGTCTGGCTATTTACAGGGAAAAGTTTTTTTTTTCAGGACCTTCGCCCCACTCTGCTCTCAACAACACTAAAATTAAACATAAATACTAAATCCTTCAAAACGTAGAAAATGCTGGCTATTTTCCGGAGAGAAGTTTTTTTTTTCAGGACCTTCACCCAACTTCGCTCTCAGGAACACTAGAATTAAACACAAATACTAAATCCATCAAAACGCATAAAATTCTGGCTATTTACCGGGAGAAAGTTTTTTTCAGGACCTTCACCCCACTTTGCTCTCAACAACACTAAAATTAAACACAAATACTAAATCCTTCAAAATACATAAAATTCTGGCTATTTCCCGGGGAAAAGTTTTTTTTCAGGACCATCACCCCACGTCCCTCTCAGCAACACTAAAAAAAAAAAAAAAAACACTAAATCCTTCAAAACACATAAAATTCTGGTTATTTTCCGAGCAAAAGTTTTTTTTTCAGGACCTTCACACAGATTCGCTCTCAGTAATACTGAAATTAAACACAAATACTAAATCCTTCAAAATACATAAAATTATGGCTGTTTTCCAGGAAAAAAAGTTTTTTTTGAACCTTCACTCCCTTTCGTTCTCAGTAACGCTAGAATTAAACATAAATACTAGATTCTTCAAAATACATAAAAATTCTTAGGGCCGTTCTATATTTTCTGGGTTGAGAATAAGAAAATTTGGATAAATCTACAGATAAAAACATAAATCCAGGTACAGGCAGAGGTCTTACGCATTATGAATTATTTATAACTATTATCCATAATTAATTAAACATAATAAATATATAATATAAATCCCCACAAATGATCCTAGGAGGGGAAGGGGTAAAGGAGGGGAACATGCGAGTCATAAAATCAGACACTTAAGCCAGAGAGAGGGAGGAAAAGATTATGATGATCATAACATTGCTCAGCAAAAACAAAATGAGAAGAAGAAAAATTAAATAGATTAAATAAAATAAATTAGACTCCAATCACTCCTACATACAATCGAAGTAAAAAGGATTTTAACACTTTTTTTTTGTCAAAGGTAGCCTAAACCGAGCTTAATGAGTTGCATATTTGAGCTGATTCAGGTTACTCCTTTATCGTCTGCAAATAGCATTAAATTTAAAACCATTTCTAGCGAACAAGCTAAGGGTACTTGTGTATTATTCAGAACACACTAAATAAGTGAAGTTAGGTTCTTTCGTGAAAGAAACTACGATGCAGGTACATTTCAATTAAATATTTTATATATAGAGGTGGTTAGGTTAGGTTAAGTTAGATATTTGATATAATGCACCCCGCCCCCTGCCTCCTCTACCCCTAATGTGCAAATATATAGCCCAAACTTTTGATACAGCTAATGAAATAAAACAAACTATGATGAAAATATAGGAAAATTATAAATTACAACTTAGAATTATGTACCCAGAACGCATATATGTCGTTAAGAATCGTTTAGAAGGCAAATCTCAAGTCTTCATTTCAAAATCCATGTTCAGACACTATCTTCTATCACTATGCGTAGCAAATTAAATTGAGTTCTGTCTTTGTGGCTATGAAACCGGATTTTCGCATCGTAATTTGTTTCACGAAAGAATCTAACTTCACTTATTGAGTATGTTCTGAATAATACATAAGTACCAAGTTAAGTATCTAATAGTGTAAGCACCACTTTGGGAGGGGGGCCAGCAGAGCTCCATCTTAAATGCATTTTAAATGGTTGAAGATCTCCAAAATTCACTTCAAAAACCGATTTAGAATTAGTGGAAGTCGTTTTAGTTAATGGGACTTAATCAAATTCAAACTCGAGTCTCTCCAAAAGCTGTTCAGTCTACTTTTAATATTTTTAGGCATTTTTTCTGTTCTCTATTGAAAGAAACCTATTCATTACTTCAGAATTGAAGTTTAAAAACTATTCATCTTACCGTGTTTTCATGAATACTCAGAATGGTTACTTTGCTTAAGTCACTTCCGTTTTTATTCGGCAAGACAAAATGGTCAAGTACGTAAAATTCTCAGTGATACTTTCGGAAATCTCTTTGACTTCCGGTATTGTCCACCTGCTAAGAATAGACATGCACATATACAAGAATATTTTTTTCAGGGGTCCCTATTTTGGTTTGGCATATATTTATCATTGAAAAAAAAACATGGACTATGTCCAACTCACAAAAAATTATTGAAAAACACCAAGATTATGTGTTCATGGGATTAGGAGGTGCTTCGACCTTGAGTATCTGGTACCTGGTAGCGGCATTAATAAATAGGATTAGGAGAAGGGGGGCCAAAAATATGTTTTTCAAATTCTGGGGAAGAATTGTATTGTTTTTCCAAAAATTCAAAAAAAGCTATTTTTAATGAAAACATAAAAAATGGTACTTTCAAAATATGGGGGTGGGGACAAAATATCGAGGAGGATGCATATTTCCATACTGAATTTTATCTCAAAATTTATAGAGGGTACTCTTTGTCTATATAATTTTTTGCCTAAGCCAATAATACCGTCGAACAAACATTTTTTTGGATATTCGACTTCCTATTTCGATGTCGAGACCTGAAACAGTTTATTGACAGATTTGCTTCGATATCGAGTATCGCAAGCCAATCCACATCTATATTGGAGTCATGCTCAATCTAAAAGGAATAAATCCACTTGCTCTCAGCACCAGCTTTCTAAACAATGGAGGCGTATAAAATCTAGATCCAGGCATATACTCAGAAATTTGTTCCAGGAGAGGTAAAAACCTTTAAGGAGTGAAAAAAAAGAACGAAAAATTAAAACGATGCCGTTTGTATGACAACACAGAAAATTAGAGAGGAAACCGTGAAAAATACACTTGGTGTTTTTGTTACCGAGCGTATGTTTTATCGAGCGTTTTTTTCCGAGTTTTATTTTCGCTGCTACTCTAACACGTATACACGTGGGGGGGGGAGGACATTCCACCGTTGCAACATCAGTCGATCATAATCAAACAGTCCGTGGTAACGAAGTGTAGTAAGGAGCGACCCGGTTCTATAATAAACGAAACTCTAAAAAACGGAGTTTCGATACTAATAGATACATCAAAAGAATCGGATTTTGATGCTGTTTTAAACATACAAGTTTCATCAAATTTATTCTTATTCATCAAAAGTTAAGAGCCTCAGAAAATTTGCCTTGTTTCGGAAAATAGGGAGAAATACCCCCTAAAAGACATAGGATCGAAATCACACCATCGAGTTCAGCGTATCAGAGAACCCTATTGCAGAAGTTTCAATCTCCTATCTACAAAAATGTGGAACTTAGTATTTTTTGCCAGAAGACCAACCCCGGATGCGTGTTTATTTGTTTGTTTGTGTTTTTTTCCCCTTGATCGTATCGACCAAGTGGTCCTTGAATGTTGCAAGAGGGCTCGTTCTAGCTGAAATTAAAAGTTCGCGATGCGCCTTTTTAAGTGACCAAAAAATTGGAGGGTACCTTGGCCCCCTCCCACGCTCTTTTTTTCCCGAAGTCAACGGATCAAAATTTTGAGATAGCCATTTTGTTCAGTATAGTCAAAAAACATAATAACTATGTCTTTGGGGCTGACTTACTCCCCCACAGTCACAAAGAATCACAAAGGCTGTAGAATAAATAGTTGAAATTACTAAAAATACTTAAGCGTAAAGAGCGATGTATTAGGAGAAGGTGATCCCCTCATATGCGTAATAATCTCTGTTTGTTTTAAGTTTTAATGATGGTCCTTACTTTCAGTTGAAAAAAACTTTTTCATATTTATTTTTCCATTGTTTTTTATAAAAATAATGCTAGAAAATCCTGCGCCCCCTTCATGGAATTTCTCTACTCCCATGATAAATTCCTCCAAGGGAAGATCCTCCCACGTAGCGCAAAGAGCGGGGCGTTGAGGAGGGAACAGCCCCCTTCATACACGGAGTAATTTCTGTTCGTTTTAAGTTTTAATGTCGCTTTCATACACGGAGTAATTTCTGTTCGTTTTAAGTTTTAATGTCGCTCCTTACTTTCAGCTAAAAAAAATTTTTTTTTTTATATAATAGATTGGTAGATCATAGTAGATCATAGATAAATGTGAGACCACGCAACAAAAGTTAATTTCATGCATATTGTTTTGTATAACATGAATAGAAAACACATTCTTGCAATAACGTTATTTCGCCATCAATTGAAGAAAAAAGCAAAGAAAATAATGGAAAAAAGACAAATTCCTCCCAGCCTACCTTCACATTTAAAAAATAAATATATTACACGTACAGGCCCTTTTTTTGGGGGGGGGGAGCAGTTAAACTAGAAGCTATTCTGAAAACCAATAAATAGAAGTTTTCTTAACGTAAATGAATTCAAATTTTGTTAACATAATATTTAGTTTAGGGCACATAAAGGCTTTGATTTGCATAAGGCCGAACGCAAAGGCTAAATTAGGCGCAGCCGCCCGACACTTCAAACTTCCTTGACTAGCTGGGTACTTCCCAAAAAGTCTCCAGAATTTTTTTTCAGTTGCCAATAGATGGCTGTATTGTCGCCTTCGAAATTAGTTTTACCGAGCGTTTTTTCTCCGACCAATGTGCGTGTTGCAAAACTATCCAGTACACCTCTGAGAAACGTTCAGAAAATAAAACGCTAAGCGAGTCTCGGACCTTAAGGAGAGCCTAATCCAAAGCCCTCGTCCTTACGTAAATCCTAATGTATAGGAGGGGGAGGATATGGTACCTCCCTGAACGTACGTCTAAAGGACTCTTTTCGGAACTTTGAGAAATTGGGGTATAAAAACGTACCTTCAGCTATGATTACCTGTGCACTACATCATATCTGGGTAAAGAAAGGGAAGTAGGTAGTAAGTTTATTTTAAAACGTAGGCCACAAACTTATTTTTCGGCATATTTAAAGCACCTAGTAAGATCTACTGATCCCACCTCTTCTATGATCAGACTTGCGCGTATGTCTGCCTTTGATAACTCGCAATCTTGGAGACAGAAGTCAAAAGAGTCACCCGCTTTCCACCACCTGGTGTACACACTGAAGCACCATACGTGGCACAGTTCTGCCATGCGTGGCAGAGTCCTTTCAACGCTTGGTACAGTCCCGCCGCGTTTGGCACGCGCCACCTGGTGTATATGATTTCTGGCAGTTAGATACCACCTCTTAGAAATCAAGTAGCACACAGAGGGT
Organism: Artemia franciscana; assembly: GCF_032884065.1. Classification (NCBI taxonomy): domain Eukaryota; kingdom Metazoa; phylum Arthropoda; class Branchiopoda; order Anostraca; family Artemiidae; genus Artemia; species Artemia franciscana. The sequence goes on from NC_088881.1 coordinate 15,579,175, forward strand.
AGGGTGGTAGAAGACCCACAGTGCAAGAATTCTCAGACGTTTAAAACCTGTTACAACATGTCCCACAAATAGGAGAGACATTATGAGCACAAACTAATCTAAAGCTTCTGTTCCGTGGGAAAATTACATCCAATTTCTTATCATTGCGGAAACAACTCAATTTAGACAGCGTAATATTTAATTGCAAGACCAAAGTGCTTTAAAGATTAAAGAATTAGTACAATGTCAGTTTATAAACAACCTCGTCAATAGAAGGTGGCTTTACGAAAAGGACGAGACAAAGGGTATTATTTGAAGTTTCCATGGGAGAAGGGGGGAATAACATTTCTTGGAGACCAATGAAAAAAAAGGTTTTTGTTTCTTTATCAGTAAAGGAATCTTTTTTCGGCACATATTCTATGCACTTTCTATTCTCGGGGGGCAGCAATAACATTGCCCCCAACCCGGTGCCTGGATGATTGTTCATAAGACTAACAGTTTTAAACTGTCAAATTTTATTGGGAAGAGGGGTCACATCATTTTATTCAGGAAGATGGAAGATTTTTTAGATATTCTGATGAAGATTTTTTTTTCAATATACACTATTTTTCTGTACATTTCCGCAACCTTTCCCAAAAATTTTCTAGGGATCGGCGGCCATTTCAATCATTGGAGGACAGGCACGTACGCAAGAATTTTTTTTTTTTTTTTGGGGGGGGGGGCAAAACCTGTGAAACAGCAGATATAAAGAAGCACTTTTTTTATTTAGTAGCTAAATAAATGCAAAAAGCACGTACATCAGAAAATACAGATTAACTTTAATCTGTAGTATTGTAGCGGATGGGGGGAAAAGACTGAAGCCTCAAAAGTACGTTTTAGGCTCAGGTTATGTTCATAGCGATTCAGAACCAGTGATTAATCTATTATATCCCACTGAAATGGAAATTTTAGAGTCAACAGTGCAATATGGGTGCTGTGGGGGGTATTTCTTCTATTGCGAAAACGTCGATTTTAATGAAAAATGATAGTTTCCAAAATTGATCCATTGAAAGTTGTACTTTATCCTGAAAAGGGGGGGGGGATAAACACCCTAATATCAAGGATAATTCTATTTTGCTGTGGAAAGCAAACTCTCTTTACGAAAAATAATAACAGTACAATCGCTAATTACTTCAAAGAGGGTAAAAAGTTAGACAGAAATGTGTTAATAATTGGGCAGTGACTTGACCGGATAATTGCATGCTGTAAAATCCAAATAAAGGGCTCCACACCTGTATCTAGATTATTAATAAATGTCCTACTTTTGCCAGAAATCCCAAGAAACCATGGGGAAACTAAACATTTCACAAAATTTCGGGGGGGGGGGAGGCCCCCCCCCCTGTGTACGTGCCAATTGGAGGATCTTTTTCATAATCTGTTTCCCTGTGAAGAGGTACAACAAATAAATAACTTTTAGGGTCTCAGACTCCCCCCCTAAGCATAAATAGAAATAAGAGCATACTTTTTTGGTAACAAAATACAATATACGCATATATACAGGAGATCCAAACCTGACCCTTGTAGTTCCAGGATTTTCTTACATAGTTCTGCTGTTTGTCCGCTCTTCTTTTTGTATTTTTCCTATCAAATTCAATCACTGGATACACTGCCTAATATAAATGCTGAGAAATAACATGTTCTATTTTTGCAGCCCTCCAGTGGTGCCAATTAACAAAATATAGGGTGTTAGGGGCTTTTTTTACTTTTTGTAAAGCACAGAAATTATTCTTGTTATTTTTCCACTTTTCAATGAAAAAACCGAAAAATTAATTTTCAAATATAAGGAGGAAATGCCTCTTCTCTAAATTGACACCTCTTTTCCCCTTATTCAAATCAAACAGTTCGTGATAACGAACTGTAAGAGAGGAGCGACGCGGCTCAATAGTAACCAAAATTCCAAAAACGGAATTTTGATATCAATAGACATATCAAAAGAATTGGGTTATTATGCTGATTCCAAATATGTAGGATTCGTTAAATGTTACCCATTGCCTGATGTTCAAAAAGGGAGAAAACACCCCCTAAAAGTCAAGGAATCTTGATGAAAATCACACCACTAGATTCAGTACGTTCGAGAACCCTATTGTAGAAGGGTCAAGCTCCCATCTGTGAAAATGTGAAATTTTGTTGTTTTTTGCCAGAAGAAAGATCAGGGATGCGTGTTTATTTGTTTTTCTGTTCGTTTGTTGTTTTTTTCCCACGGGTGATCGCATCGATGTCCTAGAATATTTGAAAAAAGATCATTTGAACGGAAAATAAAAAGTCTAGTTCCCTTTTATAAGCGACCAAAAATATGGGAGGGCAACTAGCCCCCTTCCCACGTGCTCTTTTCCCCCAAAATCGTCTGAGCAAAATTATGAGACAGCGATTTTGTTCAGAATAGTTGAAAATACCCAAAACTATGCCTTTAGAATAAATGCCCCCCCTCCCAAGTCTCTGGGGGTATGTTTAAGTTATAAGACTTGCCATACTGTGTACGTATAGTATTTGTTTAGGAGGTATGCATACATTTTTGGGCGAATTTCTGCTTGGGTGGGTTTCCTTAGAGATAGTATTCCATGTAAAGGAAAATTTCCGGGGGTGATCTTTCCAGAGGAAATTTTACACTGGGGGACTCGACAGAATTCCTATACGATTTTCTGTTTATATGTCTTACTTTGTCTTTGCCTACTCAATTTTGTATGTGGAGATTTTCCTGGGGAACTGTCCAGGGAAAATTTTCAGCGTGTTTGGATTTCCAGGAAATAATTTCCACAGAAAGGGGGCCTTCTGGAGTAATCGAAAAAATGATTAGAACTTAGTGTTTTTCAAATGAAAGTATGCTAAGGAGAGTTTTTTAGGCTAAATCTTCCGAAGAAATTTAGCGGAGGGAGGGGATTTTCATTGAGGATAGAGTTGTTTGGAAGGCTTTTTATGGGGCTGTGGTGTATTTTACGTGGGAGGAACTTTTCAAGGAGGAGCTTCTCGATAGAGTAGGGAATGTTTCATGTAGAGTAAGCCAGATTTACCGGCAATACTGAAAAACGATCAGGAATTAAATCAGGAAAAAAAAAGTTTGGCTACTGTCCCAATTTCTTAAGAAGGACTCCTAAAGCACAGGGGCCGTTTAATTAGAATATGAAGCTTCTTTAAAGGTGCAAATAACTTCAGCGTGAAGAGTAATGTATTGAGAAGAGGGTAGCCCCATCTCGTGTGGGAAAATTTCTATTCGGTTATAGTTTAAATTTTTTTATTTAGTTTTTCATCAAAACTTATCTGAATTTCAAAGTCTTTTCTCCTTGCAAGCTATGCAAGTCTTCTATTATTTTAACTTTTGGTACCCACATCTAGCGTAATAAAAATTATATATTTAGAATCATCTTGATAAGCATAAGCGCATCCACACGGCTTGGGGTGGGGCTGTTGGAGCTTTAGAACTATCTTTACTGGTTACGCATAGACTGTAATGTTTGTTATATGTATATTTTAGACTTGTATGCATATTAAAACTATTTGAATGCTTAAAAGGGAAAATTGTTTGTTTGCATATAAGCCTTATTCTATGCAAACATAATTTTGATAATAAACACTCTCCCCCCCCCTTGCTATTTTCAGCCCTATTTATACCGTTGGCCATATTATACCGTTGGACAACGGTATAAGCCCTATTTATACCGTTGGCTCTTATAACGTTATAAGCCTTATTCTAAGCATAATTTTGACGATGACCATTCTCCCGCCTGCTATTTTTAGCCCTATTTATACCGTCGGCCAAATTAGAATGAAGCTTCGAACACAAGTAATTAAAACTATGATTTCCCTTTCAGGGGAGGGGGAACTCATACCTGATACGTACTTCAGTGTCCACTTTCTTCTTGCCTTAGGGATTGCAATGTTCTCCCTTGTAGTTGGAGATTGCAATCCCTAAGACAGACCTTTAGTGGCAACCTTGAGAATCGAGGAAGAGTGTTCCCAAAGACATCCTATACCACACATTACAGTCAAGACCTTGGCCCTCTTAACACCTTCATGCAGCCTAACTTGGATGACGTGCTAGTAGTAGCAGAATAGAGGATATTCTTGGTCGAGGTCCCGAGTGCATTTGAAAATACAGGGGGATTTAAGGCTTAAGTTTCCTTTATGATATGCTATTGGGACGGTGTCATGCTAGGAGAATTGAAGCACAAAACTGCCCTTGTTCAAAAATATAAAGTGATTCAGAAAGAAGAAGAAGAAGAAAGACAGTCCAGAAATGGGAAAAAGAAGTCGCAATCTAAAAAGCGGGGTCTCTTTATGTAATAGCAATTAGGATGAAAAAACGCTCATATGGAGCTAAAAAGAATTCATTGGTGTCTAATTTATCACTCTTTCATCCGCTGAAGGCGCCTCACCTGTATTCATTAAACAACATGGCTAGAAGCAAATTTACCCTATTAAAGTCCTAAAACATCTTAATTTGGGGCTTTTAAAAAGCAAAATTGGCCAATTTACGAAAACTTTTCTAAAGATAGACAATTAATTTGTTTAGATAATCTTTGAGATACTACATTTAGAAATGAACACGACCAATTATGAACCAAGAACTTTTCCGAACGAGACAATAACAATGATGCAGTGGTTCTCGACTGATTTTGGGCCAAATCCAGCCTAGGTATTTCTAAAATTGTGATGCCCCTCTCTTGATATTTAAAATGTTGTTAACCAAAATTTTACGCGCATTTACCTGAATGAAGTTTTAAAGGCAATAGTTTTAAGGGCAATAGCTTAATGAAGTTTAGAATGAAGTTTTAAAGGCAATAGTTTTAAGGGCAATAACTTAATGAAGTTTTAAAAGTAATAGTTTAATGAAGTTTAGAATGAAGTTTTAAAGGCAATAGTTTGCAACGTGGTAAAAAATTGATGATAACCTTTAATATGTGCCAAAGCATCTATTACGAATACTTCTTTCAAATCTAATACCACATGCATGCCTGCCCCCAAAAAAAATTGATAAGCGCCCCCCCCCCCGCAGCCGAAGCAAAATTATTGGAAAGCTTAGAACAGAGAGTTGTTGGAGGGTGGAACAGCAAAACTACCATAATAAAAATAAACTTTAAATTAATGCGTGGGCATACCTCAGGTAAGAGTGACAGAGATATTGAATAAACTGGAGCCTGGTGGGGATTTTCGGTCCATGTTTTGTAATTTATTCCCAATCTATCTTATTAATCCAAGTTCTCTTCTATGAAATAGTGTCTAACTTAGCGGCAGATTTAAGCAAAGGTCAAGGGAGAAGGGCAGAAGTTGATTCTGCGTCCCCAAGCTATAGTGTTAATTCTTCAGGGATATCCGATTGTTTTCTAAGCTGCAAAAATAAATTGATTTTAACTAAAAAGCTTGCTCTTCTTTTCGGTAAAAACTATAGATTTGTTCACTACGATCTGCTTTTCTGAAATGAAGTCATATGCTTTTTTCTTTTAAAGTGCGTCTTTCTTTTTCTTTCAAAACAGGAACATGCTTCATTCATAATGTCCAAACAAACTATTGTGAAATGACAGGAATTAGAAGTTGGAACAACCGACAATAAAATTGGAAAGCTTCGTAAATACGTTCATAGTAAAAAGGGAAATTAAGTAGGAATGAGACATAACACGCAGATAATTCGAAAAGAACGCTCGTGTCTTGTCTGGCCAAGAAACGGGACCATTAGACTAGGAAAAAAATGAGTTCCGCCATGTCTCAGCTTATTCTGGAACATCAAAAGAATTACGGTCTTTCTTAATTTTTTTTTGTATTTTTCTAGAGGTTAGAATGCTGGCAAAAGTAAAAGAAGATCAATTTGTATAGCAAAATGGTACGACAAAAAGGCTACAGACAACCTGTCACTCTCGAGCCTTGGGGTGTTTAATGACTGTGTAAGTTTGTAATATAAAATCCTTTTTTTCTACCCTTTATTTTTGTCTTTCCTTGAGAGTTCTAATATTCCATTTTTTACTAGAATCTAGTTTGTTGAAGCCATTTGCGTCAAATAGCACATTAATCTTGGGGATTTGTCGCTTCTCTTTCATTTTCGGCTCAAATTTAATTATCTTTAAGCTAATATTTCTTGTTTTATTTTTGTGAGCGAAAATAGTAGTTGATTCTTCTTTTTTTAGTTTAATAAACGATTATAAGAGTAGAAGAGGAAAATTATATGTTTATCACAAAGCAGTTTTTTTTTCTTTTTTTTTTCACTAAGCTTTGAACAAAGTGTTAAAAATTAAGTATGAAGCTAGAAAGCTTAAGTTTTTCAGTCAGATTTCTGTTTAACAAAACTTGTCGCGGCATCCAATCTGGAACTCTTTTTGAGGTTCCAAGGATCGATGAATTCATTTGAGGGAAGACCACGGGACCAGGGCTCTTCCCTTGCTTTCAGTTGTTGAGCAGATTTCTGGTTAAAGCCTAGGTCATATTCATTGCTCAAGTTCATTTTCAATATATCTAGTTTTACTTCTTATCAAAACAAAAAAAAAAAAAATTTCGTTATTCCAGGTCATAAAAAGTAAGGCTTTCTATGTGTTCTGTTATTTATCTTTAATTTGATACATACCTAGTTTCACCCTAATCTTCAGTTCCATGATAATTAAAAGAAATTCATTTCATTACATTCATTCAAATTATTTATTATTACGTTCCTATGTTTTTTGCCATTGTTTTCGGAACGTATGTTCTCCCAAGCTTAGCTTCTGGTATGCTAGTCATTGGTTTTTGTTCTTTTATTTACAATAAATCGTTATACTGCTACTGTTACTACTACTAATTGTACCCGCGCCTTGAACTTTCTCTTCTCAAATTGAGTTTTACCTGCCCTGGAAGAATCTTTTATGCGGGCATGTTTTTATATTGTCACATACTATTTTGTTTCTCGAATTACATTATTTAAAGGTATTTCAGACAAAAAAAACCCAGGGGAGGGATATCCAGTAGCCAGAAAAGGGAGTGTTACCAAGTTTGAAAGGTGTTTTCAGGTACAAAACCTCACATATCATGTAGAAACAATCTGGGGGGGGGGGGTCCTTATCCACTCTAATTTAGGCATGGCAAAAATGATAAATGCAGCTTTAGATATGACCCACCAGGTTTAAAATAGAAATTAAAATCAGAAAACAATTCCTCAGGGCAGGGATATCCAGTATCCAGAAAAGCGAGTGTTACCAAGTTTGAAAGGTGTTTTCAGGTACATAACCTCATTCATCTTGAGAAAATAATCTGGGTTCTTATCCCCTCTAGTTTGGGCATGGCTAATTTGCTAAAACCAGCTTTAGATATGACTTTCAACCCTAAGATGCTTGACTCTGCCATCAAAGCCATTCGGAAACTTTCAAGAAATATAAAATTGTCAAACAGTTCGTGGTAACGAACTGTAGTAAGGAGCGACCCGGCTCAATAGTAACCAAAATTCTAAAAAAATGAACTTTGATATCAATAGCTACATCAAAAGAATCGCATTTTAATGCTGATTTTAAATATATAAGTTTCATCAAGTTTAGTCTTACCCATCAAAAGTTACGAGCCTGAGAAAATTTGCCTTATTTAGGAAAATAGGGGGAAACACCCCCTAAAAGTGGTAGGATCTTAACGAAAATGACACCATCAGATTCAGCGTATCAGAGAACCCTACTGTAGAAGTTTCAAGCTCCTACCTACAAAAATGTGGAATTTTGTATTTTTTGCCAGAAGACAAATCACGGGTGCGTGTTTATTTGTTTGTTTTTTTTTTTTGTTTTTTTTTTTTTTTTTTTCCCCAGGGGTCATCGTATCGACCAAGTGGTCCTAGAATGTCGCAAGAGAGCTCATTCTAACGGAAATGAAAAGTTCTAGTGCCCTTTTTAAGTGACCAAAAAAATTGGAGGGCATCTAGGCCCCCTCCCACGCTCATTTTTTTCCCAAAGTCAACGAACCAAAATTTTGAGATAGCCATTTTGTTCAGCATAGTCGAAAACCATAATAACTATGTCTTTGGGGATGACTTACTCCCCCACAGTCCCTGGGGGAGGGGCTGCAAGTTACAAACTTTGACCAGTGTTTACATATAGTAATGGTTATTGGGAAGTGTACAGACGTTTTTAGGGGGATTTTATTTTGTTTGGGGGTGGGGCTGAGGGGGGTGGGCTATGTTGGAGGATCTTTTCTTGGAGGAATCTGTCATGGGGGAAGAAAAATTCAATGACAAGGGCGCAGGATTCTCTAGCATTACTATAAGAAAACAATGAAAAATAAACATGAAAACGTTTTTTTCAAATGAAAGGAAGAAGTAGCATTGAAACTTAAAACGAACAGAGATTATTACGCATATGAGGGGTTCTAAAAATACTTTAGCATAAAGAGCGAGGTATTTAGGAGGAGATAAATACCTTGCTGTTTATGCTAAAGTATTTTTAGTAATTGCAGCTATTTATTCTACGGCCTTTCTGATTCAGGGGTCATTCTTAAAGAATTGGGCAAAACTTACGATTTAGTGTAAAGAGCGAGGTATTAACGAGGGTACAAACCCCCTCGTATACATAATAAAAATATAAGGTTATGAAAGTTTGTTACGTAAGTTAATTCTTAAGTTACGTATATTTTTTACTAATAAAAACGTTCATTAAAAATTAAAAGTTCTAGTTGCCTTTTTAAGTAACCGAAAAATTGGAGGGCAACTAGGCCTCCTTCTCCACCCCTTATTTCTCAAAATCGTCTGATCAAAACTAAGAGAAAGCCATTTAGCCAAAAAAAAGAATTAATATACAAATTTCATTTTAATAATTTATGTGCGGAGAGCCAAAACCAAACATGCATTAATTCAAAAACGTTCAGAAATTAAATAAAAAAAAAACTAATTTTTTTAGCTGAAAGTAAGGAGCGACATTAAAACTTAAAACGAACAGAAATTACTCCGTATATGAAATGAGTTGTCCCCTCCACAATCCCTCGCTCTTTACGCTAAAGTTTGACTCTTTGCCACAATTCTACTTTTTAAAACAATTAAAAGCTTTAGCGTAAAGAGCGAGGGATTGTGGAGGGGACAACTCATTTCATATACGGAGTAATTTCTGTTCGTTTTAAGTTTTAATGTCGCTCCTTACTTTCAGCTAAAAAAATTAGTTTTTTTTTTATTTAATAACTATCAAAATCCACTGTACTTGTTTAGAAAGGAATAGTTCTTATTATGTCTTTACAAATTTTTGGTTACGTACGTAAATGCCCGTGGATCTAATACTCGGGTGAACGCAAGGGAGGGGATACCCTGAATTTACTTTCACCCCTCAGGAGATCAACATTACACCTAAATAGCAATACTTTGTATCATTCATCAACAGTAAGACACAATTCTCGCCGAAAAGCACTGTAGATATTTTCATGATTCTCCCTTAGATTTTTCTCCCCCACTCCACCGCGTTAGAAAAATATATATCGAAGCTCATGATCTAGTAACTATATAAACCTTATACTATAATCGTACAGGCCTTTAATTATTCATTTGTTCTTGCCAGGCCTGTCGTGAGAGGTGAATACACGACCCGACTGCAATTATTGTGTGCAAATCATGTACGAGGATCAATCACAATAAAAAAAATAGATGTTTTTTAATATATTAGTAACTGTTCCAAGGCTGCTACTAGCCAAGCTAGTTTGCCTTGCCCCTTAGAAAAGCTACAAATTACTTGTAATCAAACAGTTCGTGGTAACGAACTGTAGTAAGGAGCGACCCGGCTCAATAGTAACCAAAACTCTAAAAAATTGAATTTTGATATCAATAGTTACATCAAAAGAATTGCATTTTAATGCTGATTTTAAATATATAAGTTTCATCAAGTTTGGTCTTACCCATCAAAAGTTACGAGCCTGAGAAAATTTGCCTTATTTAAGAAAATAGGAGGAAACACCCCCTAAAAGTCATAGAATCTTAACGAAAATCACACCATCAGTTTCAGCGTATCAGAGAACCCTACTGTAGAAGTTTCAAGCTCCTATCTACAAAAATCGCTCTCTATCCCTCGCTCTTTACGCTTAAGTTTGACTCTTTGCCACAATTCTACTTTTTAAAACAATTAAAAGCTTTAGCGCAAAGAGCGAGGGATTGCGGAGGGGACAACCCATTTTATATACGGAGTAATTTCTGTTCGTTTTAAGTTTTAATGTCGCTCCTTACTTTCAGCTAAAAAAATTAGTTTTTTTTATTTAATAGTAATAACCGTGTCAGTATCACTGCTCCGATACAAGACTAAGATCAGATCACTGCTCCGATCAGAGCAGTATCACTGCTGCAATAGATTTAGGTAATTTTGGTGACATACTAGAACATTTTATTTTGAAGCAACGTCAGAATCGTAACAAAGCTTGCGAATGAACGTTAAGCAATCTTGTTGTCCCATTGCTGGTTGAAAACAAAACGGATTTTTTTTATCGTCGGGTGGGGTGTCTGCTGTGACGGGTGAATAATTAATATTATGTCTTTTATTCTCTTTCTTTAATTGATTGTCTATGATTTTTTTAATTTATTACTATAGTTGTTTTATCTATGCAAAACGAGCTTGTCTCTCTGTCAGATATTCGTATATTTACTATATTACGTAAATATGATTGAAAAATAAATGAACCTGAAATCAACCCGAACTTGACCCTTTTCTAGATCACTGTTGACCATTGTGAATCTGTTTGACGTCTCTACATCCGACATTACTCATGAAAAAAAAAATCTAAAATATCTGGCTCAGAATAAGATTGGGCTAATCCTAAAGCCGGTTGAATGAAGGCTTGCAAATGTTTTTTTCAGAAGCCAACATAATCAATATTTGAGGTTTCAGCGTCTATTGCATTTGTCTATTGTGTTAAACAATTCGTCGTAACGAACTGCAAGTAAGGAGTGACCCGGCTCAATAGTAACCGAAACTGTAACCGAATTTTGATACCAATAGATACATCAAAAGAATTGGATTTTTATGCTGATTTTGAATATATAAGTTTCATTAAGTTAGGTCCTACCCATCAAAAGTTACGAGCCCGAGAAAATGTGCCTTATTTTCAAAAAAAGGGGGAACACCCTCTAAAAGGCATAGAATTTTAATCAAAATGACACCATCAGATTCTCTACTGTAGAAGTTTCAAGCTCCTATCTCCACAAATGTGGAATTTTGTACTTTTTGACACAAGAAACATCACGGAAGCATTTTTGTTTATTTGTCTTTTTCTCAGGCGTGATTGTATCGACCCAGTAGTCCTAGAAAGTGGCGAGAGGGCTCATTCGAATAGAAATTAAAGGTTATAGTGCGCTTTTAAGTGACCAAAAAACTGGAGGGCAACTAGGCCCCCTCCCAAGCTCATTTTTCCCAATTTCACTGGATCAAAATTTTGAGATAGCCTTTTTTCAGCATTGTGAAAATATATAATGTCTTTGAGGACGATTTAATCCCCCACAGTCCCTGGAGGAAGGGCTGCAAGTTATGAACTTTGTCCATTGCTTACATATAGCCTAGTATTGGTTATTGGAAAATATACATACGTTTTCAGGGGCTTTCTGTTTGGGGGAGGATCTAGGGAGAGGTTTACGTGGGAGAATCTTTCCATGGAGGAATTTTCATGGGGGAAGAGAATTTTCATAAAGGGGGCGCTGGATTTCGTAGCATTATTTAAGAAACAATCAGAAATTAAATAAAAACAAGCTTTTCCAACTGAAAGTAAGGAGTAAAATTAAATTTAAAACTAACAAAAATTATTACACATAGGAGGGGGTTCACCCCCTCGTCAATACCTCTCTCTGGACTCCAATAGTTTTAGTAATTTCGAAAGAGCTATTTATTCTAATTAAACGGTCTTTGTGATTCAGGGCTCATTCTTAAAGAATTAGAGCAAGATTCGGATTTTAACGTAAAGAGCGAGGTACTGTAGAAGGGGTGAACCCTCTCATAATATTTATATGAGGAAGTTCACCCCCTTCCTCAATACATTGCTCTTTATGCAAGTTTGAATTTTGTTAAATAATGGCCGATATAAGCAATAATTTGTTTGTGTTATTTTCCAGCCAATCTTAGTATTTAATTTTACCTTAAGCAGCTTCATACCTATGATTTTTATGTGATAACAAACCAAAGATATTGTATGTCTTCGGCTTGTGGTTGTTGTTAAAAAAAAAAAAAAAAAAAAACTTTTTTTCAAACTGATTTAAGAAATAACATTAAAACTTAAAACGAACATAAATTATTACGTACACCTTTTAAAGAGCTTTTTTAAACATTCATTTAGTCATTTGAGAATTGCTAAACTTGTGACTTTCATTTTCATAAAAATAGTCCCACAAGTAGTCCCACAAGTATCGCTAATTTAAGTTACGTGGGAGAAATTTGTCGTGGGGAAAAGGAATTTTACATGTAGGTGGAGGTGGATGTCCCGGCATTAATTGAAAACGATCAGCAATTAAATAAAAAAAAATTCAACTGAAAGTAAGGAGCAACATTAAAACTTAAAACGAACAAAAAATTTAACGTATGTGAAATGATTGTCTCTCCTCAATAGCTCGCTCTTACTCTAAGTTTCTTTTTTAACTTTTAAAGGAGGTTATTATTCTAATTAAACAGCCTTTGTGATTCAGGAGTTATTCTTAAACAAGCAGAACAAAAATCAGGCTTAAGTTATTATAAGATTATTATTAGTTTAAAAAGTAAAATTAATGTGTAAATTTTCTTTTAATCATTCATATCCGAACAGCCAAATTCAGAACCTGCATTAATTCAAAAACGTCCAGAAATTAAATAAAAAAAACTAGTGTTTTTTAAATGAAAGGAAGGAGCAACATTAAAACTTAAAACGAACAGAAATTACTCCGTATATGAAAGGGCTTTTCCTCCTCAACGCCCCGCTCTTTACGCTAAAGTTTCTTACTGTTTTAAAAATAGAGTTAAGAGAAAGAGTCAAACTTTAGCGTAAAGAGCGAGGCATTGAGGAAGAAAAGTCCCTTCCATATACGGAGTAATTTCTGTTCGTTTTAAGTTTTAATGTTGCTCCTTACTTTCATTTGAAAAAAACTTGTTATTTTATTTAATCAAAACAAGAATCCCAAATTTGTTTTTCACCAATCGAGTCGTTAGCTTGTGGGATTCCCTAAGAGAAGCGACAGCTTCATCGTTCAGTATCGAAGCGTTTGAAAATTCCATCGATATGGAACAATACAACCAGGGTTGTATGCAGGATTCTTTTTTAGGGGGGGGGGGCTGAAAAAATAAACTTTAAAAACACATCAAAAATTTGCTTATATTCATTTCTGTTACGTTTTTAGGAGTCGGACAAAAATTTCGAGGGGTCCAGCACCCCTCCCTACAAGCATACGGCCTAGGGCGGAGCAAGTCGAGGAGAAGAGTGTTGACAGAAGAAGACGCATGATCTCACAGCAATCACAGACTAATAAGTTACCCCTCCCCCGTATATGCGTTTCTTTAAGTTATTTTGTCCTTCCATTTCTTAAATGAATGTATAATACGAGTGTTCAAATTTTTTTTGGAATGGTAAATCGGTGGCCCACATTTTAAGATATGTTTAACCACGTTCCATTAAGACAAAAAGAAGGTAAACTAGCTGAAAATCATTTCATGCATAAAAAAGTCCATTGTATCTGTTTCCTTCTTTAAGAAGAAGGAAGTTATTTTAGTAGGCAATTAAACAGATTTTTATGTTTATTCTTTTAGCGGAAGTAGACTTTATTTATGGTATATTTCAGCCACCATTGTAAATTAACTTAATTTATTTTACCTTTTAATGCTTGGTTTTATTACTATGCTTAGGGCATTACGATATTCCAATAGTTCTTCTTATTCTTTTTGCTAGTTTAATTAGATTAATATTTAGGTTGCAATATTTAAAATCTTGAAATATTATTATATATACAATGCCAAACTGATAAATAAAATAATTACTTGCCAAACTGAGATGAAACTCAGGAAATACAAAGGCCCATTGTCAGGAAGATATCTGGAGTGAAAATTTTTCATGGGACAGTTTCTACTCCTTCTTCTCAGAAAGATAAATAGAAAAACGTAAAAATGAACTTAATTCAATTTGACCTATGAGTGGCTCTATATTTACAATGGTTGCAGCAATAGTTAAAACCTAGTAAAGAACGAACCACGGCCCATAGTAAGAACAATAGGGAATTAGTTTTGAGGAAAATTTCTAGTGATAAAAATTTCGTATTTGATACTTATTTCCAAATTATTACTATCATCCGGATTTAACCTAATACAATTTTATATTCGCAAAATGATTTTTGCGAATATAAATTCAATTATTGAATTTTTCAATAATTGGAGAAGTAGCGTGGAACAGCTCGAAATAGCTTCTGCTAAAAAAAAAAGTAAACATCGGAATCGCTATACTCGTAAGTCCTTAAACAGAGAGTTACAGTTACAAATCTAAAATTTGAAAAAAAGTCACCTTTTAACATGATAGCACTGATCCGCCTCGTCTTTATACTTTTTATTCGGCACTTTCTACCTTCGGGTAAGGCGTGACGTGGTGATTAGAGCCTCATTTTATTTTGTCTATTTGTTATTATAGGTTTATACTGACAGCACTTAGACGAAGTGTCATTCAGACCAATAAAGCGAAAATGTCAATTTTGCGTTGAAAATAAAGGGATAGCTCTTACAAACGAGGACATCCCTTCTCATTTATTGGGGAACCAGTAACCAAATTTACGTTAAGAATAAACATGAAAAAGTTAAAAAACAATTTTTTTTTCAAATATAAGCGAAAAAATGGATTGCAGAGCCATTGACTGGATAGACCTAGATCTACTGTAAAATGGCAACACTGGACTATTATCCCAATGCGACTGTGATGCGATTTACAGGACCGAATTGATACCTGAAATGCGAATAGCTCAGACACCAACTTAGATTAATTCAATACAAAAAAAAAGAAAAAGTGCCGGTTGAAAAATGCAGCCTACCAATGACATGGAAGATTGTTTTTTTGCTGGGGCAAGGGGGGTAATTATGATGTGAAATACCGATAGTCTTTAAAAGGGGACCTCGATGATTGAAACACTTCTTGTCATTTTAAAAAGTAATTCTCATTTACGCAGGAAATTCCGTGAGCTAGTAGTCAATTAAATGAGTTTTAGCAGCCATTTGCATTTAGTGTATGGACGAATGTCACTCTTCCAACATTGATAGAACTTCCAGTCTCGAGATTGTAAGGTTTTTTGCTTAAAAAGATCCTCTTCTCTGTGTGTGGGATTGACGAAGCTACAGGATTGGTTTCTTTTGGGCTGAAAAGACAAAATCTTACAGATGTTTCATAATTAGACCAATATTCAGACAATTTATTATCTATGACGTTTTCAAATGATATAGCAAAGCTATAATTATTTTGGAGAAAAACCTACTTATTTCTGTATACGAGTTCAACAATATTCTGATACAAATTCATAAAATTTTACGATTATGAAATTTTTACTGGTTATAAATTAGTTGAAATGATGGATTGAAAAAAAAAAAAAATCAATGGGTTTCAATGAATCACAGTTTTACTAGATTAACACTGTTACAGAAAGCTCAAAGCACGAGTATATTATATCTTTTTTTTAGCGTTATTTCAGAAGAGCGCACAGCAGACGAAACATATGAGGAGAAAAAAAAGCACAAGTGTGCAAGAGCAGGGAGGGGGCCTTGAGGCCCGAGCTGAAATATTAAAATACCTCTAGTTTCTGGGCATTTCTTATTCAAACTATCAAATTGGATATTGACCCCTCCCATATAAAAAAACCTGTGCACGTGCCTGTATAAGAGGCCTAAAAATATCATCACATTTGACCGTTTTTGTGTTGTTGTCTTAAAAAAAAAATCTCAAAACCGAGGTGCCACATCGTGTCACTTATTTTTAGTAGAAATTTTCATTTTTATGTAATTGATAAGGAACTGTTACTCTAGAGAAAATCTTCTGATTTATATGCGTCAAATGTATAAGACCATTAATAAGCGCGGCTAGCTCAGTTGGAAGAACATCAGGTCAGAAATCTTGAGGTAATGGGTTCGAGCCTGACGATATGGTTTCTCCATTGGTAAAAACTCCAATATTGAGTGTATATTGCTTTTTTGAGTAGAAGTTGCATTTTTGGACGAAAAATCGGTATCTAATTTTTACGGGTGCAGAAAGATTTGATTGGAGTAGGGGAGGGGGAGGACTTTTCCTAATCGTAAATAATAGCTGATTTCCAAAATTTGGTAAAACTATCTCTATTTTGTCTGGCAGCTTGAAATTTCACACCGGGAATGGGTCTGTATTCATCTTCTTCGATCAACGCAAAGGCATGCAGTACGTTTTTCTTTCTTCTTATTTTATGTCAGTCGTCCAAAAAGCTCTACTACCAGTAGGTCTATAAAGAAATGGCAGGAAAGTGCAGTTTAAAAATAGAGGTGGGGGGGACGGGAACTTCGTAAAACATAAAGCTATGCCTTTTCAATAAAATAACACAAAAATAACTGAAATTATTCCATTTAATCAAGATAATCACGTAATCGTATTACAAGACGCGTCATTTAAATTCAATTATATACACGATATACAAAAACAACAACTTCAAGTACGATATAAATAAGTACATAGTTCAAGATCATGATACAAAAAATGCAATAAAAAAACTGACTTCCAATTAATGAATGCAAGAAAAATCAAGAGGTCAATCCGGTCTTCAAATAATGACTTCAACCAGTATGACCTAGATCAGGAACCTTCAATAGAAAATATCAATTATAAGCCCTTACCCAGGTGGAAAGTTAGTACTTGGTCTATTAGGACCATCTATATGATGGCAGTTTATTGAAAATAATAAATATCTAGAGATCGATTTGACCTACAATCAAATACATGAGGTAAAGCTTTAAAAAATCCCCCCTCTCCCCAATTGATCCCAGTTATAATAAATGTCAAATAGTAAAAAAAAAACACAAGCAAATACATCTCACAGAATCACAATCACAGGACGCCGAAAATGGCGCATTAACAAAGAAAACGTCGACGTAATCAACGTACACATCTACTTCAAACGCTATACAACTGAAGCCAGAACGTCATCCCGTAGGACGTAGACTGGGTTTGTCTGGTTCTTCACCGGCGTTGTTGGCCTCTTCAAGACATTATCACTAAAAAAAAAAGGTACTGTTAAAAAACGTAGCTACACGTATTCACCAACAAGGAATGAGAGACCATTTTAAGGCGTTGGATTTCAGAAGCTATTGATAGTCATATCTCTTACTAGCAAAGACGGAAAGGACAAGGCTCTAAAGAGAATAGCCAACCAATATAGCTGATACAAAAAAAATGAGTCAAAATAAAATATTGAGCTCAGAGTATTTAAACTAATTTAAATGCCGTGCTTAATATATTTTAAAGTTTTTGGAATAGCCTGCATTTGTTTAAACAGAATTTCTTTGTTTAAGCTTAGGGCAGGATGAATTCTACACAAGACATATTTTGGATTTATTTTCTTTTTTAAAAAGCCACAAATATTATTTATTTTGATTAATATTAAGAAAATACTTCCGAGAGCTACCAATTAAACCCACTACGAAACTACATATACAACAACTGTTAAATAACTCATAAATTTATTACATCATTAAAGCTATATAATTTAATTCTATACAATCACGATAATTTGTATTAGAGTCATAAAAATCACTGGCACAAAAAGCTTCTGCGATTCCCACAACTATTATAAATACTATATTTTTCCGCTCTTAACCCACTATACCAGCATCATAAAAGAGCTATTAAACCTCAGGCTCGTTGCTGAGAAAAAAGAACAGAGCAATACGTACAAACAGAGGAAGTGGCAACCTGTATACTTTCAATTATCACCCTCGGAGGTAAAAACCAAAAATTATATTTTCAATGCAATCGGCATTCTGAGCAAAGGAGTTACGTACTGCCTCTTATGGGTGCATATCTTTAGACCTCAGAATGTGTCGACAACCCTCTCCGCTGCCCTTCCAGCCCTGCGTGCATCCACCCCTCCACCAAGTTAAATCACCTCCGGCCCTATTCCTATGTCCCGGTATACACGAGGTCTCAGGGTGTTAGCCCCTTGTAGGCGTTATGAACAAAGCCATAGGCAGCGTGTGTGCGCTTTGAGAAAATTACGCTAAACACAAGCCAGACTTTGATGAAAATCGATGTAATAAACATAGGTATCGGTTCGTTGATAACATACACATATATAATTCAATTACTTTTCACACATAAGGGCATTTAAAACTATTATATGAACATTTTAAAGAACATCATATCTAAGCAATGAATTATTCTTTTGCAATTACCTTTCTCTTTTTTATTAGGAGTACAAGATGTGCAAAATACATGACTGCGTCAAAGAATATATTCATGAGCAAGGCCGGATCAATTTCTATAAAAAATTTAAATATTCGAAACACTAAAATAAGACTTAGTTCTACGCGTCTACCGCTTGTAATTTGGTTGCATTTGTGAAACATTTTTAATCAGCTTCGCCTGTTCAGAGGATCAAATCTTCGGAAACCGAGTGTGTTTGCAGGTATTGCGTTCATCGTACACAAGTAATGCTATGCGTACTCTTTGTTTGCAGGAGAGGTAGACGTGGTAAAAGCAAGACGTATTAGATGCGGAATTCGTCAGTATAAAATATGAAAAAAATTATTTTTCTCTCTTTAAACGCTTTAAAATTCGGTTTTTCAGTTAAGCATGACTTTTTTATTTATTTCCTTTTTATCGTAACATGGTATTAATAGAGATAAGTTCGAAAAACCGTTTACCAAGCTGATCTAAAAGGAGAAGCAACCAGGTAACGTATGTTCATCCAGGCTTTGATCTTCCTGACTTCTGATCCTCCCTTTGAGAGAAGCTTATCAATAGGTTTTTTACATTTAACTTAAAAGCATGCAAACTTCAGATTTTCGAATTTTTCCGGAATTCTCTGGAAAACCAGGAATTTTCACAGGAGGGGAGACTGAATACTTTTTTTTAAAGTTTTGCCTTTTTAAACTGAGGCGTGGGGGGCTGGGACCCCTCCCTGTCCCCCAAACTGAAATCCCTCATCCCCTGAAAACCGAGCATTATCTACAACAAAAAACATAAACCCATTTGTATCAAAGTCTCTTAATGAGTATCACTTGTTGACACATGATGACTATATCTTCCTCTGATTTGTTCATCTAAACCCCTACTTCGGATTTAATTTCACAAAAAGAGTATGACTCTACGGCACAACAATGGGTATATGCATCACTGTTCTTGAACCTACTCCAAAATTAGCTAAAGTTTTAATTTCTTTGAAAAATTAAAGACCCAAGTTTCCGTCAGCCGGAAATAATTCTCGTGAACAGTAAACCGCTAAATATCCTTCAAATTTCCCTAGGGACTATTTTAAAAAAGAAAACACTGACCACAAATTACTAACTAACAACACGGTTACCGAATCCCACTTATTAACTGAATGAAACAATATGCATAGAGCTTCTTTTTTGGGTCTGACTTAATATTACATGAAGCTACAAGAATGTCTGGCTAATTATATTAGACAAATTAGCAGAACTAACTGCCAAGTATGCAGTAACAAAGCATAAGCCTTCTGCTTCGTTTTTATATCAAACCTTTTTTAAGGTTCAAAGAAAACATTTTTAATACACTATATCTGGGTTTTGTACATTCTCAGGTGTTCCCCTTAAAACTTTCCTTGGAGGATTGCTTGCATACAATCTTAGGCTGTAAGGGGGAGGGGGGTAGATCGAAATCGAAAATCATCCTGCATGAGCAGGTAAGTTTACTACAAGTAACTAGTGACAGTCTTATGTAGCATAAGCTGGCAAGACAAAAAAAAAAAAAAAAAAAAAAAAGGGAAAAAGAAAATAATAAGGGCGGATGGGGCGATTAGGTAATAACCGTAATAAAATAAAATTTATGTGTAAACATTGTATGCAGGAATAGAGGAAAGGGTGTGGGAGTTCTTTAAATATGAACAAAGGTCACAAAGCCTGGGAATTCAAGACTTTTTTTATCTTGGAGGGACCTCCCGGGGAGGTTTTTATGCAGATTTAAGGGGGATTCCCCTCCATCCGTTCCAGATGTACACAACATTAAATTATTTTGATTTTACTTTACAAGAAAAACTTCTCACTGCCGTACCTTTTCTCATTTAAAATTTGAGCTTCAGAAAATACAAAAATTAGCTTTAAATAAAAACAAAACAAGAAAACTTACCTAATATACACAGATGTATCTACGGATAAGGATAATCTTGTATCCAATTGTTGAGATCTGGATTTATCCTTAGATATATAGTCTTTATCTAATTTATTTTCGTGCACTGAAAGTTTATTGTGATCAGTATTTATTATCTTTTGCGATCTAGTCCTATGCAAAGTATACAACTGATCTTTGCTGAAATCTTCTCCAGCATTTACACACTTGGATTTTGGAAAATCCAGCGTATTTACTATTCGATGCTCTTCTAAACACTTGTCCATCTTTTTACTTATACTGTGGACAACATTTTGTTCATTCTGACGCCGTGCTTCCTCATCAGATTTAATTTGATCACGGCGTCTCCTGCGTCGGGTGGCTATAATAGCAGCACATGATATCAATGCCAATAATGGCACAAGAACAGACATAGTTGCAATTACAGCTATATGGCTGCCGCTAAGAGAGTCATTTGTTTCACTTTGCTGTGTAACATTCTTGACGAGGTAGTCTGTTTCGCCTAGGATTCCAGCAGGTGTTCTCTCACAAACATCACCTGAGAACCCAAGCGGGCAGCGGCAGATAAACTCATTCACACGGTCAATACAGGTTCCACCATTACGGCAAGGAGCACTTAAACATTCGTTAATTTCTATACTGCAATCTTTTCCTGTGAATCCTGCTTTACATGTACACATATAATCATTTACGAGATCTTTGCATAATCCTCCGTTGGCGCAGGGTTTTGTCAAGCAGTCATCTACATTAGTCTGGCAAAGAGAGCCCATAAAACCTGGCACGCACTGACATCTATAAGCATTTACCATATCTATGCAAATTCCACCATTTAAGCATGGATTATCTTTGCAGTCGTTAACATCAGTTTCACATAGGTCACCTGTATAGCCTGATGGACAAATACACTTAAATCCATTTACTTTATCAACACATGAGCCTCCGTTTCTGCACGGGTTGTCAGCACAATCATCAATCTGGTGGCCACAGTTGACTCCTTCAAAACCAGGTGGACAGAGGCACAGATAGCCATCAGGAGTATCCAAGCAAGTACCTCCGTGAAGGCAAGGTCTATCTTCACAGGTTTGTGCAAACGTTTCACATCGTCTTCCGTGAAAACCTGGAGGACATTCACATGTCACTGACGTCCCAGAACCCTGAAAAAGATAAAGATCAGTTAATGAGGAAAAACTCCAAGAGCTGATAATATCGGATTTTTCATGTTGATTAGTATACATGCCAGAACCGGCTAAACTATAAGGAAACTTGTTGATTATATCGGTACAAAACCAGGAATATCTTTAATAGGTCTAATTAGGTTTCTTTATAAATAACTATTTGAAAGTTTGAAGAAACAGATAAGTCTGATTTGAAAATATTTAACTAATATACAAAAGCATAGTTGATTTTGAAATTTTTGTCATCTGTTCAATAAAATTAAAGGAGCTTAGTTCTGTGTGCTGTTAGTTGAATTCATATTAGCCATAAACAACAAGCATTTAAGCTTATCAAGGTTCAGCAATGATTCAAAACTAGATTGAGATACACAGAGAGACAGATGTAAGCTCAAAATTACTCTCAAATACAATGAAAAGGACCAAGACAGTGATTATGATTACAGTGGGACTCACACAGATAGCATTCAGATTAAAATTGTTAAGTAATACGTAAGACCAGGCGCCAGGGCCATATCCAGGTTTTTTTTCGGGGGAGGGGGGTACAAAAACATTTGTTTATTTTTTAATTTGTTTAATTCATTTTTGTTAGGATTTTGTAAGTAAAGATTTCTGAAGGGGGACAAACCCCCTACCCTCCCTGGACACGGCTTTGCCATGCACATACAAAGGAAAGTAGGCCTTCGGTCATGCGCCCTCAATATTTATTTTACAATTTCTCTTATATATTTCAACTATGACTGCTCATGTTTCGTAGCCTTTTCAAGCTACACTCCCCCCTCCCAAACCAAAATCACGCGTATGTGCCTAAGGCAATGTAAACATTTTTGTAGTAAAATATAAAATCTTTAAAATGTAATATTAGCGCCAAAAAGTAATAATAAGACAAATTGAAATTCAAGTATAGGCTACATCATAGAAATACAAAGCTTACCTTGCAAAGTCCTCCATTGAGGCAAGGCTGGTGCTCGCAATCATCCTTGATAATCTCGCAATCTGTCCCAGTATATCCCTCAGCACATTTGCAAGTATATGACCCCTGTCCAGTATTGGCACATTCTCCTCCATTTTTGCACGGTTTGTGATTCGTGCAGTAGTTCAAATCTTGATTGCAGAACAATCCTCCCCACCCTTCATTACACTGACACTGCCAGGGCTGCTGGCAGGTTCCATGCAAACAACCTGGATATCTTATGCATTGGTCACACAACTTTCCCTGCCATCCGAGTTTACACCTATAACAAATTTATTAATTTAATAAATTTAATAACTTTAAAATACATAAAAAATATACAAGTTTATAACGAGTTTGTTTCTCAAATTAAAAAGAAAACACTTTCTTTCGCGGAAAACAGGTTTAGCTGGACAAGAAACAATGGGGAAAATCTATATAACGGAAATGTATGGTTTGGAAAATAAAAGACTGATAGGAGTTTGTTAAAATAATAAAAACAGTAATTATAGGTAGAACCTTTAGGCTGAAGATTGGACTATCAGAACTTCAGACGATTCACTGATTTGTCTCAAATATTTTTCTAACAGTTATTGGACGGTCTTCAGAGGCGGGGGAGGGGGCTTATTGTCCAGTTACAAGAGGAAAGATTCTAATGAACCGAGCAACGAAGACAATAGACCACAATAAAAACTTCATAATCAGTTTTCATTTTTCAAATCCTCAGGAGTAGAATACTCTCCCCTGGGCCCTTTGCTTTTTTATCAATAAAATATCCAATGATTGTTACATTTTCAAGTCATTTAGGTTGTAAGTTTGTTTAAGCTTCCTACTCTATGCTAATTGATTCAAACCCTATTTTTAATCTCCTGAGAAAGTTTACATAGGGTGTTTCGACGGACAGGATTGTGTGTGAAGTCTTGACTTCCGTTTCACAAAATCGAAGTATTGGGGGTTTCAATTACGACGAGGATGCGAAATAATTTAGATGAATTGTCAGACACTTTGGCCGAATCTTGATAAAACATAGTGAGACAGAAGAAATCCAACCCACTTGGTTTTGAAAGTTATAACTTCCGACAAATTAACGCACTCATGTGGAAATTCAGTCTTTTTTTGTAGCGTCATCTTTGGCGAATCCTTTGATGACAGCATTGTAGCTGATGCAATGTTGCCAAAGGACGACACAAATGTGCTAATCAAATTATTCAACAAAAACTACCGACATTCAGTCCTTTTGATGTCTCAGAAAAAGTGGAGTAATATAGCATATTTTTAAATTACAAACGGTGGCGTCAATTCACAAAAATTAGGAGGGAGGGGGGCAAAACGTGTTTTTTTCAAAATCTGGGATCTTTCACTTTTATTTTTTTTTTACTGAAATTACCAAAAAAGAGGATTTTCAATGGAAATGACATGAAAAGTATTTTTCAAAATCAAAAGGGCACGAGCCCCCTGTCCCAGTCGACGGCACTGATTGCGTCGATTTTTTCTTCGAAAAAAATTATGCTTGTAATGCACTGTATGCACTACAATAATCTATACGGGCTGTATGCACTGCAAATGCGAGTCACTAAGGTCATGGATGTAGCAGGACAAGGAATGAGATAAGGCCAGGTGATGAATACCGTAATAACATTTTCTTCTCATAATAAAAAAAAAGTTATATCCAATAGACGCAACAAAATAAATTTGTAACTAAAATTCAGCTTACAAAAAAGGCAACATCCTAAATTTTAGGGAGGAAGGAGATCAAAGGATGCTATTAAAAGTCTGCTGATTAGGCTACTATTTAATAGACTCGTTCTATTTTTAGATTTCCCTAAAAATACCTAATCATATTTAAAAAATGGACTGTCAATTAGGTTTTTTAATAAAATGAGATTGGTAGTTGTGTCTTATAGCCACCACACTCAAGTTCTGTCGAGAAGTGAATTTCGGTTAATGCCAATAAATTAAAACAAAATATGATGAAAATATAATACTTTATCAACAAATTTATGGAAACTACAACAAAGAATTATGGAAGGGGGACGCCCAGACCTCATTAAATTAAATAAGTAACCTAAACTAACCTAACCAAAATACCAACTAAATATTTAATATAAATATAGCTACAATGTAGTTTCCCACCGAGCCGAAGCTAATACACGGTCTGGTATAAAGACTATGAAAACCGGTTATCGTTTCATGTTCGCGATACAGGATCTTGAGTGTGGTGGCCATAAGACAAAAGTACCATGACATTTATCAATATGTCCATTTCTATTTCGGAAGTAAGGGCTGAAACAGCAGGACATGACACGACTCATTGCCAAACTGCGACTAGGGTGCATGTATAAGAATAATCAACCCGGCGTGATCCAGGTTCCCAAAATCAGCCCTCCGCATACCCTTTTACGACCGAATTGATAACTTAGAAGAATCACAGACTTTCTTAAAAACCGTGGGAAAATCGACTAATTATCAAGTATTAATCTTTTCATATGTTTACTTTACAGATAACGTTTGAGCAATTTAATTTTCTCACCAGAAATAATGCAAATATACTCACAGGCATTCATTCGGATCGTTACAGGAGCCGTGCTCTGAATGACAGCCAGGAAGACAAATTGCTAAAAAAAAGACATAAATTTTAGAAAGAGGTCTCTTTCAACGTTTTGTTCTATTCTTGTTACACATGTCACTATCAATTGGAATAATATTGATATTTAGATTTGTCATAAAAAGAAATTGTCCAATCGAATAAATAAATGCATCATTTCAAACGGAAAAGTCCTGTCGCTGTCTCAGTTTTTTATGCCTTGACTAAAACTTGTTACAAATCAAGCAAGAACGACGGCAATTTGGTATTTTGAAGCAATTAAGCCCAAAGCAGTTTCTCACGTTGTTTAACTCTACAGTCCGCAAAAAGGCAAAGGGGTCATTTCGGTTGATCAAATTTCAAACGGCAGAAATCCGCCGGATGGAGGAGGGAATGTTACCACCTTATGCCTGAGCACGAAGTTCTTACAAGGACAGACGGTTTATCTCAAGACTAAGAAATGATTATTTACTACATAGATGAGGTCTTACACCCATCCAAATTACATATTAATGACACGCCATCTGGATTTCTGAATTAGGATTACAGAGTACGAATTTAGGGATATGTACTTAAATTATTCCAGATGCTGAAAAAAATGACAACAGGTGGGACAGCGAGGATTTAACAAGAGACCCACTTCGAGTCCCGGAAATAACCGCAACATTTCCTCTTGGTCGGCACACAACGTCCGGTTTGGGGACTTGATATAAGCTTTTTGGAGACTTCTATCAGGAAATAATGATATTCTTCGTGAGAACGAATACAGATTATCAAGATGAATGTCCAGATTTTTGGCAAAGATTTGTTTTTCTCACGGCAATTATTCACAGACCGTCAAAATTGCAGATTCATTTGCAATCTGCGAGAACTATAGTTCTTTTTTAAGACAAGTGTGATGAGAGTCAGTGAATATAATTATCCAAGTTTCTTTTAAAGTTAGACCCAGTACTTCTACAAGAAACTCATCACAACATTTTGCTGCCTCGGGAAGACGAGATGTGGCGAACAATCCTCCTTCCTTCTCACCCTGTTCGGAGCTTTTTTTTAATATCCCCAATGATTGGCACAATATTTAAGGCACCAAGAGTTCATTTTCATGAAAAATACTAGAGGAAAGCCAGTAAGATCCCCAAATTGCAAGTCCTGAAAACTACGGCCCACGAGTCTCAAGCCTTTTCAATGCAAGGGGATCGGCCATCTGAAACACAATACCGCGAATACACCTCAATCCTTCCGGAAAAATGATCAAATAAAACAATAGTCTCATAACAAAAATATTAAAAAAAACAACAGTAAGTACGCAAAGCTAAAAATTTTAAGAGCGTACAAGATAATTTCTGAAGAAGGCCTGAAACTTTTGCTGTGTTTCAAACTTGCGCCCCTCCTCTGAAATGTATACCTGCCATATTTATTACATTATTCGGCTTAGCCAAAAATTTAAAAGAATCCGTGGCCATATGAAGGGATTTACCGAACTTAAGCTATTCGTTGCCAAAAAACTATTATCTGAAACAAATTCTATTACGGAAAAGTTGTATTTTTTAAAAGCAGAAATCCACTAAAAAAGCAAAAAAAAAAACTCCTTGAGCCATTAGGAAATATGGACTTCTTGTCAGTGGCAATTCTAGGCCTGGACAAGAGGGAGGGGGCCGGTGCCCCCCTTTTTCGATATAAGATCCCTTTATTTTATATTTTTATGTACCTGTGGCATACCTCCCTCCGGATTATGAGGCGCAGGACGCTACTGCTGTTTGTGTAATAACACACTGACTCGAGAGTAACAGACTACAACGATTCAGACACAGTTCAATTATGAACTTCAGAATAAAAATTGTACTGTCCTTTTTAAAGCCAAAAGCCAAAATGTAAAAGTCAAAAATAAAAGTTTTGAGGGAACAATCAAAAGGCTAAGGGACAAAACTTTTTTCGGGGGCGAGAACATTTCTGTTAGGGAGCACAGAAATGGGACAAATTTTGTTTTGTCCCTTAACAGTTTGACAATTACAGCCGTAAGTCCCTGAGCGAAGGAGAACCTATCTAAAAAACTGAGCCCACTGTTTGTGTAATAACACACTGACTCGAGAGTAACAGACTACAACTTCAGAATAAAAATTGTACTGTCCTTTTTTAAAAGGAGAAATTATTATAACAGATACTACATCTTCTCATGCTTTCAACCGCAGCCACTTCCTGGAATATCTGTCCATCTCCATCGCCTGGAAGAGGTGTGGACTTTCCCACGAAAATCTTGTGAGACCCAGTGTCCATCCACCTTTATGAAACACATATGGAAACAAAACCAATAGCCGCAAGGCACTTTGAACCTATTCAGGTTGTCTTAGCTGGTGTTTGCAGCTGCCGACTTAGGTAGCAGATGGTCTTTGTATGGGAAGTGGAGAGAAGAGGGGGGAAGCAATTGCATTGAATACGGTGACAGCTGACACGTGGGTAGATTGAAGCTATCGATCGAATCAAAATACTAGTTCCTGATTATGGTGGTTTGCTTTGTCATCCTTCCTAGTAAGGAGATACTTTAAGAATTATGTATTGAATAATATTGGAAAACGCGTGTCCGTAAAAAGGAGATCAAATATAATGTTTGAAGAATTAGCTGTTTTAAATGGACAAAGAATGGAAAGGACAACATCTAAACAAAAGATAGATTACATTGTCATAGCTTTGGGAATGAAGTTTCCTTTAACAAGGCAATGATTAATTTGTAGCGCAAGGTTTTTCAAACAAATTACTTCATCTGTGAAAATTATTTTAAAGTATTTTATTTAAATGTGCAAAAACGTTTACGGATTGTGACCAATAAAACCAAAACGAAGAGAAAAAGAGCGAGACAGCTTAATGTATTATTAAAAAAGAATTGAACCATGCTATGTCTGATTAAAGACATTCCCAGTGGGAACCAGGTTCTACTTCTTTCTTTTTAATGGTATATTATTACAGGTTTTTAATTGAGTAGTATGCAACTTTACAGAAACCAAGTTCATAAGTTATCAATGACCCAGCGAGTGTAATAGCTGTAATTCGCTTCAGGACAGACTCCAGAAAGAATGCATTCTGCTTCCCTACCCATTCTATTACATCCATTTTCACATGACCCTTGATCTACTGGGAGCGGATATTCTCTGATTGAGAAGACAAAACAAAGCCGACCCAGCTTCTGAGGTGGTCAAGAAAAACCATGCAAATACCCGATCAATGGCCAGAATTCACAAAACGGAAGCTGAAAGGGCATATTTTCTTCCTTTTTAACTTGTTTTCTTTTTGATAAGAAAGTTCTCAGATGGTAAGATTGCTGTACCCAACACATTAAATATAGATCCGACTTAAATTTTGCTTTATAAGTTTATTTTCACCCGGGTTTTCGCCCGTTTCACACGGGGCACTTGCCCCCCCCCCAGATCCTGCTCTGTTCGTATACTGAACCAATTAAACAAAATAAATCTTTAGAAGGCAAGAGGGGCCGAAAGTTTATAAAAGAAAGACGTAATCAAAATCAAATCACCTTCAGTACAGTATTCCCCCGTCCAACCAGGTAGACATATCTTATCGCCTTGATCAGAACAACGATAATGACCAAATGTATCATCTCTGGGACGACATATTATAGCACAGCTTTCTCCGAAATAGTGTTCGTCACATCGAACACGATATTCATAACTAAGAGCGGTGTGGCCAACTTTTTCTCTGTCTTCTGTCCATGAATCCTCGATGTCGAGGAACCTTTGGGTGGCCATTCTGAAGATAAGCCTTCGTCCTGTAATGAATAATAATTAGAGTTTGATAATAAAGCCTATCTATATAAAAAATAGGTCGATCTGAGAAGATTTCTCCAACAAACAAAATTTTATTAGTAACTAATTCCCTGGAAAGTTTCTAGACACAAAGTAGACACATGCACTAGCCATATACACGTTTCGGAGGCTGGGAACCATATTTAGGGGAGGGGGAAAACAGGCAAAACCAAATGAAAAAAAAAAATTCAGGAAATTATAGGAGAATCCTAAAAAACTAAAATTTTGCATATTTCTTTTTAAAAAAAATCATAATTTGTATGAATTCAAAAATACGAGTAAAAGAAGCAGCGTGTTGAAGAATACGTTTTCCCTCAGAGGGTATAGTTAAAAAACTGATGTTTCAGATCTATATCCATTACAAAACTGACCACACGATGATGTCAGCCACTTATAATAGGCATAAGACAAAAACAGCTTTTATTCCTTATCTAAAATAACAACACAAAACAATAAGAACCAAAAACTTAATTACAATTCATAATAAACCAATTAAGCTGGCAACTAAAGGGATAAAAATCCTCATACTTTTTATACACCTTAACAACAGTGGTTCTCCCACGTTTGCCCGTCTAACATATGGCACCTGAGGTCAGCTGGTAGGCCCTGAAGTGTGATTAATGGGGAGACTTCGATGATTTGACGTGATAGCCACTACCTTTCTTTAGTAGCTGCTTCTATATTAACTACCGTATTTTAACGGAAAATTAAATAAAGATTTGACAGTACTTGCCCTACGAAAAAAGATGTCGTATCTAACTGAACAGGTGCGGAATATCCCTGAGAATATTGGAGGGTTTTCTCTGGGGTCGGATACTAGAATTTATTTGGCGGAAATGCCCGGCTTTGGCCATTTAAGCGTGTTTTCGTAAAATTATCCAAGGGGAGAATCTTCAGATGACTATTAGAAGCAGGAATACTTCCTATCCTGTTCTTCTAGTAACTGATATGTTAGTAACAGTACAAAAAAATCAATAGTTAAAAACAAAAAGAAAATACACAAACTAAAACAGTAAAAACAAACCAGACTTACCACGAAAAAGAACTATAGGACTAAAGCAGGACCGTATCCAGTATTTTTTTCGGAGGGGGGGGGGGTGCAAAAGATCTTTTTGGCGGGTAAAAAAACTTTAAAATGTATCAAAGATTTGTTCTTATCCATTTTTGTTACGTTTTTTACGAGTTAGACAAGCGTTTATGGGAGGGGGGTCAAACCCCTAGACGCCCTCACTGGATGCAGCCCTGGAATAAAGTAAAATTTAAATATTTTTTTCCAAATTGTTTCTTTCTTCACCTTATTCGGAGGGGGGCAACTACCCCTCTTGTCCTACAAACTACGATCCTGTGAAGGCCCTTTTTCGCATGTTTCTAAAAAGACGCTCAAACCGCGTAGAAAAAACAACAACACAGAAATGTTACTCTGAGGGGTAGGTTACAACATCTTAGCAAGGCTGAGAGGAGTTAAACGCCTTTGAACGAATTTGTAGGGTCGAATTTATGAATACTTCCCGGGGAAACCTTAAGGCCAGTCACGAGGGGGGTCTCCTATGCCACGAGTGCAATTATGATAACGCTTCACTTTGGGGGATATAAATAAAATGATTAAATTCATATTTCATGATAGCTTTACGTAAACAGAAATGGATTATGCAACAATAGACATACATTCCTTGTCTTAATCCTTGTTTTGTTTCCAAGAAAAAGATTGAGCCTCCAGGCAAAATTCTGGTGGTACTAAACGTCAATTCCAGGATAGCGAGAATCTTCTCCATCACGCCAGAAAATTAAATTCAGTTTATAAACACTTAAAAACAGTCCAGACACTATTTGCGAAAAAATGGTCAAGCCAAACCTGGTAGCAGCTGCTCTTGTATCGCCCGCATCTTACAAAGAATAAACTGAAATGTATTAATTACCCTCAACTTCAGCTGTAATAACTGGTTTTGCAAAATTAACCAAAAATGACTTAACTACAGGTGAGATTCAAACTCTATTGCCATTATGCTATCTCTACCCCTTAAATTAATTCTTAAAGCAAAAACTAGGAGTAAAAAAACTCAAGTTTTGCATAGATGCGGAAATGGAATGTAGATTCTCATGGAGAGTAGCCTCTTTAAGACATAGTTATTAATCCATATGCCAGTGTATCTTTCATATTGCGTGAGAAACTACCAGAAATATTACTATTTAACAATCTGCTCATTAAAAAACTGAATAGTAGGTTGAAACAGGACAGGTAGATACCCCGACCGTCGATTTATTAGTTGAGGTGCTGGTACGGGTTACACAACACACACTGGGCCTGCTGGTTTTCCAACCTACAGAAGGACTTTAATCAACACAGAAAATTAGATCCAAAACACTCGAAATCTTTAATTATCCTCCGAAAATAGGAGACCGGAAACCGATCAGACGAATTGGCAGGGGCTACCGAGCCTCTTTGCGGGTGGCGAGAATAATAGTAGATTTGATGACCAATGTTGGATGTATGGCTGCCCTTCTTAGGTAAATACCCTATAAACACCTTCAGAGAGTTGATTATAATTAAATAAGTCGACTAAGATCAACATGTTCAGAAAAATGACTGAGTTAAGAATGAAAAAGCACAGTATATCAAGTTAAAAATGCAAAATTAAGAGAATATCAAGTTATATGGATAGTCTAATTTTGTCAACCATACTTAACGTGGCGAAAAGGTAACAGTTAAGTGACTTCAAAAAGCCTTCACAAAGAAATAACGATTAAATTCAATTAACGGCGAAGTTAAGACTATTTACCTTGCTCCGGAGTTGCCACAGGGGAGTTCGAGCTTGTTTCGTGCCACGCCTCGACAATCAACGAAAAGGTGCCCTAGAGAAATAACACAAACATCAACACCTAATTATTAGATGTAATTTATCAAATTAAACTGTACATGTCTTAAGTCTAGATGATCATAGGCAATTGCAATGATAATTTGAGGAGCAAAAAAGTACAATAGAATAAAAACATATAGATAGAACACCGTGGGGTCCCCCTATCTTTTCTCTACACCCCTCCACCCAAAAGTAAAATTACATATTAAACAACATGATTACATATTCATTATTTCATATCATCATTATAAGTTTAAGTAATATTTTGATTATTTACAAGATAGATTTTCCATGAAAACTTGGTCTACTAAAGAATAAAGCTGATTTATAACTCTTTCTATTTTGTTAAAAATTGTAACTCAAGTGAGTGTGCTACTGAATTTAATTTCAACTTATGCTACTATATAGTGCTTTCGAATGGAGCATTCTTCCGCAACACAAAAAAAACCTTGAATCTATATTTCCTCTACTACAGGCTAGGAGCAGTAAATGGGTAGGCAAAGTCTGCTTTGCTGACAAGGGTAAATACAATAGTAAAAAAAATCACAGACGTTAGTCCTATAATAGTGAGCGGAGACGCAAAAATTTTACTAGGGAAACTAGCTGATAGGAGTGTTTTTAATTTGGGAAACTTTCTCAATTTTTTTCGAGCCAATAGTGCAAGGTGCGTACCCCGAAACCATTTTCATAGAGGAAGGGAGGCAATAATGATGAACACAGGGGACCAATAAAAAAAAGCTTTATTTAACAATTTGAATTAGAAGTTGAATTTCCAGAACTTCAGGAAAATTTAGGATTTCCGTTCTGTAGGAATTGTCAAGTTTGAGACTCGTTTGCATCGTTTGTTAAAATGGATTTTTTGTTGTTGTTGTTGAGGCCTTTGTGAAGCCAAGGATAGATCGAACAAAACCCTTGTGAATTTGACAGTCAGCTGACCAGCCCCCATCATTGTGAGAGGTCTATAAGGACAATTATTCTAAAAAACTTACCGGCCATGAGAAGCCAAACGGGAAAGCAATAGGATTAGTGTATCCATCAGAAGAATCACTTTTGTCACTAAAAATAATATTATTATTTCCCACAACGGGAGTAATCACATCACCAAAGGTACAGGGTGAATTATAATCAATAACTTGTTGATAGTGCTTTAAACAAACACGAAACTTAGTTTGACAACTAGAGGAACACACACCCGATGAAGTTCTAGTACCCTTGCAACAATTTCCTTCTGTGTCTCGTCCTAGTTCATTTGCGAATGATTTTAAACGGAGTTCAAATACGCCTGATGATTCAACCTGAAAAAAAAAATTAATTTATAATTTCAATGGGCTTTAAAACTGGCAACTCTAAAGTCAAATAAAAGAAATAGTCAATATTTGAAACTGGGTCTAGTTAATTTACACATTTTATATGTAGACTATTCTAATCTTCGTCTGGTTTTCAGAACTTATTGGCGCTGAATTCGTAGGTGCAAACAGGTCCAATAGCCTACTTAAAGAGGGTGTCACAGTATTTTTCTAGGCTTCAGACGACCCCAGGGAGAGAAGGAGTGCTCAATCCAACTATTTACAGGTAGACTCAAGCATAGACCTACCAAAAATTAGTGCTCTTTATATAAAGAATATTGTTTGACCATGGTAAAGAGGGTCACAAAACAGTAGGTGCAAACTTCCTGGACCAGAGCCACTTCTGCAGGAAAATGTCCTAACTTAATCGTTTAACGTATTTAGGCCTATATGTAACCTACTTCTACAAAATCGGAGTCCTGAAAGACCTCCTTTTACAATTTTAAAGAAATAATCTGCAAGCTTTCGTGGTAGCCTGAATGGTAATAGGCTTAGGGTTAAGGCTATTTATAGGACACAGATCAGATAGGAAAAAAAAGAAAATATACCATTTGAATCTGCTATCTGAATTGCATCCTATCTTCCCTTTCCTGATGGACCAGATATGGCCCTGAGTCATATATAAAAGGTTGATTGGTTTTTTTAATGGCTTTACAACTTCGGCATTATAAATCTAATTTTAACGAAAAATAAGTACAATATCTAACGATGAACTCATATTTGGCTTTAAGTTAAGTGGTCTAAGCACACAAGTGTTTTGAACTTAACACTAGGCTATAATGAGCCACAAATTCTGTTATTGATTTTGAATGAATGGAATTTTTTAACAATCTGAAAAATTTAAATTTATAGTTGTAGAGTTTAATGTAGAAGAGACCATGACTAAGACTGTGACCAAATCAATATTTAATCATGAATTAAGGCTAATTTTAAGCAAGTCCTCATTCGAATAAAAAATTAGTTACCTTAGTAAACATCATCGAAACAACAATAAAAGCATATATCCTCAAGAAATAGGCCATTTCTCGGCCTGGGCCAAAGGCCTTAATCCAACAGATATATAATTAGCATACAACACAACACACTTCTTTCGATGAGCTCTCGTTGTCAACTAAACAGATTTCGCCGCTTACGAGCTGAGCTCCTGCCATAGGGGATCCAACGCATCCGGCTGAATAAAACAGCCAATCACGCACAGCACGTCTTGATTCTTTTCCTCTTTTTTTCATTCAATATTTGTACTAAATTACTCTGTGATTTTGTTTTGTTTGTTTTTTTAAAAATCATTCCAATTATGAAATGTAGACATTTGTTGGAATATGATTCGGGTAATTTAGCAAATAGAATGAAAGCAACAGAATTAAAGCAGAATCTTTGCAGTTATTTAAAGGACTTGCGCCTAGAGGACCTGGTGAGGAGCGATGTTTGGTATTTGACATAATGGAGGAGGGGTGTACAAGGTCATAAGGGTAGGCTCCTCAATAGAAGAGCCAGCAATTCCGGAGCAAAACATTCTATTCCGCAGAATGCATCTTGATGTTTTTATATTTTGGTGGGGTTTATTAAATTCAAATTTGGTCCTAAGCAATGGCGTCAATTCACTAAAATTTAGAAGGGGAACGCATTTTCAATATCGATGGACAATTTTGTCAATTTCTTAATCGAGGCATTTTTCAGTGAAAATATCCTGAAAAACGTATTTTCCATTATTTCACGGACCAAAAAAATATAGGAGCAAAGTTCCCTCAGTTCCCTCCCCAATTGGTGCAAGTGGTCTCAAGTTATCAGCATGTGATTTTTTTTTACTCTTTTAATCATATTATTTTTTCAATCATCCTAAATACTGTCGAAATTATGAGAATTTAGGAAATTTCGTTTGGGGGATTTAGGCTATTGATAAATTGGAAATAAAACAATTGAGTGAGATTTCACAAGACTAAAAAGGTGAGGGCCTTCAAGAATTGGGGGGATATAGGAATGATTGAGAATTTGATATGGTGGTAAACAATATGAGTATTCTCTGAAATGTCTGCAAACGATGACAAGCCTGTAAAATTTTTCTGAAGGGAGGCTATAAAGCTCTGAGAAAAAAACTTTGTAAGAAAGAAATTACTTTTTCGAATGTAAAAAAAATTTATTTGGTATATTTTAGATCTTCCAAGAACGGTAAATTCCTAGTAATCCCCACCTTTCCCTGTTTGCGAGCACCTGTGGGTAGCAGGGGTGGATCTAGAGCAAAATCTTGGGGAGGTCCAATATGACAAGGCCAGCAATGAGCAAAGTCTTGGGGGGGGGAATACGACAAAGGTGTTAATAGAGGACCAAATTGACACACTTATTCTAAGAAAAGAGTGAAAAAAGGAAACAAAACAGGGAAAGAGGGCACCGGAAAAAATCCTGAGGAGGGGGGTAGCCCCCTACCCTCCACTCCCGCCCCTTGATCCACCAGTGATGGGTAGAGTAGAGATGTAATGCGAATGAAAACGTTAATTACACTTAGTTAACGAGTAATATTGAACATTTAAGAGTCAGGGGCAATTTCAGGAACCCATGCTTGCTTATGTTTACCGGGATTAAAAGCATGTTTTGTACTGCAATTGGCCCTGAAATTGCTTCGGAGGAGAGTGACATCAAGTCACAAAAATATAGAGGGTTTCAATTAATTAAAAGTTCTAGCTAACTTTTCAAGTCTCCAAAGATACCAAGCCACAGTTAAATGTTGAGTTATCCCAAATGACGCTGCAAAACAAAAATTATAAGACAAAATGTATTCGAAAGATAATTCTGACACTACCGATCGTTTTAAAAACTATTGACAAGAAAATTTTATAAGATTGCAGTTTTAGCAGACATCTTCAGCGCGGGCCCACGTGTGTTCCTAAAACATATTCCTTCTATACAAAATGGACTGCTATTATAAATTGCCCATTGGTCTTTATACGGGGAGAGGCACCTAAAGTCTATAAAAGTAAATTTTTAATTTTACCGACTAGGTCTAATTTCCGATTTTGAAAATTTGCAATTCTCGATGCTTTAGTTACTTTTTTTTCTTACGTTTTTCGCATATTAACCAATGGTCTGCGTAGTGCAGGTACTGAAATGCTGATTTTCTGCCTTTGGTCGGGAGTGCAATATGTGGTTGGGGACAAATCATTCGACCCTTAATATACACCCTACCCATAATTAGAACCAACATCCCACCCCCCAATAGCTAATACACAGCTATGCAACACTGAATCGTAAATTTTGTCTAATAAGAGTTTGTTATATTGACAGTACTGCTAACAACCCACCGCAGCACAACGCCGCTTGAGGACGACATAGCTACAAATACTTCCCCTCTATCCCAATCTATTTAAACTCTACCTCTTTACATCATTCTAAGAAGTTCAAAGTTCCCTTAAATCCTTCCTTACAACCTCCTACCACCAAATTCAAGTAGAACCAGCTTTTTGTTTGGCCTTAAATGGTTGGCCAAAAAGGACGACCTTTGGCAATATGTCATCCTTAATCTACAAATGTGTCCTAG
The DNA here is from genome assembly GCF_032884065.1 of Artemia franciscana. Taxonomy (NCBI): domain Eukaryota; kingdom Metazoa; phylum Arthropoda; class Branchiopoda; order Anostraca; family Artemiidae; genus Artemia; species Artemia franciscana. The sequence goes on from NC_088881.1 coordinate 15,615,645, forward strand.
CCATCTCGGGCATCTTTATTCTATGTAGGAGAGGGAACTAGGGATTTTTCTTATAAAATCTAAAGACATTAAAGATAATTAATATACTTTTAAAAACAAGAGCTAAGAGCTCATATGGCACTTGTGACGAGGCGAGAAGAGCTAAGAGCCAAGAGATCATATGGTATGAGCTCTAACAAAATTCTATGAATCAATAGATTGATTTAAAAAGGAAAGTAAGAGGCTTAATGCCGGTCAGGATTTAAAATAAGAGCTCTGAGTCACAATGTCCTTCTAAATATCAAATTTCATTAAGATCCGATAACCCACTCGTAAGTTATAAATACCTAATTTTTTCTAATTTTTCCTCTCCCTTTAGCCCCATATGGTCGAATCTGGGAAAACGACTTTATCGAGTCAAACTGTGCAGCTCCCTGACACGCCTACCAATTTTAATCGTCCTAGCACGTCCAGAAGCACCAAACTCGCCAAATCACTGAACCCCGCCCCCCAACTCCCCCAAAGAGAGCGAATCCAGTACGATTCTGTCAATCACGTATCAAGGACATTTGTTTATTCTATCCACCAAGTTTCATCCCGATTCCTCCACTCCAAGTGTTTTTCCAAGATTTCCCCCTCCAACTGCCCCTAATGTCAAAAGATCTGGTTGGGATTTGAATAAAAGCTCTGAGACATGAATTCCTTCTAAAAATAAAATTTCATTAAGATTCGATCATCTATTCGTAAGATAAAAACACCCCAATTTTCACGTTTTCCAAGAATTCCGGTTTCCCCCTCCAACTCCCCCAAATGTCACAGGATCTGGTAGGAATTTAAAATTAGAACTTTAAAGCACAAGATCCTTCTAAATATCAAATTTCATTAAGATCTGGTCACCCTTTTGTAAGTTACAAATACCTCAATTTTCAAAATTACCCCCCCCCCAATTCCACCAAAGAGAGCAGATCCGGTCCAGTTATGTCAGTCACGTATCTTAGACAGGTTTCTATTCTTCCCATCCAGTTTTATCCTGATCTCACCGCTTTAAGTATTTTCTAAGATTTCCGGTCCCCCCAAATGCCCCCCCCCAATTGCGCTTGATCCGGTTGAGATTTAAAATAAGAGATCTGAGTTACGAGGTCCTTCTAAATATGAAGTTTCATGAAGATCCGATCACTCCTTCGTAAGTTAAAAATACGTAATTTTTTCTTATTTTTAAGAACTAGCTCCCCCCCCCCCCAATAGAGTGGATCCGTTCCAATTATGTAAATCACGTATGTAAGACTTCTGCTCTTATTTTTCCCATCAAGTTTCATCCCGACCCCTCCAATCTAAGTGTTTTCCATGATTTTAGGTTCCCCACCCCAAACTTCCCCCAATGTCACCAGATCCGGTCAGGATTTAAAATAAGAGCTTTAAGACACGATATCCTTCTAAATATCAAATTTCATTGAGATCCGATCACCTGTTCGTAAGTTAAAAATACCTCATTTTTTCTAATTTTTCAGAATTAACCCCTCCCCCAACTATCCCAAAGAGAGCGGATCCGTTCCGGCTATGTCAATCATGTATCTAGGACTTGTGCTTATTTTTCCCACCAAGTTTCATCCCGATCCCTCCACTCTAAGTGTTTTCCAAGTTTTAGGTTTCCCCCTCCCAACTCCACCCCCCCCCAATGTCACCAGATCCAGTCGGATTTAAAATAAGAGCTCTGAGACACGATATCCTTCTAAATATCAAATTTCATTGAGACCCGATCACCCGTTCGTAAGTTAAAAATACCTCATTTTTTCTAATTTTTCAGAATTACAACCCCCCCCAACCACCCCAAAGAGAGCGGATCCGTTCCTTCTACGTCAATCATGTATCTAGGACTTCATTTCCCACCAAGTTTCATCCCGATCCCTCCACTCTAAGTGTTTTCCAAGATCAACCAGATCCGGTCGGGATTTAAAATAACAGCTCTGAGACACGATATCCTTCCAAACATCAAATTTCATTAAGATCTGATCAACAGTTCCTAAGTTAAAAATACTTCAATTTTTCTATTTTTCCGAATTAACCGGCACCCCACTCCCCCCAGATGGTCAAATTGGGAAAATGACTATTTCTAATTTAAGCTGGTTCCGTCCCTGATACGGCTGCCAAATTTCATCGTCCTAGCTTACCTGGAAGTGCCTAAAGTAGCAAAACCGGGACCGACAGACCGACAGACAGACCGACAGACCGACAGAATTGGCGATTGCTATATGTCACTTGGTTAATACCAAGTGCCATAAAAACGCGTAAAATTTTAGCATAAAGAGTGGAGGATTTAGGAGGATAACACTTCGTGTGTAGGATAATTTCTGTTCGCTGTAAGTTTATGCGTCCTAGTTTACTATCGTTTGGAAATACGAATTCTTTTCTATAAGTTTTGTCCGCTTCTTAGTCCATTAAATTTAAGAAACAAGTTTTTATTAACTGCAAGTAAGGAGCGATATTAAAACTTTGAACGAACAGAAATTATTTTGTTTGTGAAAGGGGTTGTTCCCTCTTCAACGCCTCGCTCTTTACGCTAAAGTCTGACTCTTTGTTACAACTCTACTTTTTAAAACGATAGGAAACTTTAGCGTAAAGAGCGAGGCGTCGAAGAGGGGACAACCTCTTTCATATACGGAATAATTTCTGTTCATTTTAAGTTTTATGTGTCGCTCCATACTTGCAGTTAAAAAAAACTAGTTTTTTTAATTTAATTTCTGAACGTTTTTGAATTAATGCATATTTTGATTTTGGCTCACCGCACATGAATAATTAAAACAAAATTTGCAGATTATTTTTTGGCTAAATGGCTTTCTCATATTTTTGATCAGACGATTTTTATAAAAAAGGGGGTGGGGGAGGAGGCCTAGTTGCCCTTCAATTCTTGGTTATTTAAAAAGGCAACTAGAGCTTTTTATTTTTTTACGAACGTTTTTATTAGTAATAAATATACGTAACTTAAGAATTAACTTACGTAACGAACTTCTATTTTTGTATGTTTTTATTACATATATGAGGGGTTTCGTGTCTCGTCAGTTCCTCGCTCTTTACACTAAAGCTTGAACTTTGTCCCAATTCTTTAAGAATGACCCCTGAGTCAAAAGGCCGTAGAATAAACAGTTGAAATTATTCAAAATACTTTAGCGTTAAGAGCGAGGTATTGTGGAGGAGACGGGCCCCCTTTTATACGTAATAATTTCTGTTCGTTTTATGTTTTAATGCTGCTTCTTACTTTCAGCTGAAAAAAAATTATTTTTTCATTATTTTCTTTTTAAATAATGCTAGAAAATCATGCGCCACCTTCATGGAAATTTTCTTCCCCCATGATAAATTCCTCCATGAAGAGATCCTCCCATGTAGCCCCTCCCCTGACCCTCCCCCCTCAAAGCGAAAAAGTACCCCTGAAAACGTCTGTACACTTCCAAATAATCATTACTATATGTAAACAATGGTCAAAGTTTGTAACTTACAGCCCCTCCCCCGGGGACTGTGGGGGATTAAGTCATCCCAAAAGACATAATTATTAGGTTTTTCGACTATGCTGAACAAAACGACTATCCCAAAATTTTGATCTGGGGACTTTCGGAAAAATTGAGCGTGGGAGGAGGCCTAGGTTCCCTCCAATTTCTTAGTCACTTAAAAAGGACACTAGAACTTTTAATTTCGTTGGAAGAATCCTTCTTGCGACATTCTAGGACAACTGGGTCGATACAATCACCCCTGGGGAAAAAAAACAACAAAAAACAAATAAACACGGGTCCATGATCTGTCTTCTGGCAAAAATACAAAATTCTACATTTTTATAGATAAGAGCATAAAACTTCTATAGTAGGGTTCTCTGATACGCTGAATCTGATGATGTGATTTTCGTTAAGATTGTATGACTTTTAGGGGGTGTTATTTCCTGTTTTCTAAAATAAGGCAAATTTTCTCAGGCTCATAACTTCTGAAGGGTAAGATTAAACTTGATGAAACTCATATATTTAAAATCAACATACAAATTTGATTTCTTTGATGTAACTATTGATATCAAAGTTCCATTTTTTAGAGTTCAGGTTACTATCTCTAAGGGTCGCTCCTTACTACAGTTCGTTACCACCAACTGTTTGATGTTGAGTGTTATCTTGAATATGAGGGGAGCTACCTCCACTCTTCTGTCAGCCACTCGAGACAATAGGATTAAGTAGCTTTTGCATAATAATTCCTTAAAATTGAAAGTAATCCAAGAAATTGGTGTACCATTAAGGTTTTTGTCCGGGGGGTGGGAGTCTGAAATTTAAAAAGTATTTTTCAGATTTTTACGGCAACAGACCTCAAGGAACTCAGTGGACAAATGTTGCTTGAGAGGGGGGCCTCTAGCCCATCTAACTCTGCACAAGTGATTTGTTATTTGCCACAAACAAATTTAAAACAGAGGTATGTTAGTTCTCCTTATCATCCATATTAAAGAAAAATACCCAAATATGATAAATATAAATATTCTTGTAAGTGAAGGGATTTTCCCTCCGTAGTGACTTGAAGGACCTTTTAAGAAAGACTGGAAAATCTGACCTTAAAAATCGAGGTTTGAGACTTCAATCCCACCCCATCACCACACAAAAGATGAACTGACCTTCCCACCTATTTGCTAGAGTACAACTACACAGTACTATTCCTCGTTACAAATACTACATCCTTTCTTTTCGTGTGAACTGTGCTAAGATCCTGGGAGGAATATGTCACCACATGACAGCATAACCTCTGAAACTGGAAGGCCCGTTTAAGTAGTTTTTGAATAGTTCCAAGTGACTGACAGTCTCTGAATCCTCTGTCGATTACATTTTGACCTAATTCGATTTAAAATGTTTGCTGGATTCATGGATAGATTCATTGATTTCGCCAAACGTAACGTCAATTGATATTAATGCACAATTTTGAACTGTAAAACACACTTTAGTATCAACCGAAATGAGGAACCAATAAACCATTATATAAACTGTAGGAATCCAATTATGCCTCTGAAGTATCGTAAGTAAATACTCCTAAGTAATAGTAGCAAGATGAATTCGTTTCAAAAATGTCTACAAAATAATCAGGAAATGTCCTTATTAAAAAAGGTATGCATTCATTGGAATAGGCTCAGTTTAGAGAAGACGTACCAAATTCAGCAAATTTAAACCATATATAAGCATCCCTAAGATGCTTTATCTTTATACCTTAAAACACGTCCTATTGCGTTTTTTCTGCCTAGTTTTATAAGATATCCTATATTATTGTTTTCAGTAAAGTACTAAATTATATAATCCTAAAAGCGGAGAGAAATGTCATCAGTGGGGTTTTGCACTAGTTTGATAGATATATCTGCTGCTTAATATATCGGCTGCGTAATAATTATTTTTAAATCCAAATCCGCCCTTTATTCAAATCAGAAAAGCTTTTTTTTTAAATTAATAAGGGCTAAAGAAAAACAACCTTTTGTTTAGACACCCTGACTTGGCACCACCTTGGCCTGAAGTGGCAGGATTTGTTTTAATGAATGTTAAACGTCACTAATTCATATCTTTTTCTACGTCAAATTATATATCTCTAAGTTCCATAGACTTGTAATTTTCTTTTGCTACCTTTGACAGTAGGGTTTGTAACCAAGCCCAGTTTTCTAAAGATTTGGTTTTCAAATAGCTATTTTAAAAATGTAGTTAAACACAATTTCGGCTTCTATATATTTGCTCTTTTTCCTAATGATCTTTTGCAAATTATTCGATTTAGCGATGGAAGTAATCGGATCATTGAAAATGTCTTTAGATGGTTATTATGTAATAATAGATTATATTTTTTCTATCATTTTTCCAACTTCAAATGCCCTCTGATTCATGTGTCTTAAGTACACCCGCAAAAATAGAAGTATTTCCTGAGTCTACCATTTCTTTTGGTTTAGGCAACCTCATTTTTTTTAACGTCTCTAAAACTGAGAGGCACTAATTACACTAATGATAGGGGACGTATTAAACCATTAGGGGTAGGGGTATGACACTCGTGAGGACCTGAAAACATCCTATTTTTGTTATAACAAATATTTCGGAGAGATCATGCATATTCTGGAGGAACAGAGAACAGCTTTGGCATAGCACCCTTCTTGAATTGTATCCTCAGGTTTATTATAAATTTTCTCTTAACTCTGAGCCATCTTAAAGACTTTCAAATTCCCCCTTCTAGGTTTGAATACACTAATCAAAATAGGGGTCTAATAGGATTAGCCAAAAAAGAAAGAAAATTAATCCACTAACAATAGGATTTTTGGTTCAACAAATTTTTACAAGAGATTGGCGTTGTAAAGTTGCAATCCCTTTATGTTCTCCCCTGTCTTATTGTATGCTTTGGAATATAAGCTGCAAAAACAACTAGGGGCTGGGTTATTTTGAAGGTGTTTTATTAAGTAGATACTAGCTATCAAAAGATTTTTTTAATGTAGTACCAGTTACTTAACTGCACACTTGAAAGTGAAAATATTCCCCTTCATTCCCCCTTTTTTCTGGAGTAATATAGGCTACTATATTTGAAGAATGGGCAACTTGTGTAATTTATATCCCTTACCCTAGGGACTATGAGGGGTCTTGTCATGCCCAAAAGCATCATTGTTGGACCTTTTGACAATGGTGACCTCATTTTGATGGGCTAGAGGCCCTCGCCCTCTCTAGCAACATTTGTCCAATGAATTCCATGAGGTCTGCTGCCGTAAAAACCCCCACCCCCACACAAAAACCTTAATGGTACATTAATTTCTCGGATTATTTTCAATTTTAAGGAATTGTTATGCAAAAGCTACTTAAGCATAAGGTCTCGAGTGGCTGACAAGGGAGTGGAGGTAGCTTCCATCATATTCATGATAACACTCAATATCAAACAGTTCGTGGTAACGAACTGTAGTTTTGAGCGACCCAGCTCAATAGTAACCGAAACTCTAAAAAGTAGAAGTTTGATACCAATAGTTACATCAAAAGAATCGCATTTTCATGCCGATTTTAACTATACAAGTTTCATCAAGTTTAGTGAATCAAATTGCTATCGCAGAATTTGATTGGGTGTCTTTGGGGGAAAGGGGTTATCGGACGGGGTCTGTTTGCCCTTGAATCCTTCTGGTCACTTAAAAATGGCAATATAAATTTTGATTTCGTTCAAATATGCCCTTCCTCTTCTTCATCGTAGTTCTGATTACATCTTACTCCTTAAAGTCACGCAAGTGGAAGTAGCAGTTCACGATAGCGGTAATAATTACAGCGTAAGAAGTAGATGCACTAGTACAAGTAATTCCTACCAAGGTCTCGGAACCTAAAAGCACCCGGTTGGAAATTGGCTTAATTAGGAAGTTAGTTCATTATGATAGAGCACAAGATTAACCTTATATCCATTTACTTTTTATATACATAAATGTAAAACTAGGCTTTCAACTGCGAATTTATCTAGATTTAGTTAATGAGGAAAAGGTAGTCAACAGAATTTTGAAGTAACATGAAAACTAGTAGTATTTTCTCATTATAAGACACAATATTATTTGGTTTTGCAGATCGCCTAAGGTTCGTAAACATGAAACCGCAAAGTTAGGCTCGAGCTACGAAGCAAGAAGAATTTATTTTGCTTCCAAGCTGCTTACTCGACCATACACTACTTTTTAAGACAGTTATCATTTAAATGTTTTTCAACCATGACTGTTTCCATTTAAGACAGATGTCTTTATATTGACCTTCGGCAATTTCTTCTATGCAAGAAAGGTTGCATCCAATGTAATTTTATTGTCTACTAAAGGGTTAAACTTCTCCTAAAAAGAATTGAAAGTGCTACACAAACATTGAAAGACCCTTAAACTGTACGAAAACGGGGTTCTATCTCACTTTTTAGGACTATAATAAGGGAAAGGTTGAGACGGCTAGGACTTCTGCCAAAAAATCGACCAAAAGGTTCGGCCAAAAATTAATATTTTTTTAAACATCAAAGCTACATTAAAGTATTAAAACTAGTATCAAAGTAAAGAAAGTATCAAAGCAACAATAAACATCTTTCATTTGGCCTTGACTATTTTGAAAAAAATGGTTATCTCAAAATTTTGACCGGAAGTCCTTTAGAAAATGGAGAGGGGAGGGGGGCTGGTTGCCTTTGATCACTTTTGACTCTTATAAACAGAGTTAGAAGTTTCAGTTTCCAATCGAACGAGTCCCTTCCAAAGTGAATACGGCAACCCCTCCAAGAATACCTTATAGGTCAACAACTTGCATAAGCTACAACCTTTGCCCCGGGATCTATGGGGATTTTTCCACTCCTAAGTTATAGCTGTTTAAGTTTTGGGCTATTTTGAACAAAATAACTATTTCAAAATTTTTATCTAATGCATTTGGCAAAAAAGTGCACGTGGGGGGAGGCTGGCTCCCCTCTAATCACTTTCGACTCTTAAAATGGACAAAAGAAATTTCTATTTCTGATCGAATGGGCCACCTCCAAAACTTATGCAACGACACCTTCCATAAAAACTTTACATGTTAACAATGGGTAACTAGCTTAATATATAGGCCTTTCCCAAAGGGCTGGAGGGGGGGTCAAAACTGGAAACATAGTTATTTAACTTTCAAATATTTTGAACAAAACGGCAATCTCAAAATTTCCATCCGATACGTGTGGGGAAAAGAGGGTGTGGGGGGATAGTTGCCCTCCCATCGCTTATGACTCATAATTCAAAAATTGGAGGGCACCTAGGCCCCCTCCCACGCTAACTGTTTTCCTAAAGTCAACGGATCAAAATTCTTTCTCTCAACTCTTCTTTTTAAAACAGTAAAAAACTTTAGTGTAAAGAGCGGGGTGTTGATGAGGAAGAGGCCCCTTTCATATACGAAGTAATTTCTGTTCATTTTAAGTTTTAATGTCGCTCCTTACTTTCAGTTGAAAAAACTTGTTTTTTTTATTCAATTTCTGAACGTTTTTGAATCAATGCATGTTTTGATTTTGGCTCTCCGCAGAGGAATAATTAAAACGAAATTTGCATATTTATTTTTTTTGGTTAAATGGCTTTCTCATAATTTTGATCGAATGATTTTGAGAAAAAAAGAGCGGGAGAGGAAGCCTAGTTGCCCTCCAATTTTTTAGTTAATTAGAAATTACAATTAGAAATGGGAGTCTTGAGGATCACATTTTTTTTTTTTTTTGTATTCATCTTTAACCCATCAAACATATTTCTTTTACAAACAACTGGGTTTTCGTAACCGGCAAAAAAAAAATGAGTCACAATTTTCAATTGTCCGGTTCTATTTTTTTTGTAAAAAAATAATTTTTATGCTCTAAAAGCGTTCAAGAGAGCGCAATAATTACGCTTATTCAATAAGTTATTGCAATTAATTGCTTTTAAGATAAGATAAGATTTATTCATCACGAAACACACATACAATATTAAATTTTACTATTTCCCCAAAGGCTCTTTGGCCTGTAAAAAAGGGAAAATGAACGAGCCACTTACTCAGAGAAAAAAAATAATCACTTACTCACAGAGAGAAGAGCAAAAAGGAGAAGAAAGGAAAATATAAATAAAATAAAAAAACTATAGAAAACAAAACTAAATAGACTAATAGATTGAATAGACTAAATTAATTATATAGATCTGTAGATAAAATAGACTCCAATAAAATAATAAGGAAATATATATGTATACATACACGCATATACACATATAAAAATAGATAAAATAATTTCTAAGAAGCGAATAATTTCTAATTTCTACCGAACGAGTGGCACCTTCGAGCTGATTCGGGCAACTTATTCCATACAACATAACTCGCAATTAAAGGATTAAAATCTGACCTTACACAAGGAGTAAAAGGAACTTGAATATGATTTTCGGTATTGCGAAGCTTATAATTATTCTGATCAGAGGTGAAAGATGGCTGAACATTTAGGGGACGGGGGAGGTCACCATGAAGCTGAGAAAAAGTAAAACATGCACACGAAAGAATATACAGTGACTCGAGATCAAGTAATGGGATAAATCTTGAACGGTTAGTTTCCTTAATGAGGTTTCTAGCTTTATTATAAACCTTAGAAAGTGGTTTTAACAGTGAAAGAAAGGCTGGCATCCATACTATTGGACAGTAGGAAACGTAAGATCGGATCAAGGAGTGAAAAAGGATTTCCAAAATTGATCCAGGGAAAATATGTTTGAGTTTCCTTAAAATACCGAGACTCCTGCATATCTTCATTTTAATTAAATCAATGTGACGCTTGAAAGACAAGTTTTCATCAACAAGAATGCCCAAAAAACGAACATATCGATCTTTAGATCTGTGAATTATCCCATTTGGCTGATAAATTTCTGATAACTTGGGATAAATCTGAGAAACATGCGAAAATATCAAAAAATTGGATTTTGAATAATTTAGGGTAAGAAAATTAGCATCAAGCCATGAAATTACTCTCTCAAACAAGTATTCCAATTTTAATTGTAGTGAGCTCCGTTGAATACAAAGCAAATCAATATGTATGTTATATTCACAAGGCCCACGTTCAATGAGCATATTACAATCAATTTTTGTAATTTTTGCGTTCAAAAGACAATTGCAATTACTGGATTGCGTTCAATAGCGCTTATTAAAATCTAGTGAATTCATTGATTGCTTATTGTATGTCAGGGCTCAATAAGCTTCAATTTGTTCTTAGAAGCTCAATTTCTAGGTTTTTGATAATTTAAAATCGATTGGCTATCTCAGAATTTTTAATTTGTGTGCTGATTAGTTTTTTGCCCCAAAATAGCAGAAAACACCCCTTTCCAGTGCCAAAATCTATTTGACTACTTAAAAATGAACTGTAACGTCTAATTTACGTTCGAATGAGCCCTCTCCTGATTTTCTTGAACCATTGGTTCAATTCCAATAGGTAGGAGTTCGAAACCTCTGCTGTAGGGTTCTTTGATATAATGAATGTGATAATGCGATTTCCATCAAGACAATATGCTTCTTAGAGATATTTTCTCCCTTTTTCGAAAATCAGGCAAATTTTACCAGACTCGTAGCTAAAAATGAGTAGCTACGTATTTGAAATTAGCGTAAAATGCCAAGTTTTAATATATTAATTGTTATCAACACTGTCTTTTTTAGAGTCTCGGTTACTATTAGCCCGTGTTGGTCCTTTCTTACAGTTCGTTACCACCAACTATTTTTTTAAATGCTCGGTTCACAATGGGACGAAAAGGGAGTTTCGAATATATTTTTCTTCAAAACAAGTGCGTGCAAACAAATCACCACCCAGTGATTCCCAGCTGCAGTTATTTTCTAATAGCAAAAGATTAAAGGGCTACATTTGTAAAAAAAAGAGAAGGCAATTCAAAGTAATCAGGAGGAGCAGGTGAGAATTGTGCACAAACAAATCGTCTTTTCCGGGCAACTTGTATCTGCTCAAGGAACTACATGTTTATCGGTGATAGGCGCCACGCGCCTGGCACGAGCCAGCTGTTTCATAACCTTTGCTCAGTCAAGAAGTCACAGATGGAAAAAGCTGGAAAACCACAAGTTGGGGACATCTGCCTGATTGGTGGCAAAATTAAGTCCTTTTCCTTCATTTACTTAATCAACAGGTGGCAAATAGATTAAGGTGTAGTAAAGAGATGATGGAAAAGGTGCTTTATATGCCTGTACTAACTTCCGTTGGTCCGCAGTCTCCTTTTTCTTTATTTTTCATTGAAATAAATCAAAGATGCCAAGCTCAACCCCCCTTGAGATTAAACTATTCGTAAAATATATGCCAGAAATGGAGCGTTTTCTTCACAGTGTGTTAAAATATGATATTATCTGCACTCCAATTCCTATGAGAGAATTTTTCCCTACCTCTTCCTCCGCTTTTCTTAAAAAGACTCAAGCGTCATTCCTGAGTAAAATCTATTCCACATTTCTAAGTTTATAAGGAAATTAACCAAAAGACATTTTCTGAGCAATCCACTACCTAGAAGTGAATGTTATTTCTGAAAAAGCTAATTGCTGTCTACTGGGGTACTTGGGAGGATAAAGGGCCCTGTCAAAGTATATTCATGCCATAAGGACTTTTACAAAGGTAGCTAGAGTTTGCTGACTATTTCAATGGTGCCTTTCACCATTTGAGGTATGAAGACTTTTTTTATCACATCTTTTTTTCGTATCCTAAACCGGATCGTCCCTCGAGAAAAGACAACGGTTTGCCTGGACTTTAGCTCTGTTATTTACACTGTTTAAGATATGGTGAACAGTTCAGAAAGTACTTACAAGCCTCGTAAGCTATGTCATTTGGCTAAGACTTTTTAAAGGGTCTGGAAAAAAATTATGAAGACTGAGATCTACGGATTAAACCTCCTCCTTTTTCATCGAATTTCTTGCTGCACCTGTGATTGTCCCTTGCCTGGAGCTTTTCTTCACACAATCCAATTTACGCAAAAGTCATTATAAAAAAGTTTATCTTTTGTGATACGATAATTTCTAAAAATTTAGTTTATATTTTAGTCTTGTCCAAACTTCAAATTTGGAAGGAAAATCTAAGGAAAATCATTATCAATTTTAAAATAAGTGAGGAAACAGACTTTCATAACATATTCTGGAAAATATCTTCAAGTTTTGGAAGATATTGAACGCTTGACAGGCTTTTTTAATGTATATTTGTCAAGAATGTTATGCCTATGATCTTATTTTGTTTACATTTTTGTCAAATACCACACAAAAAAGAAATGTAAATTTGTTGAAGTTTGTAATCACATGTCTAGCTCCTACAGAATTTCCAGGACACATGGAATTTTTTTTTTTCTATTTATGAAGATTCGTTTCACAAAGCTAAATTGGAATGGATGATGATTATTTAACTGCTAATAATCTACGAACTATCACAACAAGAAAAAAAAAGAAGAAAAAAAGAAAGAAAAAACTAAAATAAATGAAACTAATAAGTACTACAATCAAACGCAACAATCAGGTATAAATATCAAATATTAACATCAAACCAGTCTTCTAGTTGAATTAAATAAAAATAAAACAAGTTTTTAACTGCAAGTAAGGAGTGACATGAAAACTTAAAACGAACAGAAATTATTCCATATATGAAAGGTGTTGTACCCTCCTCAACCCCTCGCTCTTTACGCTAAAGTTTGACTCTTTTTCATAGTGATACTTTTTAAAACAATAAAAATCTTTAGCGTAAAGAGCGAGGCATTGAAGAAGGGACAACCCCTTCCATATACTGAATAATTTCTATTCGTTTTAAGTTTTAATATCGCTCCTTACTTTCCGTTAAAAAAACTTGTTTTTTATTTAATTTCTGAACGTTTTTGAATCAATACATGTTTTGATTTTTCTTCACCGCACATGAATAATTAAAACGAAATTTGCATACTTTTTTTTTTTTTTTTGGCTAAATGGCTTTCTCATAATTTGGATCGGACGATTTTGATAAGAAAAAGAGGTGGGGAAGGAGGTATAGTCGCCCTCCAATTTTTGGTTACTTGAAAATGCGACAAAAACCTCTTAATTATTTTTTACGAACGTTTTTATTAGTAATAAATATAAGTAACTTACGAATTAACTTACGTGACGAACTTCTATATTTCTATGTTTTTATTATGTATATGAGAGGGTTCGCCCCCTCGTCAATACCTCGCTCTTTACACTAAAGCTTGAATTTTGTCGCAATTCTTTTAAGAATGATCCCGGAATCACAAAGGCCGTAGAATAAATTGTTGAAATTACTAAAAATATTTTAGCGTAAAAAGCAAGGTATAGTTGAGGATACGAACCCTCTTATATAAGTAATATTTTCTGTTCGTTTTAAGCTTTAATGCTCCTCCTTACTTCCAGTTGAAAAAAACTTTTTTATTTATTTCCTCATTGTTTTTTAAATAATACTAGAAAATCTTGCTCCCCTTTATGGAAATTCTCTTCTCTCATGATAAATTCCTCCATGGAAAGATCCCCCCACGTGACTCTCTGAAAAACCCATCCCAACGCAAAAAAGTCCCCCCTGAAAAGGTCTGTACACTTCCCAATAACCATTACTATACGTAAATAATGGTCAAAGTTTGTAACTTGCAGCCCCACCCGCGCGGACTTTGGGGGCTTAAGTCGTCTCCAAAGACATAGTTATTAGGTTTTTAGACTATTCTGAACAAAATGGCTATCTCGAAATTTTGATCCGGTGACTTCAGAAAAAAATTAGCGTGGGAGGGGGCCTAGGTGCCCTCCAATTTTTCGAACTTTAAATTTCTGTTAGAATGAGCCCTTCCGCGGCTTTCTAGAACCTCAGGGTCGATACGATCACCCCTGGAAAAAAAAAACACGCATCCGTGATCTGTCTTCTGGCAAAAAATACAAATTTCCTCATTTGTGTGGATAGGAGCTTTAAACTTCTACAGTGGTGTTCTCTGATACGCTGAATCTGATAGTGTGATTTTTGTTAAGATTCTATGACTTTTAGGGGGTATTTCTCCCTGTTTTCTGAAACAAGGCAAATTTTCTCAGGCTCGTAACTTTTGATGGGTAAGACTAAACTTGCTAAAACTTATATATTTAAAATCAGCATTAAAATACAGGTCTTTTGATATCACTATTGGTATCAAAATTCTATTTTCTAGAGTTTCGGTTACTATCGTGCCGGGTCACTCCTTACTACAGTTCGTTACCACGAACTGTTTGATACAAAAATCTGTTCAAATCTTTCCTTAACACTTCATCAGACACTACTGAACTAGGACAAAATGAGAAATTAATTTCTAGAATTGGAATGGATGTTGAAGGAATTAAATGAAAATTTAAAAAAAGGATGATCAAGAAATAAAAATCACAAGGTTTTACCCAGTATTTCAAATATTCTTTGTATTAAATTAAAACTTGAAGTTTCTGGCTTCTGGTCAATAAAAGATAAAGGAGAACCAATTGTGATATCTATACAAGGAAATAAACACATATTCATGAATTGAACTCACAGAGAGGGATATGAGGGATGGGGTGGATGGAAGATAAAAAAAATAGACGAATTATCAATAAAATACGAAGAAAATATAGTGCGTACACATTTCGAGACCTTGGAGGGGACGAAAAGGGGCTCGAAAGCCTGGTTTCTCTTCGTAAACTCTGAAAGGAAGTATATTAATGTTAAATTTTTGAACGCGATTACTAAAGAACATTTTTTGAGTGTGCTCAATATTTGAATGTATACCGCGTATCGCGTAAGTTTTTAGAGTGTGCTCAATATTTGAATGTATGCCATGAGTATTAGATTTTTAGAAACGCACTTATTCTAAAATTAGGTGCTTAAATATCTCCTCAGAACGTATTTTTGATCCTTGATATTGTTTTGTTTGTAACTTGTTGCAACCTCGATCGTACTAACCAAGTTCACTAAAAAACTTGTCTAGAAGACAATTTGTATAAGAAGAAAATTTATCATTTAAGTGACCAATTTACCATTTTAGGGACCAATTTACAATATAAAACATAATCCCAGCACTAGAATTCCCAAGGAGTCTATACTCAACCAACTTTGAGAGGGGTTTCTACTTCCCAATGGAAAAAAGAGAATTGCTAAGACAAGCGAAATATTATCATTACTGCTGATGCCAGAAATCTTGCCACAAAAAAACTTTTTTTGTAAGCCGAAAAAAACTAAGAAAACTAGAATTTTTGTCTAGTAACATCAGTTTCTATGTCGAAAAATAGATGAGGTTCCTATATAAGTTGACGGAAGCCAAATATTTCCACAGTTTTTTTCTAAGGATAGAGCCGACGGTTGTGAGAATGACATTTTGATGTCAATGATACTTCTTTCATCAAAGTTAGCCACTAAATTAGCTTAAATCTTGTTTTTTCTTGGAGGAAAAATGTCGATTAGCGTTGCTCGAGTCTTCAGGGATTTTATTGAAAATATTTATAAAACCAAAGGTATGATTAGTGAAGCAACTTAAGTTTTTGCCTCCTAAGAAAAACCATTATAAATCAGTTTTATTCGAAACTAGTTATCCTAAGCAAATATTTATTTACAACATAATTTTAACTGCTTCATCCAGTTTTTCGTAGCATAATGTAAACAGATCGATAAAACAACTGTAAAAGACCAGTTGCTGTAGGAATAAAATCTTCACTGACCGAGAGAATCGCTTTTAAAATGATTACACTCTGCAAAAAATTGTAAACAAATCCCTTATTTCAATAGAAAACATGTTAAATAAAATCTATATGACCAACTGAAGGCTCAGACATGGTTTAAGGGAGCCCTTTTGTGACTTACCCGATTTTTCCCAATTTATCTCATAAATTTACCAGTTTTTAGTCTTTTCTAACCCGATCCTCCCTCCCCCTGCATTGTGAAACCATCCTTTGCGTAATAAATTTTTCCTTACGTACCCAAGTATGTCCAATAGTGCTTATCTAACAGTTCGTGGTAACGAACTGTAGTAAGGAGCGATCCGGCTCAATAGTAACCAAAACTCTAAAAAATTGAATTTTGATATCAATAGCTACATCAAAAGAATCTCATTTTATTGCTGATTTTAAATATATAAGTTTCATCAAGTTTAGTCTTACCCATCAAAAGTTACGAGCCTGAGAAAATTTGCCTTATTTAGGAAAATAGGGGGAAACACCCCCTAAAAGTCGTAGGATCTTAACGAAAACGACACCATCAGATTCAGCGTATCAGGGAACCCTACTGTAGAAGTTTCAAGCTCCTATCTACAAAAATGTGGAATTTTGTATTTTTTGCAAGAAGACAAATCACGAGTGCGTGTTTATTTGTTTGTTTTTTGTTTTTTTTTTCTTTTCCCCAGGGGTCATCGTATCGACCAAGTGGTCCTAGAATGTCGCAAGAGGGCTCATTCTAACGGAAATGAAAAGTTCTAGTGCCCTTTTTAAGTGACCAAAAAAACTGGAGGGCATCTAGGCCCCCTCCCACGCTCATTTTTTTCCCAAAGTCAACGGATCAAAATTTTGAGATAGCCATTTTGTTCAACATAGTCGAAAACCATAATAACTATGTCTTTGGGGATGACTTACTCCCCACAGTCCCTGGGGGAGGGGCTGCAAGTTACAAACTTCAACCAGTCTTTACATATAATAATGGTTATTGGGAAGTGTACAGACATTTTCAGGGGGATTTTTTTGGTTTTGGGGGTAGTTTTGAGGGGAGGGGGCTATGTGGGAGGGTCTTTCCTTGGAGAAATATGTCATGGGGGAAGAAAAATTCAATGAAAAGGGCACAGGGCGCAGGACGAATCTGGTCACGTTAGAAAAAACGTCAAATTCAGAGCTTAATATACAATGCTGGGTGTTCGGGGCCTCTCTATTATGGAGTATAATTTGAAAATAACACAACTATACGAGCGATAAAACATATATTCCACAACCATAACTTAACTAACGAAAGAACTGCTAAGAGATAACACAACTATAAAGCAGAAACAGGTGAAAACTAACGGGAAAATGAACGAACTAAGAGGTGGAAGGGGCCCAGAGAAAAAATATAATCCTTTTCCAATTTTGAGCCTAACTTCCACAAAGGAGTAATAATGTCAGAAGCCCCGAAATACCGAATTATTTTCTTTTCGAACAGTTCGTGGTAACGAACTGTAGTAAGGAGCGACCCGACTCAATAGTAAACGAAACTCTAAAAAACGGAATTTTGATGCTAAAAGATACATCAAAAGAATCGAATTTTCATGCTGATTCTAGATATATAAGTTTCGTCAAATTTAATCTTTGTCATCAAAAGTTACGAGCCTGAGAAAATTTGCCTTATTTTAGAAAATTGGAGGAAACAACCCCTAAAAGTCATAGAATCTTAACGAAAATCACACCATCATGTTCAGCGTATAAAAGAACCCTATAGCAAAATTTCAAGCTCCTATCTACAAAAATGTGGAATTTCGTATTTTTTGCCAGAAGACAGATCACGGGTGCGTGTTTATTTATTTATTTTTTTTTTTTTTCCCCAGGGGTCATCGTATCGACCAAGTGGTCCTAGAATCTCGCAAGAGGGCTCATTCTAACGGAAATGGAAAGTTCTAGTGCCCTTTTTAAGTGACCAAAAAAATTGGAGAGCACCTAGGCCCCCTCCCACGCTCATTTTTTTCCCAAAGTCAAGGGATCCAAATTTTGAGATAGCCATTTTGTTCCGCATAGTCGAAAACCATATTAACTATGTCTTTGGAATGACTCATTCCCCCACAGTCCCTGGGGAGGGGCTGCAAGTTACAAACTTTGTCCAGTGTTTACATACACTAATGGTGATTGGGAAGTGTACGGACGTTTTCAGGGGGATATTTTTGGTTTGGGGCGGGGTTGAGGGGAGGAGGCTATGTGGGAGGATTTTCTCTTGGAGGAACATGTCATGGGGGAAGAGATATTCAATGAAAAGGGCGCGGGATTTTCTAGCATTACTATAAAAAAAAACAATGAAAATATAAACACGAAAAAGTTTTTCAACTGAAAGTAAAGAGTAGCATTAAAACTTAAAACTAACAGAGATTATTACGCATATGAGGGGTTTAAAGAATACTTTAGCATAAAGAGCGAGGTATTTAGGAGGAGATAAATACCTTGCTCTTTATGCTAAGTGTTTTTAGTAATTTCAACTATTTATTCCACGGCCTTTCTGATTCAGGGTTCATTCTTAAAGAATTGGGACAAAACTTAAGATTTAGTGTAAAAGGCGAGGTATTAACGAGGGGACAAACCCCCTCATATACATAATAAAAAATATAAGAGCATAAAAGTTTGTTACGTAAGTTAATTCTTAAGTTACGTATATTTTTTACTAATAAAAACTTTCGTTAAAAATTAAAAGTTCTAGTTGCCTTTTTAAGTAACCGAAAAATTGGAGGGCAACTAGGCCTCCTTCCCCACCCCTTATTTCTCAAAATCGTCTGATCAAAACTAAGAGTAAGCCGTTTAATCAGAAAAAAATAAATATGCAAATTTCATTTTACTAATTAATGTGCGGAGGGCCAAAATAAAAAATGCATTAATTCAAAAACGTTCAGAAATTAAATAAAAAAAAACTAGTTTTTTAAACTGAAAGTAAGGAGCGATATTAAAACTTAAAACGGACATAAATTACTCCGTATATGAAATGGGTTGTCCCCTCCGCAATCCCTCGCTCTTTACGCTAAAGTTTTTAATTGTTTTAAAAAGTAGAATTGTGGCAAAGAATCAAACTTTAGCGTAAAGAGCAAGAGATTGCGGAGGGGACAACCCATTTCATATACGGAGTAATTTATGTCCGTTTTAAGTTTTAATATCGCTCCTTACTTTCAGTTTAAAAAACTATTTTTTTTTATTTAATTTTGAACTAGGCGTGGCCCATTTGCTTATCAGGGCGTTCCCGGCAGTAAATACTGATGTATTTAGTCAAGATCACTCGTCCTGTTTCAAGTAAATTAAAGGTAGATGGGGCAGGATAAATAGAAAAATATATTCTAATTTTCACACTGATTTAAAATATGTGCATTTAAAAATTTTTGTAAAAATTAATAAATAAATAAAAAATTGAGTTATTCTACTCGAAGAATTAATTTTTTTATGAGATAGGGTGGATTGGCAAAAATGGAGGAAATATCCAAAGGAGGCTTAAGATTATGATCTGAAAAAAGTAAAATTTTAAAACTCATACTAATGAATGTCAATCTGTCCAAGAAAATGCTTTTGGACTTCAGAATGCCATCTCTTGACTTGATTTTTTTAACTTGATCCTCTTTTGTTTTACTTCTCCTCTTTTACCTCTTTTCCTATGCAACATTAATTCTAATTTGGAAATTTAGAGCTTTCTAGTCGTTTTAAACTAGTAACGCTGCATGAGGGAACATTGGCTCCCAATATGCAAATTTTGCATAAAACAAAGTCTAAATTTGGTATCACATTTCAAAGGATTTGATGTCACAGGCCCTAAAAACCTTAGACATCCCCTTTCATTGCATCCAATTTTAAGTCTAGGCCAGACAACTAGAGGACTCTTTTTTTTTTGAGAATACTCCTAATGTATTCCAGAAAACTAAAGGGATTGAAAAATAATAGACGCTGCAAGCAATGAAAAAATTTTCAAACGAAAGTTAGAACAGAAATCATCCTTTCACTTTTATTGGTTAGTTATAATGGTTAGTTATTTCAAAAAGAAAGTACATTTTCATAGGTAAGAGGAAGGCTTTCGCCCCCTGTCCAACCCTCCTTTTTTACTCTTGACTTCATGTTTCTATCGCAACACCTTAATATTTAGAAGCTATCGCTCCAGTTAAAAACACTTTTTCGACATAAGAAGAAGGCTGCCATCCCTTAATACCCTTATTTTTCCCAAATGAAGGGCGTTATTGTGTATGTCTCTTCATCAGGGATATACGCAGGGGGAAACCTTTTCTCCCCCCTCGAAATAGTAGTTTTCCGACTTTTTGAGTACCTTTCATTATGATTTTCATTTAAAATTTATTTCTAATTGTAACACCCCCTCTCCCCAGAAAAAAAGCTCCTGCGCACCTACCAACCCCAAATTTTCCAAATTATTTCCCATGGAAAATGTGGAAGTTCGGGCCTAAAACTTCACTATTTGGAATTTGTACCCCTCCCGCACAAAAGATATATTCATCTCCATCCTAATAGCTCTTTCTTAAGTATGCAATACTACAAAAGTATATTCGATACTGTACAACACTTTTTTATATATTTACAGATACAACATGAAATACTGCAGCATAATTTACTGGACAAATGGTTACCAATAAAACGGTTCATTTTTAATGGATTGCCTATCTGTTTAGTGACGAATGTTCTACCGAGTCCACGGACTACGTTCACCATCCATCGTCACAGACAAACGTTTGTGGCCGAAGACACCATTGTAAAACTCCCAGTTTTCTCACCAAGTCGTTGGTATTTAGAAATGTTCAAGTTGTGTCGTTGAATAACTATAAACATTACTACCAAAAAAAACGAAAAACATAACATTCAATTCAATTCTTCAAAATTATGCAACACATAAAATTAAACCAAGTGGCTGCCCAAAGAAAGACACACTTACAACACAACTTATTCAAAGTTCTTAATTGGTTGCAACACTGATCTAATTCCTTTTTTCATAAAACCACTTTTTTCAGGTCTCTATCACCACTATGGGTGTAAGAGATTTTACCCACTGGGAAAGGAATGGCAACTGATCAGCTAGAGGAATGTACAGTTTATGTGTTTTGTGAAAATATAACCTTACACTCCTTTTTAAGGATTTAGAGACGGAGGCACTTTCCCCTCTTAGCCATGCCCGTTCTAACCACCCCTATCTGATAACCAGAGAGGGGCCAATGCTCCAATACCACTCATAAATGTTTTTAAGGTCTAGTTTTTAGATGTATGATCCGGTTATGCTTTTATAAATTAGTAGGAAAACGACGGGAAAACAATGGTTAACCCTTTTTTGCTATTGTTTTAAGATTGTATGTTCTTGCGCTGCAACCATACTGAACGCTTTAACAAAAGCCTCCCATATGTTCCTTAGTGATAAATATACCAGATGACAGAGTTTGGTGGTTCTTTTTACCCATGAAAACATCCTAATGAAAGTTTAGGTTAGACAGAGCATATACCTAT
Source organism: Artemia franciscana (assembly GCF_032884065.1). Classification (NCBI taxonomy): domain Eukaryota; kingdom Metazoa; phylum Arthropoda; class Branchiopoda; order Anostraca; family Artemiidae; genus Artemia; species Artemia franciscana. The sequence continues at coordinate 15,637,223 of NC_088881.1, forward strand.
GCCATATGGAGTCTATACATTGGGTAGAATTAGTCGTATCAGTAATGGTAGAAACAGAAGCTAGTAAGGGAGCTGACTACGGCAAGCATCTTTGAATTAATTAAGTCTGTAGGTACAAAAGTTGCTTTAAGTGAAATGTCAATTTTACCCGTCGAATTTAGACATGGTATTTTTAATTTTAAGTCCTTGTCGTCGCAAGAGGTTCAAGGTAGAATAATAAAAATCCATGCAGTAATATAGGAAGAAGGTGTAAGCTCAAAGAAAAATAATATGAGAAACCGATAAAGACACATACCAGATCCTTTAATATAAGTTGAGTTAGGAACTACTGGAGACAAAGGCAGCGGAGTGTTGTCTGGCAGAACCAGTAACATTCAATACGACCTTAATTTTGATTTATTAGATTTTAATTTCAATAAAATGCATAAGTTTCTCAGATCCAATGTGAAGTTTTCTGAAAGTAAGCATTCTGTTGATTTTAAGCTATTTTTTAAGGACTACTATTTGACTAGATTAGCATAAATAAAGATGCGCAAGTAGTATTTTTTTTTACGGAGCGTTAGGGGGTAGGGATTAAATTTTCGAATGCCAAAATTAACGAACTTCTATGGGTTCAAAGGCGTAACTGTGTATCTGCCTCGGTTGGTGAGAATGGTTCTTTTATATGTAGTCTATATAATACGAAAGTAAAACAAGAGTAAAAAAATCATGTAACATGTTTAGGTTTTGTAATTAACTGAATGATTTTGCTGGGTAAAACAAGCAAGTGTTGGTTCTTCTTTTTTTTCTCTTTTCTCTTTCAGTTTCTTCTCTTTTCAGTTTCCCATATTAGTTGCTTCAAGGGTCCCCAGGGAGTCAAAAGTTCTACATACTAATACCCGTTTTTAAAACATATAATGGCTATATACAGCTGAATTTATAAACATGACTATATAATGACCATAAAAATATTCACCTTGACAGCTAGACATTAAACACCATCCATCCCAAAATGAGTTTGATCCCTTTTCGTAAAATAAAATCTGGCAATGGTCCATAATTAATTCTTCGTTAACTGATATCAGATAAACGAACCAATTTGTGTTCTACGTTCGACCCTAGATTCCCGAGATTTTCTAGATTTGGTAAAATTTTGTACATGAGCATTGTTCATTACGTTTCATTAAGACTTGAAAATTTTAGTTCCCAATTTAGAACAGTTAAGAGTAGGGTTATAGTATTTGAGTTCACCCAAAGTGAATGTGGGGAAAAATATAATGAAAACTCAAGTTTGACATTTTGTCGTTTACCCTTCCTTGTCCTGTTCAATGTTCAGATCTAAAACTTGGAAAAAATATCAAAAGAAGCTCCAAGCAATAAACACCAAATAGCTCGTGGTAACAAATAGCAAGTAAAGAACATTTGCCTGTTGTAACAGAAACTTTAAAAACATAATTTTTGAAACAACAGACAAATCAAAAGAATCTCCTTTTAAAGATGACTCCAAATATCGAAAATTCATTAAAATTAAGACACATACGAAAGTTATAAACCTGAGAAAATTTGCACAATATAAGAAAAAGTGGGAAACATTCTCTAAATGCCGTGTGATCTCGATGAAAATTGCAGCATCATATTCAACATGTAAAGAACCCTTTTGCAGAGGTTCCAACTTCCAATGTAAAAAAAACAACAATTTTACATATTTTTACCGCGAAATTTGATAACTGGTGTGTGTTTAGTCGTTTGTTTTTCTGTGTTTTTTTTAGGAGTGATCTTACTGGAGCAGTGGTCATAGAATATCGAGAAAAAGTTCATTCGAATGAAAATATAGTGCAATTTTTAAGTAGCTAAAAACATTGTGACACTATAGCGTCACAATGTGACGCTATAGTGAACCTATAGAAAAGGCCGGAAGGGTTAAATGTTTTACTATTGATTAATTTATTAATTATTTTCCCAGAGGGACTTTATATGGAAGGGGTGGTCGTATACACTCCGGAGGTGGCTTACTTGATTGAAATCAGAAGTTCTAGTTCCCCCTTTAAGAGTCAAAATAATCGGAGCACAACCAGCCCCCCCCCCTACAGCCTCCTTTTCCCAAGTGCATCCTATCAAAATATTGAGACAGAAATTTCGTTCGAAATAGTCCGAAGATCAGATAACAAAAACTTTGGGTTCAACACAAGCCCCTAGGAGCAAGTTCTGTCGGAGGGAGTGGTCGTATAAGCTTTGTAGAAGGCTCATTTGATTGTAAATTGAAAGTTCTAATATCTTTTATAAGAGTCAAAGATGACTGGATGGCTACCTCCCCCCAGCCGTCTTTTCCCCAAATGCCTCCGAACGAAGTTTTTGGAGGGCCATTAATAGTCCAAAGATTATACTGTAATTAATCTGGGGTTGACAAAACCCCCTCCCTTTCCCTTCCAAAGCCCATTGCCAAGAATTCTTAGTTATGCCCAGAGATCTAATACGATTTTTTGGAAGGTATGGTCGTATAAATATCGGTGAAGGCTCATTTGATTGAAAACTAAAAGTTCTAGTTTTTAAAACGAGGTATATGGGATTTTTTGTTGATTGTAATTTGAATTGGAAGAAACACAATTAAATTATAACGTTCAAGGCAGCAAGAGGCTTAGGTTTACTTTTTCGTTGTCGTGATTTTTTCCCGGTTTACGTTTTAAAGATTATTCATGGAAAGATTATCCAACCTTATATTGAATATGGGTGTGCTCTTTGGGCAAGTAATTTTATGCTAATTATAGAACAAATCAGTTCGTCTTTTGGGGGAATGTACTAATTTTAGTGATAAAAGGTAAAAAAAAAGGTAAAGGATACGGCATTAGACTTTACAGTCCGTACCGGCGGTGCTGATCTCCATTTCTTGGCCCTTCAGCCAGGAAGTGCAATGGGGGGTTGGGGGCCAGTCATCCTGTGCTTTCGCACACCCTTCCTGTTTACCTTCCCCAGATTCCTCCAGGTACCCATTTAGAGCTGGGTCGACTCTGGCTAAGCTTACAGAGTCACACCACTGACCCCCGTCCCAAACTGAAGAATTGGGTACACTGGGATTCGAACCCGCGTCCTCTCAGACGAAGGATCCCGAATCCAGCGCACCAACCCACTCGGCCAGGACGGCCGAGTGATAGCCTAAACTTATTCGTTATTCCCATTTTAAAATATTGAATGTTGGTCAGTTAAGGGATCACCAGTTATTAACAAAGGTATACCAATGTTTAAATATTCTTTCGCCAGATTGTTATTATTTTTTCTACTAATTCTGATTATTATCCTTATCAAACAGTTCGTGGTAACGAACTGTAGTAAGAAGACCCGGCTCAATAGTAACCAAAACTCTAAAAAAACGCAATTTGGTACCAATAGTTACATCAAAAGAATTGCATTTTAATACAGATTTTAAATATATAAGTTTCATCAAGTTTAGTCTTACCTATCAAAAGTTACGAGCCTGAGAAAATTTGCGTTATTTTAGAAAATAGGCAAAACATCCCCCTAAAAGTCTTAGAACCTTAATGAAAATCACACCATAAGATTCAGCGTATAATAGAACCCTTCTGTAGAAGTTTCAAGCTCCTATCTACAAAAATGTGGAATTTTGTATTTTTTGCCAGAAGAGATCACGGATGCGTGTTTATTTGTTTGTTTGTTTATTTTTTTTTCCAGGGGTGATCGTATCGACCCAGTGATCCAAGAATGTCGCAAGAGGGCTCATTCTAACGGAAATTAAGAGTTCTAGTGCTCTTTTTAAGTGACCAAAAAACTGGAGGGCATCTTGGCCTCCTCCCACGCTAATTTTTTCCCAAAGTCACTGGACCAAATTTTGAGATAGCCATTCTGTTCAGAATAGTCGAAAACTAACAACTGTTTCTTTGGGGACGACTTAATCCCCCACAGTCCCCGGGAGAGGGGCTGCAAGTTTCAAACTTTGACCATTGTTTACATATAGTAATGGTTATTATGAAATGTACAGACGTTTTCAGCGGGAGTTTTTCGCGTTGGGGTGGGGGTGGGTTGGGGGAGGGGATTATGTGGGAGGATCTTTTCATGAAGGAATTTATCATGAGGGAACATAATTTCCATGAAGGAGGCGCAGGATTTTTTAACATTATTTGAAAAAAAATGAGAAAATAAATAATTTTTTCAACTGGAAGTAATGAGTAGCATTAAAACTTAAAACGAACATGAAATATTACGTATATAAGGGGGTTCGTCTTCTCCACAATGCCTTGCTCTTTACGCTGAAGCATTTTTAGTAATTTCAAATATTTATTCTACGGCCTTTGTGATTCAGGGGTCACTCTTAAGGATTAGGGACGAAATTCAAGCTTTAGTGTAAAGAGCGAGGTATTGACGAGGGGGCGAAACCCCTCATATATGTAATAAAAATACACAAATAAAGAAGTTCGCTACGTAAGTTAATTCGTAAGGTACGTATGTTTATTACTAACAAAAACGTTCGTAAAGAAATCTAGTTGCACTTTTAAGTAACTAAAAATTGGAGGGCAACTAGGCCTCCTCCCCCACCCCATTTTTTAATCAAAATCGTCCGATCAAAACTATGAGAAAAGCCATTTAGCAAAAAAAAAAAATATTCAAATTTCATTTTAATTATTCATGTGTGGTGAGGCAAAATCAAAATATGCATTAATTCAAAAACGTCCAGAAATTAAATAAAAGAAAACAAGTTTTTTTAACTGCAAGTAAGGAGCGACATTAAAACTTAAAATGAAAAGAAATTATTCCGTATATGAAAGGGGTTGTTCCCTCCTAAACGCCTCGCTCTTTGCGCTAAAGTTTTTTATTGTTTTAAAAAGTAGAGTTGTGAGAAAGATTCAAACTTTAGCGTAAAGAGCGAGGCGTTGAGGAGGGACATCCCCTTTCATATAAGGAATAATTTCTTTTCGTTTTAAGTTTTAATGTCGCTTCTTACTTGCAGTTAAAAAAAACTCGTTTTCTTTTATTTAATCATACTAGGAATGCGCATAAGCTAGAATATGAGAAGAGAAATACAGTGAGATCAGCTCTTGTGTTTCATTGCGTAAGTTTATCCCTCTGGAATAGCCTATTGGGCAGCATTGCGGGCTCTGAATCAGGTTCTTCACTTAAATTACAAGTCAAAAAGTTCCTACTTGGTCGAGATGCAGGGTGAGAGCAGGTCCCTTGTAAGGGATTCGTCTTTTTTTCCCTTTTTCTTTTTTCTCTCTTTCTTTCTTCTTTTTTATTTTTTTAGTATATTTGTTTATGTGTCATTGATTATGCGACTTAATTGATTAGTTTAGTCACTACACACAGGTTATTTGACCTTCTAGTAGTGGTTATGTTTATTTAATTTGATTTGTTGTTTTGTGAACTGATCAATAAAGGAATCTTTTATAAAAAAAAATAATAATCAAAAGTGATCGGAGGCCAACTATCCCCCCCACGCCCTCTTTCTCCAAAGTCATCCAATCGAAACTTTGAGATAGCCATTTTGTTCAAAATAGTCTGAGTATGATGTAGCAATCCTTCCGGGGTTGATAAAGCCTCCATAATTCCCTTGGGCAGGGGCTGTACGTTATAAACCGGGGGCATAGGAGCTTTTTATGGATGGTGTGGTCGTATAAACTTTAGAGGAGGCTCATTTGATTCGAAAATGAAAGTTATACTTCCCTTTCAAGATTCAAAAGTGACTGAAGGCAACTAGCCTCCCTCCCCTCCACATCGTCTTTTCCCCAAATTTATCGGATAGGAATTTTGGAATTGAAAGTTTCTTCAAAATAGGTCCAAAGATCGTGTAACAATGTCTCCAGCTGAAGTTCCCTAGTGTCCCCAAATACACCTGATCGAAATTTTGAAATAACCATTTTGTTCAATTTAGTCCATTGGTCTCATAACAATGGTTCTGGGGTTGACACAACCCCATACCCAGAGCCCCTGGGGAAGGGTTGTAAGTTATGTCCCAGGGACATATAAGGTTCTTATTGAAAGGGTGGTCAAATAAATTCTGGAGGATGTTCATTTGACTAGAAAATCGTTTTAGAAAAAAAATTCTAGTTCGTTTTTCAAGAGTCAAAAGATACCAGAGGGTATCCAACTTTCCTCAGGTCTTTTTTTCCTCTAATACAATCAATCAAAATTTTGAGAAGCCATCTTGCTCAAATAGTCAAAAGATTGTAAAACAATGCCTCCAGGGTTGACACAACCCCCAGTTTTTCGAGCTTGGGGTTTTTCTAACTTGTTTTTCAAGTTAGTAGGACAAGCGCCCAATTCCCATTCCCTTTCTTCCTTCGTGGCTGCTGCAGAACATATAATTTGGCAGTTATTTTTCGCAGCTTGCAAAATAAATTCTGCGACACCTGCTTAATTAGGGCTTTTATGATTCCTAGTTAATTGCAAAACCAACCAAATCCTAAGTTTATTCATTTGCTCTTATCTTTTTATCAGTTTCTGATAGCGTTTAGTACCAACTTTAATATTTACCGACGATATGTACCGAGTTTGTTATAGATACCTTTCATTTAGCAAGGAGAGGCTTTTTAACACACCTGGCAGAACAAACCATCTGTGCCTCTCCCATCTGTCCATGAGAGCTCCAGGTGTAGGGCCACGCGACAAATGCCTCCCACATCCACCTTTCCAATCTAAGGCACTAGGAGAGAAGAGCTTAGAACTGGCGCACTTGGGTGGGGGTATAAACCCGTACATCTGCTGTGAACGATGCTACTTGAATTTCAATGTAGAGATTTGGGATAAACTGAACATTAAAAAAGCAGCTGTAATTAAATTGTGCGTGACAATTGGAAGTAGATTTTTTTTAACGTAATATAATTTATTTACATAAGTAACGTACGCAAGGGGATGGTGCTACCTCGTATGTTTTTTTCCATAAAGATTTGTGTTCCTTTTTGCTTACATTTCTTTATGTTTTTTTTTATCTCTTTTATTCAATATCAAGAAAAGTCTGCAATTCGATGCTCGGTTAAGTTTGATTAAATAAAAAAAAACAGTTTTTTAAATGAAAGTAAGGAGCGATATTAAAACTTAAAACGAGCAGAAATTACTCCGTTATATGAAAGGGGCTTTTCCTTCTCAACGCCCCGCTCTTTACGCTAAAGTTTGACTCTTTCTCTTAACTCTACATTTTAAAACAGTAAAAAACTTTAGCGTAAAGAGCGGGGCGTTGAGAAGGAAAAGCCCCTTTCATATACGGAGTAATTTCTGCTCGTTTTAAGTTTTAATATCGCTCCTTACTTTCATTTAAAAAACTTGTTTTTTTATTTAATTTCTGAACGTTTTTGAATCAATGCATGTTTTGATTTTGGCTCTCCGCAGAGGAATAATTAAAAACGAAATTTGTATATTTATTTTTTTTTGGCTAAATGGCTTTCTCATAATTTTGATCGAATGGTTTTGAGAAAAAAAGAGCGGGGGAGGAAGCCTAGTTGCCCTCCGATTTTCGGTTAATTAAAAAGGCAACTAGAACTTTTAATTTTTTACGAATCTTTTTATTAGTAAAAGATATCCGTAACTTATAAATTAGCTTACGTAAAGAACTTTTGTATTCTTATGTTTTTATTACATATATGAGGGGGTTCGCCCTCTCGTCAGTACCTCGCTCTTTACACTAAAGCTTAAATTTTGTCCCAATTCATTAAGAATGACCCCTGAATCACAAAAGCCGCAGAATAAATAGTTGAAATTACTAAAAATACTTTGGCGTAAAGAGCGAGGTATTAGGAGGAGGTGAGCCCCTCATATGGGTAATAATTTCTGTTCGTTTTAAGTTTTAATGCTGCTGCTTACTTCCAGCTGAAAAAAAAACTTTTTCATTGTTTTTTTTAAGTAATGCTAGTAAATCCTGCGCTCCCTTCATGGAAATTTTCTTCCCCCATGACAAATTCCTCGATGGAAAGTTCCCCCAGCATATTCCCCTCTTCTCATGCCTCCAACCAAAAAATCCTCCTGAAAACGCCTGTACACTTCCCAATAACCATTACTATATGCAAGCACTGGTCAAAGTTTTGAACTTGTAACCCCTCCCACGGGGACTGTGGCGGAGTAATTCATCCCCAAAGACATAGTTATAAGGTTTTTCGACTACGCTGAATAAAATGGCTATCTCAGAATTTTGATCCGTTGACTTTGGGAAAATAATTAGTGTGGGAGGGGGCCTAGGTGCCCTCCAATTTTTTTAGTCACTTAAAAAGGGCACAAGAACTTTTCATTTCCGTTAGAATGAGCCCTCTTGCATTATTCTAGGACAACTGGGTCGATACGATCACCCCTGGGGGAAAAAAAACAAAAAAACAAATAAACACGCATCCGTGATCTGCCTTCTGGCAAAAAATATAAAATTCCACATTTTTGTAGACAAGAGCTTGAAAATTCTACAGTAGGGTTCTCTAATACGCTGAATCTGATGGTGTGATTTTCGTCAAGATTCTATGACTTTTAGGGGGTGTTTCCCCCTATTTTCTAAAATAACGCAAATTTTCTCAGGCTCGTAACTTTTGATGGGTAAGACTAAACTTGATGAAACTTATATATTTAAAATCAGCATTAAAATGCAATTCTTTTGATGTAGCTATTGGTACCAAAATTCCATTTTTTAGACTTTTGGTTACTATTGAGCCAGGTCGCTCCTTCCTACAGTTCGTTACCACGAACTGTTTGATGTTAGTTTAGAGGCACCGTGGCTGTGGTGATCTGGGTAGTATCAGCGTGTGTAGGCAAATATATCAAAAATCCCGAACCTCAAGAAAATCTCAAGAGAATTAAAATCTCAATCGGAAAATCTTAAGAAAGCAAAAATCTCAAGAATCATATGCAAATATGTACTTCTCGAATTGTGCGTGCAAACATACATTTTTATGGGGAATACCAGACAACAACAAAATTGCCTGTTGCCTTTATAAAAGACTTTAAGATCTATAATGAGTGTGTCTCAAGATGACATTTGACGAAATGGACAGTTCACACATTGAAATGAAAGTTGACATACCCTATCTAGTTCCAACTTCTCATTATTAGAACCAAACCCAAAACGAGATGATTCCCACCAAAATGGGACATTATTCATACTCCTGACTAAACATCGTTTATAATAGCTTGTTTTCACTCAAAAACACTCAATTTTTAAACTATTAATTTTATCTATGGACCCCTTTGTGAAGGTACTTTTTGGGATATTTGCCTCTCATTGAAGCTTAGAAATTTGTTAAACAGTTGCGAAGAATCGACACTCAATCGACAAGGATTTGCTCTAAGCGAATTCATGACTCTTGTCCCCTTCCTCAGAAAAAAAAAATGTACGATATATCAGCTAAAAACCAGACAAAATCGTCTGACAGCTTCCTTAAATATTTTTTGTTCGAAAGAGCTTTTCAAGGCATCAATGTTACTTGCCACTACAAATTTTCTTGTTGTTTACGTAAGATACTTCAAGATCCACAGTAGGTGTATCCCAACATGACATTTGACGAAATGGGCAATTTGCACATTGACTTAACAGTTGATAGATCCTGTCAAGTTTCGACATGTTAGAGAATTGCAATCTTTGGAGTAGCAAATCTTCTACGCAAGAATCCCAATCTAAGATAATCGGTCATGGCCGCGTCCTTTCGGGAGCAATTTCGCAAGAAGTCCGTCTAAGAGGTATTTTGGTAGTCTAATTGAAGTTACGAGGCTCTGATTCTTGGACAGATCCCTATATCCTCAGAGCCTCTCGTCTGGGCTCACTACTGCACTGATCATAGTTTTAAATGAAAAGTTCAATACACTAAACAAAAGCTTAAAATAATTCAGACTGAAAGTTTACAAAACCCTTAAATGAGGCATTACCTCTAGGATCAAAACTTCGCAGATAATTTCATTTACTTTAGAGATAAGTGCGCAAACGTTTCTTTGTGTAAATCTTCGCACTACTGGGAAAATACATTAGTAAATCTTAATTTCCGCACAAAGGGTAAATTAGGGTTTTTCAGCATCACTATCCAGATTGGGTCTAATAACGAACTCTGGGCCCCCGGTCTTATTAATTATTGCAATATGCCGCGTTTGAAGTTAATTATTAACATTGAAGTTGCACTAATTTATTTCAGTAGAAAATGCTCCTTCACAAAAATTACTGATTAGAGCAAATCAGGAAATGAAATCATACCTAGTCTCGTACGGTTGGTATTGAGTTATGATTAGATCCAAGGAAAAGTATGGGAATATCATTCGGAGGAAGGAGGAAATTTCGTCAGAATAGAAAACCATTTGAATTTCTTGCAAATTCCAGCACTAGAAAAATCCCAACCTTCCAGTAATGGTTGATTGAAGAAGTATATTTCAAAATGCTATGCTGGCTTGCCATGTGGAGGGTAAAAGTCGATACCTTTTAAAAAAAGCCATCTCTCCCTACAACCCCATTGGGACGTAAAACAATTTGTAACATTCGAAAATTTGAAAATTATAGGACAAAAACATATTTTCATCCCTCCTTAGATGTCTTGTGCTAGCTTTTTCGCCCCCCCTTTACCTGGATACACTTGTCAGGTTTTGTATTTTCAGTAATTCCAAATACTGCAACATTATTCACAGATATTTATGCTTAAGGATCATAAAAAATTAAGTATACAATTTTTTAATTACTTCATTTTGAAAAATATTTGCGGCATCTATTTGACTCAATTGGCCTTTTTTTCGGACACATACACGACAATTTACTTCAGGAAGAAGACTTTTATATATCAAAAGGGTTTTGGCTTCTATGGGAAATAAGAGAAATTAAGAGAATATCTGTAAAATTATAGATATTTAAACAAGGTGGTGTCTGGGAATAAGCGTCTGGCTCTTCCTACTTTTTGAAAATCGTAAATGTCAATGTAATAAAAGTAATCCCAGTTTTCGAGCCTTGTATTAGAATATTCTCGACAGTCCTACTCACCCCCCTGGACATTCCGAGTCTATATATTCTTGAGCATCTTTTAGAAGCCATCGAACCGTATCTTGCTAATGTCATTGGAATTCTATAGTGATCGCGCGACTCAGGTGAGTTCTTTATCATAAAGGTCCTCGACTATGAATAGAACATTTGTATCCGAGAACGGAAGGTATCGTATATTTGTCACGGTTGATAATTACTCATACTTTTGAACGTCTGGTACGTAAGAGGTGCCAAGCGTAAATTAATGGAAAAGGGTCATCTACTTTTGTAGATGGTACAAATCCTGTAAATTAGTAGGAGATGTCTGTCTAAATATATTTAAGTGAATGTTTCTAACTTACATCTATGTCAGTCTTTAATCTATGGATCACAGATGCAGCCTAATCTTTCGTCTTAATATAAGACTTAAACATACTTGAATCAAACAAAGAGACTGGATATTGTGTAAATTTTTCCCCCTTTGTGCTATTTAGTAGATTGTATTTTGTAGGTGTATTTGTGATATATTCTATGTACTGTATTTTGTAGAATAGATGGTCAAATATTCTGTACGGGTTTAGTCACCAAATAAAATCATTCATATATGATTTACCTTAAATTACACATTTTTTGCGTTTCCTTTTTCAAACTGTATACTTCAAGGGAAAATTACAAATTAGTAATAATTACGATATTAGGAATTATTAGGGTTTTAGAATATTTTTCCCTGCAGGAACGTGACACCCCCACAGATTTCGTTTTATGCTATAATTTTCCAAATATTCATAGGAACCTTATGAGTAATTTTAGAGGGCTTTCTGGTCCTACCAGCAATGCTCAGGTATATTGGCATTTGATCCAAAATGTTTCATATCAATCTAATTTTTGTTCTACAGCTTCTAACAAGTGTGAAATTTCAAAGATGCTGCTTTAAAAGACAGACTGGTTCTTTTCCCTAAAACTTCCTGATATTAATTCAAAATCTCACCCTGAAAAATTGCCGGAGAAAACGCATCAAAGTACACAGGGCGATTTCACAATGAAAGGATCTCTCATTGACGATATTATGATGACCATTAATCTTCTAAATTCTTGGCAGTGATGTGATTTGTGGTGGGGCCTTTAAAGTAAAATATGCGAATTTGAGTTTTAGATTCGTCACAACCAGCAAAATCGGGCTTCTGATCGCCTCAAAATATCGTAAGTACGGTTACAGCTTTTGAGCTACGAACTTGTTAATTACGGCTACGAACCTGTTAAAGCGAAAGGCCAAACCGTTTATTTGTCTAAGTCTATTTGGAAACTAGAAAGCGTCAAAATAACTATTTAATAGAAAGGCATAAGCGTGTGTTTTGCCTGAAACTGTAAATTTATCTGTCAAAAAAAAATTTGTTTCCAATGGTTTCATATTTCTCAAAATTATGAGAAGGCTATCCCACTCTTTTTCTGCTCCTAAATTATATTCTTGAAAAATTCATCCTTAACATCAAATGTTCAGTGAGCTATTATTGTTCCGGGTGAACCTGGACCGCAAGTTCTATATACATATAATCATGTCTTTGCAAACATTCAGAAATGTATTTTCCAGAAAAAATAAAATAAATGTTTTTATATGGAAGCAAAGAGCGAAATTTCAGCTTAAAACAAACAAAAATCATTGCTGTGCATTTTATGAAACATTATGTACAAAACAAGTTGAAATGAATTAACTTGTGATATTTTCTTGTATTTGAAGAATTATGAAAAAATTTGCGCTTTGAGGAAAGATTCTCATGTAGCCTGGATAAAATAAAATACTAATTTATAAGACTCTCATTTCACCAGCCATGGTACCCATAATTTTTAGCGTATGATGCAAATTCATTTCAAACTCAAGTAAGCTTATTTTTCCATAAAGTTTCAGTTTTTTCTTAATCCTACAACATAATATTCTGAGTCGATTTCATTTAAACTATGCTTTAAGTTAGGTAGAGAACAGGAGAGGCTTGTACAAGAAGTATCTGAGTGAAAGATCCTATGCAAATAAAAAGAATGTAAGGAAAATAGAGAAAGCCTTAAAATATGAATTAAGGAGGTGTGAAGTGGAGGCCAAAGATAGAATTGTTGAAGATCGGGAAGATGTATCCAGATGCAATATTAGTAAAGCACTGTATTGGCATGATAAAAATTGAGAGGGAATATTCATTCCGGACCTACCTCAGTTAAATGTAGGAAGATTAGGAACACGGCCACAATTTCTCATAAGGAAAGAGTTAAAGAGAGATGGGCAGAACATTTTGAGATTGTGCTGGGACCATGATAGAGCTACGGGAAGTTATATACAAATGATTGAAAAATATTGTGACGCTATGGAAGTGAGGATATGTTTTATTTTGTGGGAAAGAATTAGATACAGTACTAAAAGAATAAAAATAGTAAGGATCGAGACGCTGACAGATTGGTAAACGATTTTTTTTTTAATATGGTGATTGTATAACCAGAGACAAATCACAGAAGATTATGAATAATATTTTGGAAAAAGGGATAAATCCCTGTGATTTTACGGAAACTTTAATTAAACCATTTTTGAAAAAAAGGCGATAAGAGTGAACGTAGTAATTATAGAGGTATTAACTTGGATTCTGTAGGACACAAATTACTTAGCATAATGATACTTTTTAGACTTAGAGATGCTATAGATAATGTTTTTAGAGAAAAACATGTAGTTTTAGGCAAGAGGAGAGGATACGTCGACTAAATTTGCACTTTTAGAAAAGATTGATTATATTAGGTTAGATTGAGAAGTGCCTGAGTTATCAGACCCCTTTAGTCCTATATTTTCACAGATTATGAGCAAGTGTTTGATTAATGTGATAGAAGAGCTTTAGTGAAGGTCTTATTCTTGTATGGTATACCAGATTAATACGTAAAAAAATTATTAGTATTATATACGAGAATTAATTCGCTGTGGTTAAGTTAGGAAGTGAGGTTAGTAGCTGGTTTCGTATTGAGCCAGGAGTTAGGCAAGGTTGTGTTCTACCTCCATTTATATGGATCATGCTGATGGACTTCTCCTTAAGGAGCAAAGCAAAGGCCATGGGAGGGTACAAAATCAAATGGGAGATTAAAACTGTCCAAATTTTGATTATTCAATTTTTTATTCAAGCTTTTTAGCACTTTTCACTCCAAAATTGATAATTTGTTGTACAAAATGATAGAAAACATCATTTTGCTGTGCCACAATCTCATTTGTCACTTAAAAGAGTACTGTATACTGCAATTTTATTTCAAATCAGTCCTCTTTCAAATCGGCCCTGTTTTAATTCTCCCAATATTGGAATACCCTTGGTTCAGAAGAATCACTCTGAACGAAAAAAGGACACGTCCCTGCTACCCTTGCCAAAATGTGGTTTTCCTTGTTGTTTTTTTTTTGTTTTTATTGTTTGTTTTTTTAGGAAAGGGTTTTTCTCCAGCTTGTAATTTTCGACAATGGTGATTTCAATTTTTTTTATTTAGATTTGCCGCCATCTTAAAGGGGTTTCAGGCTCTGGTTTGAAATTTCCAAACATTTGATTCAACAGTTACAAATTGTTATTTTTTCCATCAGAATAACAGCTGTTACTTCTGAACCAGCATTTACCGACATTTTTTTTTAAGAGAATATGCTTTTAAGATTTTGCTTATTATGTCCCCTAATTTGCTCTTTCCTACACTGCATTGAATATTGTGACGATGATAGTTATGGGTATTCCAATCCTACTATTTTACGTCGGTATTAATCCCGGAAAATTTACAGGACAGGGGGGTAAAAAGTATTTTCAAATTATAGAGGGGGGGAATTTTTCATTGTTTTCGAAAATTTTCTGTGCAAATACTAAAAAAAAAATTTCAATGAAAATGCCCCCCCTCTCCCCAAAAAAGCACAGTGTTCAAAATCAAGAGGAGTGAATAATCCCCCTCCAATCTACACCACTGATACTTTGTTAATGTTGATTTTGCATATTTATAAATTATAAAGAAAAAATAAACGCGTTAGTTTCGTTTTTTAGGTGAAATTATTAAGTTTATTATTACTCGACATCTGACACCAGCTATATTTTTCATCCAATATAAAGCAAGGGAATATAATACCATATTGTAATGGATGAAAACTTCAAAATACCCCCATCCCCTAAAAAAAACGTATTGTTCAAAATCTAGAGGAGTGAATAATCCCCCCCCCCAAATCTACACCACTGATAGTTTTTCAATGTTGATTGTGCACATTGGTCATAAATGTATAAATTATAAAGAAAAAATAAACGCGTTAGTTTCAGATTTTTAGGTGAAATTATTGAGTTTACTATTACTCGACATCTGACACCAGCTATATTTTTCATCCAACATTACAGTAAAGCAGGGAATATAATACCATATTGTAATGGATGAAAACTTAGAAAGAATAGCCTACGTGTTGAAATAAACAATGGCATCGCGCTTGAGAGATCTTGCTTATTGCTACAAGGATATCCTTTAGCTGTTAAGTATGGTGTGTTGACGTTCATTAAACATGTCGGGATTGTTTACGACTCGCACGATACAAACCAGTGACTTCTAACTAACTTCCTTTAAGATGCAGTTAACTCTTTTCGGGTACTATTTCATTTTGTTTTCCTTCCGCCAAATAAGCTTATTTTTGAACTGGTTGGTCAGTTGGAACATAATTTCCTTCAGCAATATGTGGAAACCTTGAACGTACAACCCAAACAATATTTCCAGTAGCAGTAATTTCTTCCTTGTTCGTGCTTGTATTATAATTTGGCTGATATAGTTTGAACGTTGTTATGGGATTTTTTTTTCTCTGATTCTGGTTTACAACCTACCTGATTGAAATCACCAAACGCAATGTTTAATTAACGCAATAATTTGTTTTTTTGTTTAATTTCTGACCCTTTTCCGAACCATACCAGGATATCCCCTCTCTGTTTAAAATTTCCCCTGGAAAATTCTCCCACAAAACTTTACTCCTCAAGGAAAATTTCTCAGATGAAGATTCCCTCAAACAATTTTCATACATTTCCCAATAACAAACACTACATGTAAAGATTGGAAATTCGTAACTTACAGCATGTCATCCTCAGAGGTGTAGCTATTTATTTTTTGAACTATACTGAACAAATCGTAGTCTCAAAATTTCAGCGAGACGTTTTTGAGGAAAAGGGAAAGTGGGAGGGTGGCTAGTTGTCCTCCAATCTTAATGGTCACTTGAACTTTTGATTTCCGTTTGAACGAGCCCTCTCCCATTCTTCTTGGTCCATTTTTTCGGTACGATCACCCTTGGAAAAAAATCAAAGAAAGGCACATCCGATCTTCTGGCAAAAAAAAAAAAAAAAAAAAAAAAAAAATACAAAATTCAGCATTTTTGTTGATTGGCATTTGAAACCCTGACAGTGGTTTTCTGTGATGTGATAAATTTGACGGTGTGATTTTCATTAAGATCTCTTGACTTTTGGGAGCCTTTCCCCTCTTTTCGAAAATCAGGCAGTTTTTATGGCACTTGGTATTTACCAAGTGACATATAGCGACAATTTATGTCGGTCTGACGGTTTCTGTTTTGCTAGTTTGGGCACTTCCAGATAAGCTAGGACAATGAAAGTTGGCAGGCGTATCAGAGACCAGACTAGATTAAATTAGAAATAGTCTTTTCCACGATCCGACCATCTAGGGGGGGGGGAGCAAGTGAGCAGGATAGTTGAAAACAATTTAATGTGCAGATAAAAGATTGTTCTTCCTAAGTATGGCTTGTGGTCTAGAAGTATGATTCTCGCTTAGGGTGCGAGAAGTCTCAGATTCGAATCCCAGACCACCCCAATTTTCACATGTAGAAGATCCGAAACTAGATACGTGATCAATATAGCGATCGCTGAAAGTTGGCAGGCATATCAGGGACCCAACCAGATTAAATTAGAAATAGTCACTTCCCCGATTTGACCATCTGGGGGGTGGGGTGGAATGACGGTTAATTCGGAAAATTAGAAAAAATGAGGTATTTTTACCTTACCAGTTTATCGGATCTTAATCAAATTTGATATTTAGAAGGACCTTGTGTCTCAGAGTTCTTATTTTAAATCCCGACTAGATCCGGTGACTTTGGGGGGAATCAGAAATCTTGGAAAATACTTAGAGTGGAGAGATCTTAATAATAAATAATAACAAATTATTTATAACCCACAAAATACATAAAACTGTGGAAAAAACAAGAAAAACACAGTTCTTTGCCACAAACTTTTTGATATAGGTTGTCAAGATGCTCAAGGTCTCTCTAAATTTTATCATATCTCGTTTTCTTACTAGCAGTAGAGACTATAAATTTAAGATTTTGATACCAAGTCTGTATTGGTTATATCTGTCACCTTTCTTCCAAAAACGATTGTCCATTGATAATAGTCCGGTGATCCAAAAGACATTTTTTTCCACGGTTGTCAATTAAAGTCTTCCTGATCTGACTTTATTCTGGACTCCGTGCAGTTATTTTATAAGCCCCCTCCTTCTCTCTCTCTCCATTCTAGTGACAGCAAAAACTGAAAATTTTCAGTTCTGTTTCGATTTTGGAAATTCTATAAGATCCATTTAGTCTGAAGTTTGAATCAATAAAAGATCTATTGAACTATGATACCTTCTGTACTAGCTCTGTGGGGAGGGGCTAGGGGTCCAACTTATTCCAATATAAAACTTAAGGTAACGATCCCCCCTCTCTTCCAAAGAGAATTTAAGTATTGTCCAGAATATCACAACAAATTGATCTTGAAATAATATGATCAAACCTGTCAACTCTAGAACCAACGGATGTTTTGTTATTTTTACCAAAGCAATATAACCACTTATAAATAAGGAAATGAAACGAAAACATCGTAAATTAAAGGTACCCAAAGAGAAGCTGCTAATTTAGCATCCTCCCCTGATTTTCGCTTCCCCCTTTGGTCCATTTAAACATGACGTACTATGTCAATAGTAAGGACTTTTAACATTCAACGGTCTTTTTTAGACGTTAGATTTAAAGAGCTGCACAGCTGTTGCCGCAACTTCTTGCTGACTGACTGGTTTCTATTCAGAGGTGAGGACCTTTAAAGCCAAAAGGAATGGAAATAAGTTAGGGCTCGTGCAATCGATTACCAGGGCAAGAAAAGAGGGATTAGTAAGTTTGTCCTAGCATTCATCAAAGCCGCTTTTTTAAGCAGCTTATATACAAAGGTTTCGGGGCTATTTAAAGAAGCAAGCAACAGCTAGTTACTAAGAGTATATTGGGTATTAGCTAGTTAGGTATTAGCTAGTTAGGGTATATAAGGGTATATTGTGAAAGGTGTTTAAGCTTAGAAATATATTAGAAATGGTTACAAGAACTGTTTAGACGGCTCGAAACTTGATGATGAAATTAAAAAAGAAAATGTCTGATTGTTTTCAGAACAGTGCCTAGAGTGAAGAATTTGTATCCAGGATTTTAGTTCAGAGGTGGTTATTTTTTTCGTTTTCTTTTTTTAACAAGGAAAAACTTCTAAGAACACGTCAAAATTGTTGATATACATTTTTGTTATGTTTTTAGGAATAGGACGCAAATTTCAGAGGGGGTTCAAACTCTATAACCTCCCCCCTGGATATGGCCTTGCCTAAAGTTTAACCTTTTTAGCTTAATTTCCTGTACTAAGGAATTTCAAGTTAAACTTTAACTTTAACTTTTATTTACATAATAAGCAAAAAATATAACATACAGATATAAATCACTAACGCTAGGGAAAATTAAAATTTTGCTAACGCGTAGCGACAAACTAATTAAACATTCCTAAAAACATCCTAAATAAAAAATAATCATTAAAAACCTACATAAATATTCCTAGAAGCATCCTGTACTAATTAAAATAATAATGAAAGAAATAAAGACAAAAGACAATCACCTTCTCTCAAACACCACTAGGGTAACAACCCTCATCCAAATACAACTCCGTCCACACCAAACCCTTCAACCCGCTCCTCCCTCCAGGCCTATAACCCACTCCAATCCCCTCCAAATAAGCAAAAAAAAATTAATTCATTAGCAAATAATCTTTTAATCTTTTTTTAAACTGTGACTCTTTTTTAAACTTTTAAACTGTCCCTAGCAAAATTAAATCATAAAAGATTCCTTATGTTTGAGTTCAAAAATATACAGAGCTAACTGCAATGGTATTTCTTTAGAAATCTATCGATGTCATTGTTATCAAACAGTTCGTGGTAACGAACTGTAGTAAGGAGCGACCCGGCTCAATAGTAACCAAAACTCTAAAATATGGAGTTTTGATACCAATAGCTATATCAAAAGAATTTCATTTTAATGCTGATTTTAAATATATAAGTTTCATAAAGTTTAGTCTTACCCATCAAAAGTTACGACCCTGAGAAAATTGGCCTTATTATAGAAAATAGGGGGAAACGACCCCTAAAAGTCATACAATCTTGTATGATTGTGGAAAGTCATACTTTCCACAATAAAAATGTGGAATTTCACATTTTTTGCCAGAATACAGATCACGGATGCGTGTTCATGTGTTGTTTTTTTTTTTTTTTTTTTCTTTTCTTGTTGTTTTTTTACTGTTTTAAAAAGTAGCGTTGAGAAAAAGAGTCAAACTTTAGCGTAAAGGGCGGGGCGTTGCTGAGGAAGCAGCCCCTTTCATATACGAAGTAATTTCTGTTCGTTTTAAGTTTTAATGTCGCTCCTTACTTTCAGTTAAAAAAGCTTGTTTTTTTATTTAATTTCTGAATGTTTTTGAATCAATGCATGTTTTGATTTTGGACTTCGATTATTTTTTGGACTTTGTTGGGTGTGTACCAGCCAAACAAGGGAAACGGTTAAAAACGATCTGTCTTCTAATCACTTTAAATCTTAAAAAGGCCCTAGAACTTCTGATCACCAATCGAATGAGCCCCCTCCTAAGTTTATACGACCACTCTTTTATAAAAACCTCATATACCCCCAGGGCGTGTCTTACAGCCCTTGACCTAAGGGCTGTTGGGGATGTCATCCTCAAAGATAACAATTTTCAGACCTTTTAACTACGGTGAACAATGTGGCTATCTCTTTTGATCTATCAAACTATCAAACTTTTGATAGAATGTGTATGGGGAAATGATGGGCGTGAAATGATTGGTTGCCCTCCAGTCACTATCGACTATTAAAAACGGCACCAGCTCTTTCAATTTCCAATTGAACGACCTCTTTTCGAAGTTATATGGCAATTCCTTCTATACGAGATGCCCTGGTCTAAAAAAAAATAATAAAAATAAATAAATAATACTTCGTGCCCGCATCGCTCTTTATTTGGGCAGCGCTATTATGCTGCCTGTGATAGACGTACATGAGATTCAGTTATACACAGTTTAAGTTGTTAGGGCATGAATTTTGGCGACAACAAAATGTTAGTTACCAATGAAAAAGACTGAGTTACTCCACCTTCTGTACATTATACAAGAAATATATATATAGAAATGTATAAGAAATATAAAAACGAATATTCAGTAAAATAGTATTTTTCATCGAAAACGTGACATATACCACTGAAATCCATATGTTCCATTGTATCAAGTTTGTAGACATACAACTGTTTTTAGAGGCCATTTTTGGAGGCGGCTAATTTTTTAGAAACTGCAGGTAAAAGGCATATGTTATAAGATATTGGGGGATAAGCTATACGGACAAGGCATACGTCAGATTTTGCGGACCAACGTCGGGACGTCCTACCTGCATACCTATCTTGTACACGTCTTCTAAAAAATAGGTGGAAAAAGAAATTGTGTTTTGGTAAAAGTGATACTCATTGATAAATGAATACTCCTTAAAGTCTCGCACGTGCAGATTTGAAATTGATACCCCCGTTCTGCTAAGCCAAAGAGCGGAAACTTCAATTGTTTTTTTTCTAACCACTACTGAGCCGGGGACAGTAATATTATGAGGCTTGTTTCCGGAACGTTGCACGGATTCAGTTCTTGAAACAATATCAATTTGTGAATTCACAATAGGATATTAATTTCAAAATCTGTATAGTATTTTGCAGTCTTCTCAATTCATGTAAACGCTATTTCTAGGTTCTTTGTTGCTTCGTATGTACCTACTACCTCTGAGACTACCTAATTTAATCGTACGTACCTGTTGGCAAAACGAAGCTTCGTGATTTTAGTTTATTTTGTCTAAGCCAGGAACGTATATGGGGGATAGGTCCCCGTGGCCCAGGTGCCCCAAAACGCTCAAATATTTACGAATTTTCGGGACTCCTTATTCAAATTGTCATATTTTTTTTTTTTACTGTCAAGACCCCCCGCCAAAGCAAAAATAACTCCTCCGACCTTACATCAGCTGCACATAGAAATTTTTACACATCTTTCTTATCTAAGTTATTGGACAAAAAAGTTGTTCTGACGACACTTCTTAAACTTCATTTTTATTTTCCTGTATAGGCTGCATAGCTTTATGGGACCAAATTATAAAAAATTTATATTAGACTAAAGTTCTAGTTGCAAAATTTGAAGAAACACGAGTTTCGCGGTCGAATCCTGTAATTAATATAAAAAAAAGCTCCTATTTTTTTTGTAAATCTGTATTCTGAAGTAAACATGAATTAGGAGACTATTTCAAAGAATTTGATAGATTATCGGTACCCCATCTAGATGTTTGTGAGCATAGGAATATTACTATTTATAGTGTTACTATTATTTGTTTGCCTATTATTTATTTGCCTATGCGGGTGCCTTGAGTAAATTGAGTAAGGTTGAGAAAAAAGACAAGTACAGTTCTAAATGCCCTTGTTGCTGATTTCAATTACATTTTATTAAATGCTTGAAACATTTGTATTGATTTAGCTTACTCGGATATTTTTCTTTCAAATGTGTTACCTATAACTTCTTAGTTGCTACTACAATTTGAACCGCTATATCCACTGCCATTTTTCACTCCGCTCCGAAAGGATTCCCTCTTGTTCCAAGAAATTAGTGCCATAGAACATTAGATAACACTAATATAAAGTACAAACAAGGACAGGGCCTGGGGGAGGACTAGGGCTGGACGATTCTCCCCTCTGGCCTCTTCTTCTCATAGAGAACCAAAATGTTGTAAAAGGGACACAGTTGTAATATTAAGAATGTTGGAAAACGCCAACAAAGAAGGGTTAGTAGATTTTAGCCTTCTCTGTGGAAGGTCATAAATGTACAAAGATACAAATATTGTAAATATTTGTTCCCGCAAATAAGATGCAACTCTTATAAAAAGAGTTCCTTCAAAATTAGCTAACTAGAGGATATTTCGCAACAGAATAGTTTCAATTTTTCATAATTCTTCCTCAGTTGCTTTGATGTTCTCATTGAAGTAACTCTAATAGCATATTTTCCCTACGTGGATTTGTAGCGACAATTGTATTTATTATTATTGGTGGTGGTTTTATTTGTTTTTAGTTTAATGTTTTTTTCTTTTTATCTTGTGCTGAGGACGCCTAGTTTAGATACAGACGAAATATCTGCGTTATTTTAGTCTTTTCTCTCTACTGGCCGCAGTCTTGTTTGAGGTTTTTTTTAGAATTTTATCTCTCTTTGTGGTTTGTTGTCATGTCTGGCCAGTTCGGCTTAAGAACTTTCATTCGTCAAACCTTAGCCTCCTCATTCCTCAAGAAAAGGATTCCAGTTCCCCTGAAAATATGCCTTTGATGCAGCTATTTGGACTGCTTTGAAAATCAATCGTTTCGTCATACCCCACATCTTGCTCAAATTTTTTTTTATATTTTGGACACAATTTGGGTTTTTGAATTTTTGAAGCAACGAAGATGAAATGTTTTGCACTGTATATGTCATAGGAAAGTTAAAAATATAATCATTTTTTTATCGAGTGTCTCTGTGCCCAACATACTAACCAGATAAGTTTTTACATTTAAAAAGCAAAAAATCAAACTAACAATATCAATAAAATATTTTATATTTTATTGATTTGAACGCTTATTGATATTTAATATTTCTGTAATTGATATTTGATACATGATAATTGAGTATTGATATTTGCACATGATTTGAACACTGGGGAGTTTCTTATTACATTTTTGAGTCCAACATAAGGTGATATATAATAAAGTCCCCTTAAAATATAATGGATAATGGGAAAATCATCATTGTATTTCGGATTCAGCAGAAAAATATTCATCGCTGCAATTAATTTTTCAGATATGCTTGACATTTCATATTGCCGCATAGAGCAGATAAAAGTGCTAAATATGACACATTGGTAAATGAGTTTAGCCATTTTTCCCAATTTCCTTCTCAACTTTGTTATAAGGCAACATGATCTGAGTTTCCTGTTCTTTTTGTCAAATTTATTTCACTGTTGTATCATAAACTCTATGCAAGTTCTGTCAATAAAATCAATAAAATTGCGGAAAAGGATTGGCTCAAGCTCGATTTTGGAATCTGACCTATGATACCCGGAAACAATTCCATTCTTTTTCTTCAATTAAAAAGAATTCCTGTTTCTTTCCATGGAGGTGTTGAAAAGCTATTCTTTTAAGCACGCGACAGTCTTGGGTAATACGATCTTCCGGATGTCCGCCACCATCTTTAAGACACATGCTTTGCGTATGCTCCACTTTGACATCTGATCAAGCCGTAAGCTGTGGCGCTATGAATACTGACTGGGACAATTCCTGTCAAAAGCTATCGGAAATCACTTCAATCTCCTCATCCCAAGTCCTTCTGCTGCTTGTCTGGTTGGCTCTCAAATTTTTCAACTAGAAAAATACCCATTGTATCAAAAAAGCCATATAATTTTATGTAGAGCTTCTTATTTTCTCCAGTGAATTAAATGTCAATCCATGAAAAAGAAAATACAACAAAATACACGGTACTTAAGTATTATACAAGAAACACTCGAGATATTACCCAGTTTTATCCTGGTTAGTTTGCAATGTATAGTGATAGAGTATAGCGTCTGACTATAGATGGCTATATTTTAATTAATTATTTAGTTGGTATTTTGGTTCGGTTAGGTAAGGCTAGATTAGGTTAGAATAGGTTTGTTTAGTTTTCGTATATACATACATACATATATATATATATATATATATATATATATATATATATATATATATATATATATATATATATATATATATATATATATATATATATATATAAAGTATTTGCTATCCTTTACCCCCCCCCCTCTATTGTTCAAATATAGCCCAAATTTGTTTCTAAACTATTATATTTTATCTCACTTAGGTATATTTCATTTGCATTAACCAAAATTCACATCTTGAGTGTTTTTCTTATAATACTTAAGTATCAAATATACTATGGGCAGTCCCTTGGAGATTCCTTTTTCGTATAGATCTTTTTTCCGAAAATATTAGGATAAAAATGCTTTCAATATTTACGGAAAATTACATGAAAAAAGCACGATACCAGAAGCATCTATATTTTTGCGGTTACAAAAGAATTTATACCACCTAATGCATCGTTTCTTTACGGTGCAATGACCCATATTTTTACCACTACCTGGCCAAAATATTAACTTTATCTCTCTCTCGTAGCGATTAATGAATAATGAAATTTACCAAAATTTCTACGAACGTGCCAACTTTCCTGACCTCTAAAAGACTGTTTGAACTTACATCTTTATTTTAACTACCGTTAATTCCATATGTTATTGCTATTGTAATTTTAATTTTTATTATATATTACTGTTCTGAATGTGTCAGTGCTTGACCTAGTTTTGTGTTCAGGGACGTTGCTTGGGTTTTGAGTTTGGGGAGCAATATAAATAATATGCCGACAAAATTTTCCAATGCACCGAGAAATGCTGACACAAAAGCTAGATTAAACTAAAAACAAAAGCTATCAACTTTGTCCCCCGCTCCACCCCCCTTAGCTGCACCCCTTCCTGTGTTTCTTACTATTCAATTATATGGATGTCAACCATTCCTTCCCTTGAAAAATTTTCTTCTGGGGTTTGTAATAAAGCAAGAAACCTCATTCAGAAAACTAATTAATCCAAAGCTGCCCCGTTGCTTGGTCTTGAATCCCTTTAAGTTTTCAATTGGATTGGATTAAACTTTATTAAACAAAAAAAAAAAACACAATTTAATCATTTCACAAGTAGCCTTTCAAAAAGAAACAAAGCTCTGAGGACCAACGACTACAACAAATAATATCAATAAATTCAACTAAATAATTCAATATATATACATATACATACACATGCACATTCATACACATACAATAATAACAAGTAAAATAAATATCATTATCAATCTCTCTCGTCAAATATATTTGTATATATATATATGCATATATATATATATATATTTATATATATATATATATATATATATATATATATATATATATATATATATATATATATATATATATATATATATATATATATATATATTGAAATAAATAAAAATACACAAAGAATACACAAACTCTGGTTCCTCATCCTCCCCTCCAAATAAATACTTCTTTAAACTTTTCTTAAATAGGTGTAGATGTTCAGCCGCCTTAACACTCGCCGCAAGCACATTCAACACTTTCGGTCCCAAATGGCGAATCATAAATGCTTCCCGAGTACTCTGCGTATGCTTAATCACAACTTTGTCCACATTTTTAGAACTATACTCGTCTGAGTAACTATTACCCTTATAAAAATGAGAAAAAACCTTTGGGCACATTTCATTATGACATCGATATACAAAAATTGCAGCATGAT
This sequence comes from Artemia franciscana, assembly GCF_032884065.1. Classification (NCBI taxonomy): domain Eukaryota; kingdom Metazoa; phylum Arthropoda; class Branchiopoda; order Anostraca; family Artemiidae; genus Artemia; species Artemia franciscana. The sequence goes on from NC_088881.1 coordinate 15,662,842, forward strand.
AATCCCTGAGCTGTCCAACATTCATCGCTCTTAAATTTCTCTTGCACGTCTCTGTATCATTAAAAATTTTCACTTATTCTCTAATTATTCTAACCACTTTATTTTGTAAAATATGGATACGTTTATAATTAGAGTATAAAATACTAGCCCATAAAACATAACCATATAAAATATAAAAGAAGTAAAATTTTATTTGGAAGAAATTTTTTCAAACGACGAATAACTCCAACTCCTCTAGCTACCTTAGTAGCAACTAAATTGCTGTGCCTTTTCCAAAATAAATTACAAGATCAACATAAAAAGCAAGGTATCGCACACAATTTACCTGATTCATTGGCTCTCCACTCAATAAATTTTTCAAACAGTTCGTGGTAACGAACTGTATTAAGGAGCGACCCGGCTCAATAGTAACCGAAACTCTAAAAAATGGAATTTTGATACCAATAGTTACATTTTAAAAAATCGCATTTTAATGCTGATTTTAAATATATACCTTTCATCAAGATTAGTCTTACCTATCAAAAGTTACGAGCCTGAGAAAATTTGCCTCATTTTAGAAAATAGGGGAAAACACCCCCTAAAAGTCATACAATCTTAACGATAATCACACAATCAGATCCAGCATATCAGAGAACCTTATTGTAGAGGTTTCAAGCTTCTATCTACAAAAATGTGGAATTTCGCATTTTTTTTCCAGAAGACAAATCACGGATGCGTGTTTATTTGTTCGTTTTTTTGTTGTTTTTTTTCCCAGGGGTAGTATCGACCCAGTGGTCCTAGAATGTCGCAAAAGGGCTCATTCCAACGGAAATTAAAAGTTATAGTGCCCTTTTTAAGTGACCAAAAAATTGGAGGACATCTAGGCTCCCTCCGATGCTAATTTTTTCCCCAAAGTCACCAGATCAAAATTCTGAATTAGCCATTTTATTCACCATAGTCGAAAAACCTAATAGCTATGTCTTTGGGGACGACTTACTCCCCCGCAGTCCTCATGGGAGGGGTTGCAAGTTACAAACTTTGACCTGTGTTTACACATGGTTAATGGTTACTGGGAAATGTACGGATGTTTTCAGGGGGATTTTTTGGTTTGGAAGGGAAATTTGAGGGGGGGGGGGGTACGTAGGAAGATTTTTCCATGGAAAAACTTCTCAATTGGGAAGAGACTTTCAATGAAGGGGGCGCAGAATGTTTTAGCATTATTTAAAAAAACAATGAAAAAATAAATATGAAAAGTTTTTTTTCTACTGAAAGTGAGGAGCAGCATTAAAACTTAAAACAAGCAGAAATTATTACGCATAAGGGGGGTTTACCTCCTCGTAATACCTCGCTCTTTACGCTAAAGTATATTTAGTAGTTTCAACTATTTATTCTGCGGCCTTTGTGATTCAAGGGAAATAATTTAAGCTTTAGTGTAAAGAGCGAGGTATCGACGAGGGGTGAACCCCCTCATATACGCAATAAAAATATACGAATATAGAAGTTCGTTACGTAAGTTAATTCCTTTAATTACGTATATTTTTTACTAATGAAAATGTTCGTAAAAAATTAAAAGTTCTAGTTGCCTTTTTAAGTAATCAAAAAATGGGAGGGCAACTAGGCTTCCTCCCTCGCTTCTTTTTTCTCAAAATCTTCTGATTAAAACTATGAGAAAGCCATTTAGCCATAAGAAAAATTAATATGTAAATTTCGTTTTAATTATTTTTGTGTGGAGAGTCAAGATCAAAACATGCATTAATTAAAAAAACGTCCAGAAATTAAATAAAAAAACAAGTTTTTTTAAATGAAAGTAAGGAGCGACATTAAAACTTAAAACGAACAGAAATTACTCCGTATATGAAAGGGGCTTTTCCTCCTCAACGCCCCGCTCTTTACACTAAAGTTTTTTTTTACTGTTTTAAGAAGTAGAGTTAAGAGGAAGAGTCAAACTTTAGCGTAAAGAGCGAGGCGTTGAGGAGGAAAAGCCGCTTTCATATACGGAGTAATTTCTGTTCGTTTTAATTAAACTTTTAAAAGTGACTAGAAATTCGCATTTTTATATCATTTTTGAAAAGGATACTGCAAAAATGAACTGTGAAGTTTATCTGTCACAACCAAATTTTAGAATAAGGAAATTATAGAAAAGTTAGAGTAGGTTTGTTCTAGGCGTTTTACACAAATTGAACTTTCTCACATTTGAGCTATCGTACACCAGGGGAGAGGGTCTTTTCCTCTCCATAAAAAAAAAGTTTTTTTCGGGATTTCTGGGTACCCCTTATGCAAATTTTCAGATAATTTCTGGCATTATTGCTGGCTCCTCAAAAAGCTATTCCCCCTCCCCCCAAAAAAATGTTCCTGCAAACGTGCCTGACTAGTGCTTAAGAAACAGCTTAGTTGAGTGCTATATTTCCATTTTAAATGATCCTCAAGGGAGCACTTTTCCTGTAAACCCTTCTGTCTTTCAAACAGTTCGCAGTAACGAACTGTACTAAGGAGCGACCCTGCTCAATAGTAACCGAAACTCTAAAAAATAGAATTTTGATACCAATAGTTACATCAAAAGAATCGCATTTTAATGCTGATTTTAAATATATAAGTTTCATCAATATTAGTTTTACCCATCAAAAGTTACGAGCCTGAGAAAATTTGCCTCATTTTAGAAAATAGAGGGAAACACCCCTTAAAAGTCATACAATCTTGACGAAAATCACACCATCAGATTCAACATATTAGAGAACCTTATTGTAGAGGTTTCAGGCACCCAAACACCAAAAAACAAGAAGAACAATAGGGAGTTTCTCAAGACAGTGGGAAACAAATTAGAATGAATATTTCGGCCCTATGTCCAAGGGCCGTCCTCAGCAATACAAATAAGAAAAAACAACTTACAAGAGGATAGAATCAATAAAACTAAAATGAACATTTTTTCAAAACAGTCCCAGCATCCTTATCTCAGCGAAGTTCAACAAGGACTGATAAATAAATTGTGATGAAACGAGGCAATTCATTGAAATGAAAGAAAATGATTTAAAAACATGTTTTTAATGCCAGCCTAGCTTTTTTCGCTGCTGATCTCATAGGTCTATTTGTGAAACGTTCTGTGTTAATATCTATTGTTTTTTTTTAATACACAAATTTAATTAAAAATCACCTTACGAAATATTATAAAAAAAACAATAGATATTAACACAGAACCTTAAAAAGGCAAGTAGAACTTTTAATTTTTACGAATCTTTTTATTAGTAAAAGATATACGTAACTTACAAATTTACTTACGTAACGAACTTCTGTATTCTCATGTTTATATTAGCCTACGTATATGAAGGGGTTCACCCCATCGTCAGTACCTTGCTCTTTACACTAAAGCTTAAATTTTGTCCCAAATTCTTAAGAATGACCCCTGAATCACAAAAGCCGTAGAAAAAATAGTTAAAATTACTAAAAATGCTTTAGCGTAAAGAGCGAGGTATTAGGAGGAGGTGAGCCCTTCATACGCTAATAATTTCTGTTCGTTTTAAGTTTTAATGCTTCTCCTTACTTTCAGTCAAAAAAACTTTTTCATATTTATTTTTTCATTTTTTTTTTAAATAATGCTAGAGAATCCTGCGCTCCCTTCATGAAACTTTTCTTCCCCGATGACAAATTCCTCCAAGGGAAGCTCCCCCAACATATACCACCCTTCTCACCCCCCCCCCCCCACCAAACCTAAAAATCCCCCAGAAAACGTCTGTGCACTTCTAAATAACCATTAATATATGTAAGCACTGGTCAAAAGTTGTAACTTGCGGTCCCTCCCACGGGGACTATGGGGGAGTAAGTCGTTCCCAAAGACACAGTTATAAGGTTTTTTGACTACACTGAAAAAAATGGCTAATTCAGAATTTTCATCCGGTGACTCTGGGAAAATAGTTAGAGTGGGAGGGAGCCTAGGTGCCCTCCAATTTTTTTAGTCACTTAAAAATGGCACTTGAACTTTTAATTTCCGTTAGAATGAGCCCTCTCGCAAGATTCTAGGACCACTGGGTCGATACGATCAACTCTGGAACAAAAAAAAAATAATAATAATAAATAAACACGCATCCGTGATCTGCCTTCTGGCAAAAAATACAAAATTCCACATTTTTGTGTAGGAGCTTGAAAATTCTACTCTAGGGTTCTCAGATACGCTGAATCTGACGGTGTGATTTTCGTTAAGATTCTATGACTTTTAGGGATTGTTTCCCCCTATTTTCTAAAATAAGGCAAATTTTCTCAGGCTCGTAAATTTTGATGGGTAAGATTAAACTTGATGAAACTTATAGCCTATATCTAAAATCAGCGTTAAAATGCAATTCTGTTCATGTAGCTATTGGTATCCAAATTCCATTTTTTAGAGTTTTGGTTACTATTGAGCCGGGTCGCTCCTTACTACAGTTCGTTACCACGAACTGTTTAATTAAGCTTTTTTATTAAAGGTTCAACACAACGACTAGAAAAGTAAGAGCAGTATCATCTGCAAACAAAGCAAGGCAAGCACCTGGAAGGGTAGGATCTCATCGTATCAACATAGATAAGATAAAGCAGCGGACCTAGAACAGAACCCTGCGGAACACTACTTTTGATAAAGATACTGACCAGGAATAACATCATTTAATATAGCTCTAACAGATCTTCCAGTTAAAAGACTTTCCAGCTACTTCAGATGTAAATCTCCGACGCCCCAAACATAAATAAGATATTAAAGTCTTCTGTATCAAATGCCTTTCTGAAGTCCGCAAATACTGTAAGAGCAAGTTCGCCTTTTTCAAGATGAGCATTCACTAAATCAGAGAGGTACTGCACAGCATGGGACATCAAGTGATTCTTCCTTGACTTCCTTGGACTTCCAAGAGTCCAAATTGTGTTTCAGAAAGAAGTCCTTTTTTTGCCAAAAAATCATGCAGGCGACGGTACACAATTTCTTCTATTATTTTAGAGCATAATAAAAGGATTGAAGTAGGTCTCCAGTTCGATAAGTTCGACTTCACAGCTTGTTTATGCAGTGGGATCACTTTTGTTTCTTTTAAAGCTCCCGGGAATATTCCAGTTGTAGTGAGACATCTATGATATGAAGCAAACAGGGTAGAAGGTAAGTCATAACTGCTCTGAATGCACAAAGATTCAATCCATCAACGCTAGCTGAATTAGATGTAATTGACTTGATCACCTTTTCTAATTCATGATTAGTATATGGCTCAAACTGAAAATCCATACCCTCTCCTGTATTGTCACAAAATTCCTCCTTCTGGATCTGATCTTTATATACTCTACCTACTTGCTATATAGTTTTCCCAACCTCTGAAAAATACTTACCAAACAGATCTGCCATTGCACGTTTGTCTGTAATTTCCAAACCATCAATTTCAAGTGCATAAAGTCCAGAATCTTTCTTACTTCCCATAATCCCATTAATAACTCCCCATGTTCCTTTGATGTTACCTTGATTCTAAAGTAATTTTTGCTCATAATATAGTTTCTTAGCTTTACTTCTCGGATAGTTCACTCCATTTCTTGCTAGTCTGAATAATTTAGAATCCTCATCATTTTCTGAATTCAGATATAGTTCATACAAAGAATCCAAATTCTCGATCTCATTTAAAATATCTTCATGTATCCATGGTTTACGTGGTACTTGTTTTTTCCGCTTCACTGTTCTAACTGGGCATGTTTTATCAAAAATCGGTTCGACAATAGAACTCAATATATCGAAAGACTGTGACGCATCACCTTCAATTTCAAGAACGGACTGCCAATTAAGACAGCCCAACTCTACTACAAACTTTTGCAAGTTCTCTTTTTTCAGCTGTCACACTTTATTTCTTTTTACTGTACATACTTTTTTCTTTACACAAGTAATCTTTCCGACAACGGTAAATGGTGCGAACAAGGGTAAATTTTAACATCAGCATAACTATGACTCAGATACTTTAAACTTACAAAAATATTATCAATTAATATATCAGAATGACTAGAAATCCTCGTGGGTAAACTCACCAAAGGGTAAAGATAATATGGAATCGTAAAATCAAAAAATCAAATTTATCTGCTCTAAAGTCTAAAAGGTTAAAATTGAAATCTCTCATACAAATAAAATCTAAACCTGTAGCTGACACTCTTCTCAAAACCATAAAAAAACTCCTCCAAGCGAGCACAAGGCGGTCTATATACCACACCGACTAGCAACTTCTTATTATTCATTACTAATTCCAATAAAAAACTTTCCATCTAACCTTCATTCAAAATTACTAAATCACCACTTATCTTAAAACTCAAATTCATCTTTACCAGAAACCCAAGGCCACGACGATTCATAGTAGCCCGAGACGTTATTTCTAGGTGGTAACCTGGAAAAGAATAAGCCGAGAGAGACGGACCCTTACTCAAGAACGTTTCATATATTCAAATTATATCAAATTCACTATGCGAATCCTCAATAAACTGTAAAATATCCAAATAACCAGCCGTAACGTGGCAACTCCATGTGCAAACACGGAGCATTCGTTCATTTATATTTGAGCTACAACCATTCTTTGACTGCCTGACAAACGTACTTTGAATTAGAGTTTCAAACCAATTAGGGATAAAATCATCACGTCCAACAGGAATTTCAACATGGTCCTCTACAAGGATCATGAAAGGATCAAGCTTAAAATTCTACTAAAAAATAACAAAAATTGCATTCTCAGAACTAAAACCAGAGAAAAAGACAGCAGTAACATTTCAATGACCTTCTACAAGGAACGGATTTTCCAACTATCTTTGCCACGTACTATTTGAATCATTATCCATGATGGATTCTAATTACCATCGAACGCACAAAGAGACACGAAAAAAACGAAATATGACAAAAATAATAATAATAAAACAACAGCAAAACACACACGCAAGAAAAAGACACTGAGGTGTGGGTACATGAAAATAATGGAAAAAAATATATCTAATACAGCTAACAAACAACCACTCAATTGCAATTAACAACAATTGACAGCAACCACTCAAGTACATGTTTACTTTTCCTCAGTTTCATTATGATCTCCTCCGACCCAAAGTTTTCTGCCATCTTTTGTCTTCGACCAAACTAATTATCATTCCCGCATCATAAGTTAAATTGAAATTTGTTTTACTCCATGTGTAAGCTCAGACATCATTGTGTAATGGCGAGTCATATTGTACAGAACATAATACCTTAATCAACTCGACTGTGTCATTTGTTAAGTCTCTTAAAAAAACAAGAGCTAAGAGCTCATATGGCACTTGTGACGAGGCGAGAAGAGCTAAGAGCCAAGAGATCATATGGTGTGAGCTCTAACAAAATTCTATGAATCAATAGATTGATTTAAAACGGAAAATAAGAGGCTTAATGCCGGTCAAGATTTAAAATAAGAGCTCTTAGTCACAAAGTCCTTCTAAATATCAAAATTCATTAAGATCCGATCACCCACTCGTAAGTTATAAATACCTAATTTTTTCTAATTTTTCCTCTCCCTTTTGCCCCCCAGATGGTCGAATCTGGGAAAACGACTTTATCAAGTCAAATTGTGCAGCTCCCTGACACGCCTACCAAATTTCATCGCCCTAGCACGTCCAGAAGCACCGAACTTGCCAAATCACTGAACCCCTCCCCCCAACTCCCCCAAAGAGAGCGAATCCAGTACGATTCTGTCAATCACGTATCAAGGACATTTGTTTATTCTATCCACCAAGCTTCATCCCGATTCCTACACTCCAAGTGTTTTTCCAAGATTTCCCCCTCCAAATCCCCACAATGTCAAAAGATCTGGTCGGGATTTGAAATAAGAGCTCTGAGACATGAATTCCTTCTAAATATCAAATTTCATTACGATCCGATCATCTATTCGTAAGATATAAATACTCCAATTTTCATGTTTTCCAAGAATTCCGGTTCCCCCCTCCAACTCCCCCGAATGTCACAGGATCTGGTCGGAATTTGAAATTAGAACTTCAAAGCACAAGATCCTTCTAAATATCAAATTTCATTAAGATCTGGTCACCCTTTCGTAAGTTACAAATACCTCAATTTTCAAAATTACCCCCCCCCCCCTATTCCACCAAAGAGAGCAGATCCGGTACAGTTATGTCAGCCACGTATCTTAGACAGGTTTCTATTCTTCCCATCCAGTTTCATCCTGATCTTACCGCTTTAAGTATTTTCTAAGATTTCCGGTCCCCCCAACTGCCCCCCCCCAATTACGCTTGATCCGGTTGAGATTTGAAATAAGATATCGGAGTTACGAGGTCCTTCTAAATATGAAGTTTCATGAAGATCCGATCACTCCTTCGTAAGTTAAAAATACGTCATTTTTCTTATTTTTCAGAATTACCCCCCCCCCCCCCCCCGCAATTGAGCAGATCCGTTCCAATTATGTAAATCACGTATGCAAGACTTCTGCTTATTTTTCCAACCAAGTTTCATCCCAATCCCTCCAATCTAAGAGTTTCCCATCATTTTAGGTCTCCCCACCCCAAACTTCCTCCAATGTCACCAGATCCGGTCAGGATTTCAAATAAGAGCTTGAAGACACGATATCCTTCTAAAAATCAAATTTCATGGATATCCAATCACCCATTCGTAAGTTGAAAATACCTCATTTTTTCTAATTTTTCAGAATTAACCCCCCCCCCCAACTACTCCAAAGAGAGCGGATCCGTTCTGATTATGTCAATCATATATCTAGGACTCGTGTTTTTTTTTTCCACCAAGTTTCATCCCGATCCCTCCACTCGTTGGAGGTGTTTTCCAATTCTTAGGTTTCTCCCTCCCAACTCCCCCCCCCAATGTCACCAGATCCGGTCGGGTTTAAAATAAGAGCTCTGAGCCACGATATCCTTCTAAATATCAAATTTCATTGAGATTCGATCACCCGTTCGTAAGTTAAAAATACCTCATTTTTTTCAGAAATACCCCCCCCCCCCCCAACTACCCAAAAGAGAGCGGATCCGTTCCGTTTATGTCAATCATCTATCTAGGACTTGTGTTTATTTTTCCCACCATGTTTCATCCCGATCCCTCCACTCTAAGTGTTTTCCAAGTTTTAGGTTTCCTCCTCCCAACTCCCCGCCCCCATCACCAGATCCGGTCGGGATTTAAAATAAGAGCTCTAAGACACGATATCCTTCTAAACATCAAATTTCATTGAAATCCGATCACCCGTTCGTAAGTTGAAAATACCTCATTTTTCTAATTTTTAAGAATTACTCCCCCCCCCCCAACTACCCCAAAGAGAGCAAATCAGTTCCGATTATATCAATCATGTATCTAGGACTCGCGCTTATTTTTCCCATCAAGTTTCATCCCGATCCCTCTACTCTAAGTGTTTTCCAAGATTTTAGGTTTCCCCCCTCCAACTCCCCCCAATGTCATCAGACCCAGTCGGGATTTAAAATAAGAGCTCTGAGACACAATATCATTCCAAACATCAAATTTCATTAAGATCCAATCACCCGCTCATAAGTTAAAAATACTTCATTTTTTCTATTTTTTCTGAATTAACCGGCCCCTACTCCCCCCCCAGATGGTCAAATCGGGAAAACGACTATTTCTAATTTAATCTGGTCCGGTCCCTGATACGCTTGCCAAATTTCATCGTCCTAGCTTACCTGGAAGTGCCTAAAGTAGCAAAACCGGGACTTTAGGTTTTCCCCCTCCAACTCCCCCCAATGTCATCAGATCCGGTCGGGATTTAAAATAAGAGCTCTGAGACACAATATCATTCCAAACATCAAATTTCATTAAGATCCAATCACCCGCTGATAAGTTAAAAATACTTCATTTTTTCTATTTTTTGCGAATTAACCGGGCCCCCACTCCCCCCCAGATGGTCAAATCGGGAAAACGACTACTTCTAATTTAATCTGGTCCGGTCCCTGATACGCTTGCCAAATTTCATCGTCCTAGCTTACCTGGAAGTGCCTAAAGTAGCAAAACCGGGACCGACAGACCGACAGACAGACCGACAGACCGACAGAATTGGCGACTGCTATATGTCACTTGGTTAATACCAAGTGCCATAAAAAATGTTCAAAAATTTTTGGTTCTGAAAAAAAATTCTACAAAAAGAAAAAAAAGAGAATAAGAAGAATAAATGAGTCATATTGGTTAAATGTTAACATTCTTTTTTATTATTTTCCAACATTTTTATGACACTTTTTCTCAGTGCAGCAAATTGGGGGAGGGGAGAGATAAAAATTTACGCTTGGGGGTGAATGTGTCTATTTTTCTAGAATTCTTAGTCCGAATACTCGAGAATATGTTCAGAGTAATGATAAGCTTATGAGCTTGGATTTTGAAAGTCTACAATGTCTTGATGAGGCAGCGTTTTTCTAGTGGCTTTCCGCAGAATAGAGGGATTCTAACACCAAAATAAAATAGTGTATTGGTTCACACTTGCCATTTCTGTGATTAAATTACAATCATTCTAATTTCTTGTATTTTTTTTTAAATTTCTAATTTCAGGTTCCTCTTTCAAATTTCTTGGTATTAGTTTTTTTTCTAGGGTTGACCGGAATTTTATTTCTTATTTTTCTGTCTAATTCCTTATAACCATTTTTTTTCTTTGGGCTGATGAAAATCTGCTTAGTTTTCGCTGATTGATCTTACATTTTTTTAATTTTTTTTTCTCTCTGAATTATTGCTTGCATAACCTGTGTGTCCTCCCCCTCCTTCACTGGCCATGGATCCTTTAGTGCCATATTCATTATAAGATTTTTTTGTCTATGAAAATATCTTATCCGATTTCTATTTAAAAAACATATGAGTAAACATAGAAAAAAAAAACCTTTTCTACAGCTATTATCTTGGGATTTTTTTTTCAGTAGTTAAAAAAGAGCGTCAGGAATAATTAAAAGGAGCTGTAAAATCGCACACACATTGCACTATGATTTCACAAGTTATTAAATAAAAGCTTTTGACAATTTACCAGTAATTATTTTCATTATCATTTTGATCAATTACTTCCGAAGACGCTAGACGTTGCATAAAGCCACATGGCATGGACTCCTAGACTGTCACAGAAGGAAAAACTCAACTTCCGGGTCGCACTTTAGGATTTGCCCTCGAATTTGTAGATTCAGTCCGCGTGCCTTCACCTTATACATGACCCATGGAAAATGAATCAGATGGCTGTTTGTGTTTTATCAAAAAAGAAAAGGGGTGTCAGTTTCCTGGAATGGCTGGAAATGAGGAAAGCACGCGCTGGTTGCCATTTTTCCTGCCTCGTTAACAACTTAGTCACGACCGGAAGCTTCTAAAATGACTTACTTAATTGTCTCTCTTTCACGATCAAAAACGATAAGAGCTGCTCAGTGAATAGTATCAGTTACACTTGAACTCGAATCTAAACTCAATTTTTTACTATGATGAAGTCGATTGTCTTTAATCAAGAAAAAAAGGAGAGAGCGGAGTTTGCTCTATAATTAATTATTTCACAGTGTGTACATTTTAAGACCCTTATCTTAATTATAGTGAGACCTAACCAGCGGCGTTAATCCTCAACAAATTAGGGGGGAAACGAAAATTTTCAATATCTAAGGGGCAAGTTTGTCTTTTTTCCAATGATAATACCAAAAAAGGTATTTTTCACTAAATATATCCTAGAAAGGGTATTTTTCAAAATATAGGGAAGGGGAAAAAATCTTGTGAGGAGCATAGGCCCCCACCTGTCAACCCAATTGCCACAACTACTCTTAAGTTTTTCTACTTTTTGTTCTTTAGGATATAAGGTCAAAGCACTTCATTCAGTGAGCAGGATAGGGAAAAACTGAAAATTTCTAGAACACGGACCAAAAAGATTTTTTTTTTAGAATATTCCTTTTGTTCTCACCATATTTTTTTATCTCTTTCATGTCTAGCCAGTCTTGGAGCTGACGACAAAGGACTTTTAAATATTTTAGTCCTAATTTAGGTCTTTTTACTATCTATATTAAACCATATCATTGAGATCATAAATATTTATTATTCCGTGTAATCTTAAATATCACATTAGAATTACTTATATAAGCAAGTGTAAGTACAGCATGTAATTATTTTTCAATCAGAAATTTTGATCCTAAAGTAAATAACAAATAATGCCAAAAAATCTACGAGATCCAACTTCTTAACAATCCAATTTGACTAAGCTAATTCAGATATCAATCAGTCAATTTGTTGTACTTTTAAACAACCAAGAACATTTTTAAGCTCATACAAACAAGTAAATAGGCCTGCCAAAATTTATTAATTTTATCCAGATTATAGGCTCATTGAAATAAGAACCAGGTTTGTACCGTGTCGCTGAATTTTTTCCATTCCATTTTGAGGCCCTGGCAAAATTGGGCTTTGGGCAATTGATATAAATACATTTACCTTGACAGAATACCCTTCCCTGAAGAATATTTCTAGCCACGGAATCTGGCTATCACAAATAAATAACATGTTTTAACAACTGAAGGTAAGGAGCAGCATTAAAACTTAAAATGAACAGAAATTATTGCGTGTATGAAGGGGATTGCTCCTTCCTCAACCCCCTGGCTCTTTAGGCTAAAGTTTTTTAAGTACTTTTAAAAAAGCTTCCCGTTGTTCTAATTAAATGACCATTGTGTTTCAGGAGTCGTTCTTAAAGAATTGGGACAAAATTCAAACTTTAGCGTAAAGAGCAAGGTGGTGATGAAAGGGTAATCCCCTTCATACGTGTAATGATTTATGTTCGTTTTAAGTTTTAATGTTGCTCCTTGCTTTCATTTGCAAAACTTTTTTTTTAATTTAATTTCTGATCCTTTCTTCAAAGTAATGCCAGGAAAGCTGGACCCACCTCCACGGAGAAATCCCCCTTCCCACGAAAATATCCTCTAGACTCTTCAATCCGGCTGATAATTTACCCCGAACAATTGCCCTTAATAACTCCACAAGTGAAATTGAGACGGAAAAGAGAAAGCAAAACATTTAAAAAGAATTCTGTATAGGAATTCTGGCAAATTACCCCAGTGTATAATTTTCCCTGACAAGTTCACCCCCTGGAAACTTCCCTCCCCATAGAAAATTTACCCACAGAATAACCACCAGCAAAAAATGTACTCCCAGCACTCCCCACCCTATAATGTATACATACTTTACAATAACAAATACTATGTGTAAAAACGGAAATTTTTTAACTTAAAGACCTTTCCCCTGAAGATGTGGCAAAAACGGGGCGGGGAAGGGGCCAGATCATCCTCCAATCTTTTTGGTTACTTAAAAAAGGCACTAGAACTTTAATTCCCCCTCAAACGAGCTCTCTCACGATAATCTAGGACCACTGGACCGACACGATTACCCCTGGGAAAAACATAGAAAAAAAACAAAACAAAAAAACATCAACAAATAAACATGCATCCATGATCTTTCTTCTGGCAAAAAATACAAAATTCCAACATTTTTCAGATACGAGCTTGAAACCACTGCAGTAGGTTTTTGCGATACACTGAATTTAATGGTGCAGTTTTCATTAAGATTCTAGTACTTTTAGGGGTGTTTTGTCTTCTTTCTAAAATCAGACAAATTTTTTCAGACTCGTAGCCTTTACCTAATGAAAATTATATATTTAAATTCAGCATAATTAACGGATTCTTTTGATATATCTATTGATATTAAAACTAAAATAGCGACGAAGACCACACTGCCTTTCCATAACAAACAAATACAAAGTAGAAACAATAGGGACAATCTTTTCAAGACAGTGGAAATCAGTTCTGTGAATATTTCGGCCCTAGGTCCAAGGGCCGTCTTCAGCACAATACGAGAACAAGAGAGAAAATATGTATATATAAATAAACTTACATTAAATAGTGAGAATAAAAACTAAATAATGTTATTTAAAAACTTTTTAAAAACAGCCCTAGCATCCTTACTTCAACGAAGTTCAACCAGGACTGACAAATAGAATGAAGTGAGAATATAAACTCATTCAAACTAAAGAGAACTTGTCTATGTCTTTTTTATGCTGTTGTAACCGTTAGTCTAGATTCTGATGGGTCCTGCCGACATAGTAATTTCCACAATCATAGGGTATTTGATAGACCCCTCTTTGGCGAGTAACTGGGGCCTTATCTTTACCAGAATCTAAGAAATTAATGATTTTAAAATTATTAGTAAAAAGCTTCCCTATAATTCCAAAGTGAAATTACGTCATCCATATAACGACCCCAATAGACGTGTTTTAAAAAATAAACGTGTTATTATGGATGACGTAATTTCACTTTGGAATTATGGGGAAGCTGAACTTCGGGGCTTCTTAAATCATCTTAACACTTATGACCGAAATTTGCAGTTCACCCTAGAAGTTGAAATTGAAAATAAACTACCGTTTTTAGATGTGTTAATTATTCGTAATGCTGATAAACTGGATTTTACTATCTATCGAAAGCCAACACAAAACAATAGATATCTTCACTTTAATTCAAATCACCCCCCACAAGTTAAAAGAGCAGTTGTAACTTCCCTCATTGATCGTGCCCTGAATATTTGCTCCGATTCGTATATAAATGCAGAAATAAACTTTATCAGATATATTCTTTTTGGTAATGGATACCCCATTCCTTTTGTCAATAAAATAATTAACCGTAGAATAAAAAGACATTCTTGTAAAATCGAAGAAGATATTTCAATTCTTGTAAAATCAAAGAAGATATTTCACAATGTGAGGCTACTGATAAGCCCTCAAATATTGTCTATCTTCCGTATCAAACAGTTCGTGGTAACGAACTGTAGTAAGGAGCGATCCGGCTCAATAGTAACCAAAACTCTAAAAAATTGAATTTTGATATAAATAGCTACATCAAAAGAATCGCATTTTAATGCTGATTTTAAATATATAAGTTTCATCAATTTTAGTCTTAGCCATCAAAAGTTACGGGCCTGAGAAAATTTGCCTTATTTAGGAAAATAGGGGGAAACACCCCCTAAAAGTAGTAGGATCTTAACGAAAATGACACCATCAGATTCAGCGTATCAGAGAACCCTACCGTAGAAGTTTCAAGCTCCTATCTACAAAAATGTGGAATTTTGCATTTTTTGCCAGAAGACAAATCACGAGTGCGTGTTTATTTGTTTGTTTTTTTTGTTTTTTTTTTTTCCCAGGGGTCATCGTATCGACCAAGTGGTCCTAGAATGTCGCAAGAGGACTCATTCTAACGGAAATGAAAAGTTCTAGTGCCCTTTTTAAGTGACCAAAAAAATTGGAGGGCATCTAGGCCCCCTCCCACGCTCATTTTTTTCCCAAAGTCAACGGATAAAAATTTTGAGATAGCCATTTTGTTTGGCATAGTCGAAAATCTTAATAACTGTGTTTTTGGGGATGACTTACTCCCCCACAGTCCCTGGGGGAGGGGTTGCAAGTTACAAACTTCAACCAGTGTTTACATATAATAATGGTTATTGGGAAGTGTACAGACGTTTTCAGGGGGATTTTTTTGGTTTTGGGGGTTGGGTTGAGGGAGGGGGCTATGTGGGAGGATCTTTCCTTGGAGAAATATGCCATGGGGGAAAAAAATTCAATGAAAAGGGCGCAGGATTTTCTAGCATTACTATAAAAAAAAACAATGAAAAAATAAACATGAAAACGTTTTTTCAAATGAAAGTAAGGAATAGCATTGAAATTTAAAACAAACAGAGATTATTACGAATATGAAGGGTTCTAAAATACTTTAGCATAAAGAGCGAGGTATTTAGGAGGAGATAAATACCTCGCTCTTTATGCTAAAATATTTTTAGTGATTTCAACTATTTATTCTACGGCCTATTTGATTCAGGGGTCATTCTTAAAGAATTGGAACAAAACTTACGATTTAGTATAAAGAGCGAGGTATTAACGAGGGTACAAACCCCCTCGTACACATAATAAAAATATAAGAACATAAAAGTTTGTTACGTAAGTTAATTCTTAAGTTACGTATATTTTTTACTAATAAAAACGTTCGTTGAATATTAAAATTTCTAGTAGCCTTTTTAAGTAACCGAAAAATTGGAGGGCAGCTAGGCCTCCTTCTCCACCCCTTATTTCTCAAAATCGTCTGATCAAAACTAAGAGAAAGCCATTTAGCCAAAAAAAAATTAATATAATGATTTCATTTCAATAATTTATGTGCGGAGAGCCAAAATCAAACATGCATTAATTCAAAAACGTTCAGAAATTAAATAAAAAAAACTAGTTTTTTTAACTGAAAGTAAGGAGCGACATTAAAACTTAAAACGAACAGAAATTACTCCGTATATGAAATGGGTTGTCCCCTCCGCAGTCCCACGCTCTTTACGCTAAAGTTTTTAGTTGTTTTAAAAAGTAGAATTGTGGCAAAGAGTCAAACTTTAGCGTAAAGAGCGTGGGACTGCGGAGGGGACAACCCATTTCATATACGGAGTAATTTCTGTTCGTTTTAAGCTTTAATGTCGCTCCTTACTTTCAGTTAAAAAAACTAGTTTTTTTTATTTAATATCCCAAAGATCACAACAAAATTAAAAAATATTGGCACAAAAAATAATCTGTACGTAGTTTTTACTAATAATTTTAAAATCATTAATTTCTTAAATTCTGGTAAAGATAAGACCCCAGCTATTCTCCAAAGAGGGGTCTATCAAACACCCTGTGATTGTGGAAATTACTATGTCGGCAGGACCCATCAGAATCTAGAAAAACGGTTACAACAGAATAAAAAAGACATAGACAAGGCATTAAGTTCAAATAGTTCCAACAACTCCTTTGATTCTGCTTTAGGTTGGCATATATTTAATAATCCGTCCCACGCGATACTTTTTGAAAAATCTTCACTCATCAGTAATGATTTGGGGATAAAACAGGTGGTTCGAGAATAAATCGAAATTAATCTCAAAATAAATAATAATATTTCTTTGAACAGGGACTTAGGGGGATACTCATTAAATTCTTTATACTCAAATTTAATTAAAAATGATCTAACGA
Organism: Artemia franciscana; assembly: GCF_032884065.1. Taxonomy (NCBI): domain Eukaryota; kingdom Metazoa; phylum Arthropoda; class Branchiopoda; order Anostraca; family Artemiidae; genus Artemia; species Artemia franciscana. The sequence continues at coordinate 15,679,779 of NC_088881.1, forward strand.
AATATTTTACTAAACCGAGTTATAATAGTACTGAACCAGCTACGAAAAGGCCTTTGAGACAGGCTGCTAAAAAAGCAATGTTGGCTCTGAGAAATTGCATTTAATTACTTTGTTCTCTTTAGTTTGAATGAGTTTATATTCTCACTTCATTCTTTTTGTCAGTCCTGGTTGAACTTCGTTGAAGTAAGGATGCTAGGGCTGTTTTAAAAAAAGTTTTTAAATAACATTATTTAGTTTTAATTGTCACAATTTAATGTAAGTTTATTTATATATATATAATATATATATATATATATATATATATATATATATATATATATATATATATATATATATATATATATATATATATATATCGTATATATATATCCCCGTAGTAGCATAATATTTGTAGGCATGAATATATAATGAGTCGGAGGTAATAGGCTTGGGACTGTCTGTGCAGGATTTCGACTCTTGTTGATAGAAGAGCATCGCCAAGTGCTGAAAACCATGTTGTGACCAAGATGGGCCCAGGATTGCACAAAGCCTCCAACTTACTGGAGGTCCCAGGGACTTCTTGCTGTCCGGTTCTAAGCCGGCTTAAGCGCTTCGGTGTAGACTTGAGAAGATATGTTGGTCCCCATCCTGCACTGGTATCCGGGATCACTGCTTTTCTTGAGGCCAAAATAATTTCAAAGTTTTAAAGAACATGATAATTGGAACTTGGAATGTTACGACGTTAAAAAATGACTATCGCATCGACATTTTGACTGACGAATTCAGACGGTTTGAACTGGATTTATTAGGAGTTTCAGAAACTCATATCCCAGGGGTAGGAAGCATGAAATTAGGTGACATAGAATTTGTTTACTCAGGAAGGAAGGATGGGGTACATAGACAGGGAGTACGGCTCATGATGAATAAGGAAGCTGCTAAGTCTTGTTTAGGCTGGGAAGGTATTAATAATAGAATACTAATTGCTCATTTTATGACTAAAAAGTTTAGGGTATCAGTTATAGTAGTATATGCCCCCATTGAACCAACTGATGGAGATACTAGTGACTCAGATGAATTTTACTTACAGTTACAGGAGCAAATAGACAGGGTACCAGGTAGAAATATGGTGTTTTTGCTAGGAGATTTTAATGCCCAGGTTGGTAGAAATAGGGATAGATGGTATCCTAGCCTAGGTAATTTTGGTGTAGGAAAAGAAAACAGTAATGGCTATAGGCTTTTGCAATTTTGTAGGTATAACAACCTAGTTATAACCAATACGGTGTTTGGTCACAAAATGGCCCATAAGTTGACATGGTATTCACGTGATGGTAAGACAGCAAACCTTATTGATTATGTTATTGTAAACAGAAGACTAGCAGGATCAATACAAGATACTAGGGTGTATAGGAGTGCCGTTATTGATGTTAAAAGTAAAGATCACCATCTAGTAGTGTCTAAGGTTAATTTAAAGCTGAAATTTCGGAAGAGTAACTCCCTCCCGGAAAGTTATGATGTTGGTAGACTTCAGGATGAAAATTTGAGAAAAAAATTCCAGGAACAGTTGAGTACTAAACTTGAGGGTTTAAAATTTGACAATGTGGAAGATGGATGGAATAATTTCAGAAAAACAATTTGTGAAGTTGCTGATGGTGTCCTAGGGAAGAGTGCTAAGACAGCAACTAGGAATATTAGTGAAAAAGCTTTAGGTTTAATAGAGAGTAGAAGGGGTTTGTATAAGAATTATCTGAGCGATAGGTCGTATGAAAACAAAAGGAATGTAAAGAAAGTGGAGAAAGCATTAAAATATGAACTAAGGAGATGTGAAATGGAGGCGATGGATAAAATTGCTGAGGATCTGGAAGATGCGGCTAGACGGCATAATAGTAAAATATTATACTGGCATGTTAATAAATTGAAAGGGAGTAGCCGATCCGGACTAGTCCCAGTTAAAGATAGAAATGGGGTCACAATTAGTGATAAGGAAAAAGTTAAAGAAAGATGGGTGGAACATTTTGAGAATGTGCTAAACCGAGATACAGTTGCAGGAAAAGATATAGATGAAAATGAAAAAGTTTGTGATACCTTGGATGTGAAGGAAGATTTGTTTAGTGAGGAAGAATTAGCGACAGTACTAGAAGGATTAAAAAATAATAAGGCCCCAGGTGCTGATAGTATGATTAATGAGTTCCTTAAATATGGTGGCTCTGAGGTTAGGAATAAGCTACTGAAGATTATGAACATGATTTTTGAAAAAGGGGAAGTACCCAATGATTTTAGGAAAACCTTAATTAAACCACTGTATAAGAAAGGTGACAAGAGTGAATGTCGGAATTATCGAGGCATTAGTCTGGTCTCTGTAGGTAGCAAATTACTGAGTAATATGATACTTTTTAGGCTGAGACATGCTGTAGACAAAGTTTTAAGGGAAGAACAATGCGGTTTTAGAAAAGGTAGAGGATGTGTCGACCATGTTTTCACTCTTAGGTTAATAATTGAGAAGTCCCTTCGTTGTCAAACACCTTTGGTCCTTAGTTTTATCGATTAAGAGCAAGCTTTCGATTCTGTTGATAGAACAGCGTTAACAAAGGTCTTATCGTTATATGGTATACCAGAAAAATACATTAAAGTGATTTGCGCTATGTACGAGAATAATACTGCTGCGGTTAAGGTAGGAAATGAGGTTAGCAACTGGTTTTGTATTAAATCAGGAGTTAAGCAGGGTTGTGTTCTATCCCCCTTTATATGGATCATTTTGATGGACTTCGTCTTAAGGAGCACAGGAAAGGCAATTGGAGACCATGGAATCAAATGGGGAGGAAGAACGCTCCTGGACTTAGATTATGCTGATGATTTAAGCATATTAGATGAAAGTGTGAGCAAAATGAATGAATTTTTAGAGGTTTTACGAGTTCAGGGTGCTAAAATAGGCTTGAAAATTAATGTTAAGAAGACTAAGTCACTAAGGTTAGGAATAAGTGAAGATGAACAGGTGACCTTAGGTAACGAAAAGATTGATCAGGTTGGGAGCTTCAGTTACCTTGGTAGTATTATTAGTATTAAAAGTAGAATAGCTAAAGCTCAGGGTGTTTTTTTTCACAGTTAAAAAAAGTTTGGAAGAATAGAAAGATAAGCCTACAAACCAAGATTAGAATATTGGAAGCTACAGTGATGACAGTGGTTAAATATGGCTCTGAAGCATGGACACTCCGAAAAGCAGATGAAAATTTACTAGATGTTTTCCAGAGAAATTGCCTACGGATTGTTCTGGGTACCCGGCTGACTGACCGTATTTCAAACAGTAGGTTGTACGAAAAGTGTGGTTCAATCCCGCTTTCTGGGGCTATAATGAAAGAAAGGTTGAGATGGCTAGGCCACGTTCTACGGATGAAGGATGACAGATTACCGAAGATTGTCCTTTTTGGCCAACCGTCTGGGGCTACACGGAAAGCAGGTCGTCCTTGTCTGGGTTGGGAGGATGTCATAAATAAGGATTTAAAGGAAATGGGAACTTCCTGGGAGGGTGTAAAGAGGGAGGCTTTAAATAGATTAGGTTGGAGGAGGAGCGTGCGTAGCTGTGTTGGCCTCAGGCAGTTTGGTGCTGCAGTGAGTTATTAGTAGTAGTAGTAGTATATATATATATATTCTCTCTTGTTCTCGTATTGTGCTGAAGACGGCCCTTGGACATAGGGCCGAAATATTCACAGAACTGATTTCCACTGTCTTGAAAAGATTTTCCCTATTGTTTCTACTTTGTATTTGTTTGATAAAAACTCTGTTTTTTAGAGTTTTGGTCACTATTGATCCGAGTTACTTATGTACAGTTCGTTACCACGAACTGTTTGATTATTTCACTCCAGAGTGATAATGCGTAAAAATTAGCTAGTGACGTAATGTCACTAAGTAAGTGCGATCAGAAATAAACAAATCTAAAAAAAACATTTTTCATCCTTTTTTATTTTTTTTGGTTTTGCTAATCAGTTCATGAAGAGTGAAAATGCTGCAGTTGATTAAATGGAAAAGGGGAAAAAGTCTATAAAACACGTCCATCATTAGCGAAACTTCTTGCATTAGCACCTTTCCTGATAAAATTTACTTAGCGGAAACTCCTTCGAATACGATAGGGGTTTATTTTAAACTACTATTAAACCTATTTGCAATATCTTAATATTATCAAAACCCATAATGTTTGGTAAAAGTCTTTAATTATAGAAGAATTCCACCCTTTCACTTATCATATTCAAATCAGAGACTAATGTTTTGCACACACGGCTGAGGTCTGTTGTGTCTGTTTTTTTACGGCAGAAGACTCCGGAATCTGTTTATCGATTAATTGTATGCGTATAGCCATGTGTGCCCATTATCTTCTGCCATATCTCCCACCCTCCTTTGAATCGAGCTAACTCATTTATTCTTGTGATTATAACAAGCTTGTTATTTCACAATGAGCCCTGTTTTTTACATCCATTCTTTGATGGACGAGTCGGAAATTTTTGAATTATGTATTTTATTAAGACTTGTGGAGATACATAGAAATGTATGTTCAAAAGATTTTGTGAAGAGGTTGCCTGATTTACACATATAGCTTAAATAGTGGTGTGAGCCAAATCGTTATTGCGGAATTACACAGCTTCGGAGCTCCTGCAAAGTAACTTCTTCAAACGACATAAATACAAAAAGTTAACTCGAATATATATCTGGATGCAGAGAAGACACGACTTTGACACTAGCCCCTTCCCAGAATCAGTAGTTTTCGCCAAAATTTCTCACGTGCAGGTTTTTGCGGTTTTTTTTCCGAGTCTCAACCGCTCAAATATCAGGCATGTGTACATAACTCTTGAAAATTTAGGTTTTAGATGATATAAATAATTTTGTTCTTTTCTAATGGAGAGATGCTCGCTGAATTGAAGCTTCATATTAGCTTCACGAAGCTGGCCGAAGTTCACTTTACTCCCAAATCCAATAAACCTAATAAAAATGACAAAAACCGGTATTGGAATCAGTTGCATTAATTCACGAAAAAGTAGGGTGGGGGAATAAAATGGGTTTTCAAAATCTAGGGTGTCATTTTTTTTTTCAATGAAAGTGAGAAATAGTTATTTTTTAATGAAAATACTAAAAAGATATTTTCAAGATCTTGAGGGGGTGGAAAATCTAGGAGGCAAACGCCCCCTCTCCCAACCGACGTCACTGATTAGAAAAAAAAATTCAAATGAATTACAAATTTTTGGAACAACAAAGATAGTAATCGCACTTTCACGTTTACTCCTACATGCAGGATGCTCACGCTGTATTAGAATTCTAATATTAATTCCAATATTAATTTTGAAAAATTAGAAAAATGAGGTATTTTTAACTGACAAATGGGCGATTGGATCTCAATCCGCCCTGGTCCATCCAAATATATCTAGTAGAGATGTTAATGATGGCTTCCACAATACAAATTAAGATGTTTTTAACTTTCCACACTGCAATAAGGCCGCCACTGATAAATTTAGCAATATCCCAATATTCACTTGCAACAAATCACGCGGTTTGAAAAAAAAAATGATCCGAAGATATTAAGTAGTAATAATAAACGTATGTGATTATTATAGCTTTTAAGGTTAACCTAATACAGTGGTTTCAAAATTTTATTTTTCCACGCCTCCCTTAAAAATATTTGATTGTGTGGAACCTCCATTCCATTTTTATAAAAAAAAAAAAATGTAGAAACGATGGTTTTTAGTACTACAAAATTTATTAAGATAAATTATTACAAAGAAACGAACAACAATTTTAATGTCTTTTAATGAGAGAGATGTGCTTGCCTATAATTAGTGCAAAGTCTGTCAAAAGCCAGTGTCAAGGACGAGATAGCTACGCGAAGCTCATCCTCTACAACCAAACGAGCAAAATATTCAATTTCATTTCAGCTGATGCAGAAAATCCTGTTTCGTACAAATAAGATTTTGCGAACAGCAGCTATTTAAAGTTCTATTTGAAAAAATATCCTAGTCACTCAACATATTTGTGTGGTCATTTTGATTTTGTTCGATAAGAATTGCTATTTCCAGTTTGACTTTCATGCGTAGCAGTGTTTTAACGCCACCGTTGTTTTCCGCCACCATATGTTTCGCGCCACCTTTTAATTCAAGTAGGTCAGAATAGACATATATATAGACATAGACATAGACATAAAAACAGACATATAAATAGACATAGACACAGATATAGACAAAAACATAGACATAGATATAGACATTGATTAACCTAATCTGTCTATTCTGACCAAACTAATCCCATTGATGATGCAAGATTTCCTGGGTGGCGGAAAGCATACGGTGGTGGAAAATTGCGGTGGCGTTAAAACACCCACTCCGACTTCATGGATCTTCTGAATCACTTTGGCACGAAATGGCCATCGTTGTTCCATATGGTACACAAGTGAGCCGTGTAAGGGTTCCGTGAGCCGTGTAAGGGTACACAAGTGAGCCATGTAAGGGTTTTCATACCGTCATACAGCTTTGTAAATAATCTAACTTGTAACTGACTATTTTTATGTTGTTTAGAATTTTTTTTATTTTTGTAAAAACTTCTTGCTCACTCATATTTTCAAATAGTCCTTGGTAACGAACTGTAAGTAAGGAGCGATGCGGCTCAATAGTAACCAAAACTCTAAGAAACTGAGTATTGATAATAATGGATACATACAAAAAAAAACAAATTTTAATGCTTATTCGAAATGTGTAAAACTTGTCAAATTTAATGTTACTCGTCAAAGGTTACGGGCCTGAGATAATTTACCAAATTTTTGAAAAAGAGGGGAAACACCCCCAAACATCAAGTGATCTTAATGAAAATGACACCATCAGGTTCAGCATCCAGAGAACTCTACTGTAAAGGTTTCAAGTTCCTATCTACAAAATGTGTAGCTTTGCTGGTTTTTTTTTTTTTTTTTTTTTTTTTTTGCCGGAAGAAAGATCAAGAATACATCTTTATTTGTTGTTTTGCTTTAAATAGGGGTGATCGTAGCGAACCAGAAATGGCAGAAGATCGGGAGAGGGCTCATTTGATCGGAAATCAAAAGTTCTGTTGCCCATTTTTAAGTGACCAAATTTATTGGAGGTCAGCTAGCCCCCCTTCTACGCTCATTTTTACCCAAAGTCGCCCGATAAAATTAGGAGCTAGCCATTTTTCAGCATAATCAAAAATCTAATAACTACATCTTTGAGGATGCCTTGACCCCACACAGTCCCCGGGGGAAGGGGTGCAAGCTATGAACTTTGCCCATTGTTTACTTATAGTATTGGGTATTTGCGAGTAAACATACGTTTTTCAGGAGGAATATTATGGAGGAGAGGTAGGGGGGGGGGGGGGTCGTGGGAAGATTTTTCCATGGAGGTAATTTTTGCAGGGGAAGGGAATTTTGCATGGAGGGGGAGCCGAATTTCCCAGCATTGTTAAAAAAAAAAATCATAAATTAAATAAAAAAGACAAGTTTTTTCAGCTGAAAGTGAGAAGCTACATTAGACCTAAAAACGAACAGAAATTATTACGTATATGAGGGGTCACTTTCTCCTCAATACTTCACTCTTTACGCTAAAGGTTTTTTTAGACCTTTTAGAAGAGCTTATTCTTCTAATTAAACAGTCTTTGTGATTCAGGTGTCATTCTTAAATAATTGAAACAAAAAATCAAACTTTAGCGCAAAGAGTGAGGTATCGATCAAACAGTTCGTGGTAACTAACTGTAAGTAAGAAAAGGAGTAAGTAAGGAAAGTAAGTAAAGCTTTTACAACCATGCCTTCAACAATAACTTTAAATGCCCCCGGGGCATACCTTACAACCCCTACCTCCAGGCTCTGGGGAGTTTGTTTCAATCCCAAAAGGCTTGTTATGATCTTTGTACTATTTTGAATAAAACTACTATTTCAAAATTTCAATTGGATGCATTTTGGGAGAATACAAGGTGTATGTGTGCATGTGGGGGGTGTAGCTGTCCCGAGACCTCTGTTACTCTTTACCCAACCTCTGGTACTATAACTTATAATTAACAATCCAATGACCCCCCCCCCTGAAGCTTATACGACCACCCTTTCCACAAAAGCCTATAAGCGCCCAGGGCATAACTTTACAATCCTTGCCCTGATGGCTATGGGTAGGGTGGTCTTCCTCAAAGACATAATTTACGGATTTTTCAGCTATGTTGAACAAAATAAATATCTCTAAATTTTGACTGGATGTGTTTGGGGGAATTATGGGGGAGGGGGAGGGGTATGTTGCCCTCCAATCATTTCTTACTGCTACAAAGGGCTCATTCCAATAGAATGAGCCCTTTTCAAAGTTTCTACGACAAATCCTTCTGTGCGAAGGGCCGTGGTCTAAAAAATAAATAATGCATTGCGTCAACATCGTTCTTTACTTAGATAGTGCTATTGCGCTGCCTATGATTATGTATTATGCTGGCAAAACATAGGTCCGATATTGGTCGTTTCTATGAAATTGACAGGTGGCCTATATTTCAATTTTCTTCATGGGCTGAAGAAATAAAGATGAAGAACATCTATTCCCAAAGATAGGATTTAAGAAAGATAGAGTCTTCAAAATAGAATCACCGCGGTTCCACATGGCATCTCATCGGTCGCTGCATTTGTGGAAAACTTAATGAAATATTTGGACGAGCAGAAATTATTCCGTATATAAAAGGGGTTGTCCCCTCCTCAGCGCCTCGCTCTTTACGCTAAAGTTTGACTCTTTCTCACAACTCTACTTTTTAAAACAATAAAAAACTTTAGCGTAAAGAGTGAGGCGATGAGGAGGGACAACCCTTTTCATATACGGAATAATTTCTGTTCGCTTTAAGTTTAATGTCGCTCCTTACTTGCAGTTAAAAAAAAAACTTGTCTTTTTAAATTTAATTTCTGAAAGTTTTTGAATTAATGCATGTTTTGATTTTGGCTCACCGCACATGAATGATTAAAAAGAAATTTGCGTATTATTTTTTCTTTTTGGGCTAAATGGCTTTCTAAAAGTTTTGATTGGACGATTTTGATAAAAAAAAGGGTGGAGAAGGAGACTTAGTTGCCCTCCAATTTTTGGTTGCTTAAAAAGGCAACTAGAACTTTTTAATTTTTTCACGAATGTTTTTATTAGTAATAAACATACGTAACGAATTAACTTACGTAACGAACTTCTATATTTGTATATTTTTATTACGTATATGAGGGAGTTCGCCCCCTCGTCAATACCTGACTCTTTACACTAAAGCTTGAATTTTGTCCCAATTCTTTAAGAATGGCCCCTGACTCACAAAGGCCGTAGAAGAAATAGTTGAAATTACTAAAAACACTTTAGTGCAAAGAGCGAGGTAGTGCGGAGGAGACGGACCCCGTCTCCTCCTGTTTGCTTATGTTTTAATGCTGCTCCTTGCTTCCAGCTGAAAAACTTTTTTTAATTTATTTTCTCATTTTTTTTTATAATGCTAGAAAAACCTGCGCTCCCTTCATGGAAATTCTCTTTCCTCAGGATAAATTCCTCCATGTAAAGATGCTCTCACGTAACATCCTCCCTTCGACTCCCCTCCCCCTTCAACGCAAAAAGGTCCCCTGAAAATATCTCTACATTTCCCATAACCATTACTAAATGTAAACAATGGTCAGAGTTTGTAACTTGCCGCCCCTCCCCCGAAGACTGAGGGGTATAAAGCCGTTCCAAAGACATAGTTATTAGGTTTTTCGACTATGTTGAGCACAGTGGCTATCCCAGAATTTTGATCCCGTGACTTTGAGAAAAAATTAGCGTGGGAGGGGGCCTAGGTGCCCTCCAATTTCTTGGTCACTTAAAAAGGGCACTTGAACTTTTAATTTATGTCAGATTTAGCCCTCTTAAGACATTCTAGGACCACTGGGTCGATACGATCACCCCTGGGAAAAAAAACAACAACAAAAAAACAAATAAACACGCATCCCTCATATGTAAAATATAAAATTCCACATTTTTTAGATAGGATTTTTTGCCCCCCCCCCCTTATATTTTGAAACGCCTTACTCCAACCACCTCTAAATTTTCTTTAATTGAAACTACTAAGTGTTAATCAAATTAAAAAGTAATAAAAAACATCAAATTATCCATTTCAAGAGTCTTCGGTTTTTTCATCCGTTTCTAATATCTTCTTTTTTGTCACATGTTTGAATTTGAGCCTTTGCTAACCCTGAAATCAAAAATATTTTTTTTTACTTTCATATAAGTTGCCTTTGTTTGCAGTTATGACCCCACCCTGGAAAAAAGGCAGCGTACGTGCTTCGTTAAAATTAACTAGCTTTGTTTTAACAAAATCAAATACCGACCACTGAGTATTGTATGAAACAGAACGTGGTTACGGATTATAGGTAAAGAGCGAAAGGAATCGGCTGGTTTTAGGAATTTTTTCAACGATTTATTCCTCATATCGACAAAATTCTGGCTAAAAAGTTCTGGGCTAGAGTGTAGCTACGCTGTATTTCCCACATGGTTCAAAAAGTTTAAATGATATATCCTGGATTGGACTCAAGACCATTGACCGACAGGTGGGCTTACAAGGAGTTTTCGTTGGAGCGGAACTAACATCTTTAAAAGGAAATCGGTCACTCTATCCGGCACATGGTCAAGACTCGAGTCGCGTGCTGTAATTTGACAATTTCAAGAAAGGCCACCAGCTGGTATTTATAGCTCAACAGTTTTCAATTTGTCGAAAATGTCTATTTTAATTGAAGATTTCTTATTAAGTTTTCACACTTGATTGGATTTGACAGATCATCTTAAGTCTTGATCTGTTCAAGTGTTCCTTGTTCTTCGGTTTCCATCAATAACTCCTTTTCAAAGACATTTGCCACCTCAAGTTTTGACTTTCATACACAAAAACATCAAAATTGAACTGTTCAACATTCATATCAATTATAACAACCAGTGATATCAATTCATGAAAATATGGGAGAGGGGACCAAAAGATGTATTTCAAAATCTAGGGGGAAGCAAATTTGTTAGTTTTTCGATGGAAGTAACCAAAAAGTCATTCTTCAAAAAAAAATCATCCAAAAAAAGTATTTTTTAAAATCTAAGGGAGACGACAATATCCAAGGGGGACATGACCCCCCAGCTACAACTGACGCTACTGCTATCATATGAGTTTTGACGGATTACATTCTATACTGTCACGGTTTATCTAAAATTGTAACTGAGAATGTCCTCTGTTTTGCTTCCTCTGTTGTTGTACCCCTAGGTCTTCTATTAGCAGTAGGTATTTTTGGTCTATTTTATGAGTAAACAAAACTAAAAAGAACATTTTGAAATTATTTCGCATAGCTCTGCTTCGGTTTTCAGAAAAATTGATACATCAATCACAAAATCTGAGGCAGCCAATCGGTTGAAAACCATCGAAAAGCTAAATTTTAGGGATTATCACTCTTCAAGCATGGATGCGCAAAAGCTAAACTTCAATGTAAGTGTATAGGATCATGGCCGTATCCAGGATTTTTGTTCGGGAGGGTGGGGGTGGTACAAAGAAATTTAAAAACGCATCAAAAACTTGTTTAAATTCATTTTTTTTACGTTTTTACGATTCAGACAAATATTTTGGGGAGAGGTTCAAACTCCCCAACCCCTCTGGATACAACCTTGTACAGGATGACAGTGAATTACTAACAGCGTTAGTAATTATAACATACCAACGAATTATAATACCTGAAAAAGGTATTCTTACCGAATTTACCTGAAAAGGTATTAAAATACACTAACAACGAAGTTGATTAGAACGAATTGATTGTTTCAAGCCTTCTTGTTTTGTCACAGGTGCTTTTATTGAAGCAGTTTCCTCAGAAAATTGGTGAGAAACCCGTTTAGAAGAAAATTCTAAATATATTAGTTTATAGAAAGGGGAAAAGGACTTAAAAACGTCTATGGACAATGGCTAAAAATATTTATTCGTCCATCCCTAAGGGAGGACCCTCAGGGTATATTTCTAAGGAAGGTTCAAAATGCACAAAAGTACATTTTTAGACACAATGATTTTTTTAAACTTCTTTGGGGGGGAGCTTTTGGAAAAATCTTGGGGGTCTCCCTGCTCCCTTCCATTGTGTGCGGGGATAGGCATGACTCTTTGGAATTTTGGAACTCTTTGGAACTAATGCATTTGTGACATTCTTTTAGATTTTTATATGATTTGGCTCCTTTTTTCTTAAGTGATTTTCTCACGAAAGCCCAGAAATTAAAAATTTAATGGCTTATACATGCAAGCAATCGTGCCAATTTACGGAAATGTAGGGGGACAACATTCTTTTTCTCACTAAAGATAAAAAAATGATTTTTTTCAAACCTAAGGGAGGAGCAATTTGGCTCTGCTTACATTTGGAGGAAATACAAAAAAAGTGTTCCTTCCCCGCCCAATTGGACATTTAGTCTTTATAAGGTTCCAAACTTACTGCAATATCAATTCAGTTTTAATTCAGTGATCCTCATGCAGACTTCTTAAATTCATCTGTTGACAGTTGCTTAGAGTTAATCAATATTGCAGTCGTCTATATTGACATAAACATATATAAGATGTTTTTTGGTTTACAAAGTCGAAATATACTAGCCGTTCCATACGGAAAGGAAGGGATACTTACTTATTTCTTAATTCTAACTTCAAGCCATCTAATTTTTTTGTTTGTAAGTAAATCATCATGAGCAGGACTTTATGGTAGGGGCGTAGTGTCTCCTTAAAAATAATGAAAATACAAAAAAAAGTAAATGGAAAATATAAGCAGTTATAAAAAAATATGGTAAAAATCACGAAATCCATGGAGCCACAGGCCCAAAGTATCCTCACTTTCGCACTCTCAGGCCCTATCACCATCTCTATCTTTATTTCATTATTCTTTATTTTGAGCAGCGCCTGTTAATTTACCATTATAAAATTTTGCCGATAACTTTAGCAGTTGAAAATAAATACTATAGTATTTTCGTCCTAAAAGGTCTATGCATAAGTCGACATAAGTCGATCCTCTTTTATGTATATTTAGTGGTATTAAAACCAGTTTCGTGGAAAAAATAATCCAAAATTCAATTTCTTCAGTTGTCATGCTAATTAGTTGAATTACTTCCGCTCTTCGACACTGGACGTTGCTTTAAATTATCAAATGTTTTTTACTAAAAACACAAAGGAAAATTGTAGCGTGTGAAAATATGAATCCCTTCCAAAGTTTCCTTAAATTGTTTATGTCACTATAAAATCAAATGGATTTTAAGCTTTAAAGTGAATTCCGCGTAAGTTTCCGTTTTTAACGGGATGCTACAATACCCGAAAAGATGGAAGCTTTTCTCAACCCAACGCTAAGATTGTCACAAGTAGGGGCCACTTCGTATCTATCTACAAAGATCATAAACTAGTAACACATGTGTACATTTCCGTTCCGGAAATGTTTTATCTAAACATGAAAATCTCCCCAGACGCGTGCCCTCTGTCCCCCTTTTCTTGGAGTCAAATGACCGAAAGATGATAAAGCTTGGTCATTTAGACATGTCATATGATGGTAGCATAGAAAAGAACGGCTCACTTGAATTTCTCTGACAACCCTCAATATAGGGCCACACAGTCCTCAAACAAGTGCTTGAGGTCAGGAACCAAAAAGGATTTTTGAATTGATCACTTTCTCCTGCTCCGAAATAAGTCAATGTTAATATTGACTCCTGCTTTGCTCCTCAATTAAAAACATACAATTTGTCACTGTCGTATTGCTTATTAGCAAGGCTGTATTATCCTATTGGTTAAAACGGGCTATAGCCTAGGGATCCTCAAACCTCAAGGGGCTACTCATAGTTTCCAGGTTTATGATTCTAATTGTTATTTTGTGTAGTAAATAAAACGCTTAGCTTAAATTAAAATTTTACCTAAATTAAATTTTACCTAAAATAAATTAAAAATTTAACTGCATTAGTTAAATTAATTTAACTAATAGCATACAAGGGGTTTGAAAAAAAGTTTAACCGGCCTCTTTCTAGGGATTTTTTCGAAGATTAAGAAACACCAACTTACGCTCGTTCTTTTTTGGTGCAAGGACCCTTATTCCTTCTTAAGCTTACTTGGATATTTTGGTCAATTACGTTTTATCTGATAGACTCTATCGAGCCTATGGTCCTTGGAAGATCTAATCCGACTCTACCCATTTAGTTTCTCTGATTCTGATTGTATTTCGGCTGTAGTGTTTTACATTACTTCGACTATAGCTATAGTCACCAACTTTCGTATTCTTCGTTTTTTAGTCAAATTTAAGTTGCGTAATATGTATTAAAACCAGAGCTATGGGGCAAAAATATGTGATACTAGAAAAAGAGGTGACTTCACCAGCTCCTTTTTTATAGCTAACATTTATTTCTATTTCGTCAAACAGTTCGTGGTAACGAACTGTAGTAAGGAGCGACCCGGCTCAATAGTAACCGAAACTCTAAAAAATGGAATTTTGATACCAATAGCTACATCAAAAGAATCGCATTTTAATGCTGATTTTAAATATACAAGTTTCATCAAGATGAGTTATACCCATCAAAAGTTACGAGCCTGAGAAAATTTGCCTCATTTTAGAAAATAGGGGAAAACAAAGACGCCCTAAAAGTCATACAATCTTAACGAAAATCACACCATCAGATTCAGCGTAACAGAGAACCTTATTGTAGAAGTTTCAAGCTCCTATCTAAAAAAATGTGGAATTTCGCATTTTTTGCCAGAAGACAGATCACGGATGCGTGTTTATTTTTTTTCCCCCAGGGGTGATCGTATCGACTGAGTGGTCCTAGAATCTTGAGAGAGGGCTCATTCTAACGGAAATTAAAAGTTCTAGTGCCCTTGTTAAGTGACCAAAAAACTGGAGGGCACCTAGGCCCCCTCCCACGCTCATTTTTTCCCCAAAGTCACCAGATCAAAATTCTGAGATAGCCATTTTATTCACCATAGTCGAAAAACCTAATAACTATGTCTTTAGGGGCGACTTACTCCCCCGCAGTCCCCGTGGGAGGGGCTGCAAGTTGAAAACTTTGACCTGTGTTTACATATAGTAATGGTTACTGGGAAGTGTACAGACGTTTTCAGGGTGATTTTTTGGTTTAGGGGGGAGAGTTGGGGGGGTTACGTGGGAGGATATTTCCATGGAGAAACTTCTCATGGGGGAAGAGAATTTCAATGAAGGGGGCGCAGGGTTTTCTAGCTTTATTTGAAAAAACAACGAAAAAACAAATATGAAAAGTTTTTTCTACTGAAAGTAAGGAGCAGCGTTAAAACTTAAAACGAACAAAAATTATTACGCATATGAGGGGTTTACCTCCTCGTTATACCTCGCTCTTTACGCTAAAGTATTTTTAGTAACTTCAACTATTTATTCTACGGCCTTTGTGATTCAGAGGTCATTCTTAAGGAATTGGGACACAATCTAAGCTTTAGTGTAAAGAGCGAGGTATCGACGAGGGTTGAACCCCCTCATATACGCAATACAAACCTACGAATATAGAAGTTGGTTACGTAAGTTAATTCGTAAGTTACGTGTATTTTTTACCAATGAAAACGTTTGTAAAAATTAAAAGTTATAGTTGCTTTTTTAAGTAATCAAAAACATGGAGGGCAACTAGGCCACCTCCTTCGCTTCTTTTTTCTCAAAATCTTCCGATTAATTGCAATTAATTAATATGCAAATTTTGTTTTAATTAATTATGTGCGTAGAGCCAAGATCAAAACATGCATTAATTCAAAAACGTCCAGAAATTAAATAAAAAAAAAACGGAAAAGTAATAACGGAAAGTAAGGAGCGACATTAAAACTTAAAACGAACAGAAATTACTCCGTATATGAAAGGGGCTTTTCCTCCTCAACGCCCCGCTCTTTACGCTAAAGTTTTACCCTTTCTCTTAACTCTACTTTTTAAAACAGTAAGAAACTTTAGCGTAAAGAGCGGGGCGTTGAGGAGGAAAAGCCCCTTTCATATACGGAGTAAATTTTGTTCGTTTTAAGTTTTAATGTCGCTCCTTACTTTCCGTTATAAAAACTTGTTTGTTTTATTTAATTTCAAATAGAGTCAACTACACATATCAATTACTTTTAGTTTTAGGATTCATTCATTCCTCTATAGCAATATTGCCATCTATACTTTTGATGCAATTATTTGCATCAAAATTATATGCAATTATTATTTGCGTATATAATTGCTTATTATTTCTGTTGATTTTTCGATTCTATTGAATGTTTGAAAGCAATTTCTATTAAGGTTTGAATCATTATACGACTATATATTTTTTTTTTTTTTTCAAGTGACACAGTACTATCACTAATTTATATTGGCAATATTTGTACATTTTGTCCGGTTTTTCTATTTAAGAATCTAACTTTTGGTTTCTAATTTTATTTACGGACCAAGTCTGAACATTCAGTCAATATTTCTGTTAGAATTATTTTGTGCAATAAATTTTCACAATAGATCCACTATAGAATTTTAGGTGGACCTGCAGGGGGACTTTTTTAAAGGAAAATCAATGTGATTTTTGGCATTCTACTGGGATGAAGTCATGCTAACCCGCACTCTTTAGATACCCTTGAATATACACGTTTTTTATCCCCACCCGTACCATAAGAATTCTGTCATGTTTTAGTTTGTTGCCAGTGTTCAATTCTTTTTAAATAAATGTATGTCAAGGATGTTCACTGAAAATAGTTGTGTTCTGCTGCCTTAAAAAAAAAATAAATAATAAAATAAATGTCACAAATCAATACAGCCAGATTCGTTTCCTTAATTTTTTTTTCTTTATTACGTTTTTTATTCCTGAAATTTTAATTTTGTTACACGGTCTGAAATTCCAAAGTAAACTAGCGTAAAAAGAAGTTCGAATTTTGTGCGCTAAGAATCGATGTAACCCCATTTTATTTCCAAAATCAATACCCTTAATGTTCCCCTGGTCCATTCAGCTGACCTTGAAAGGTTCATGCCGATCAGAGAAAATAACGTTAAACCCATTTTGGGGTTTGACAAGTCGATGCAACCCGTCAAAGGCATGATACTGTTTCTTTTAGAATAAATGCATACCAAGGATATTCATTAAAAAGAGCTTTGTTTTACTGTTTTGAACCAAGAAAATAACCAAAAAGCAAATCACGAATCAATAAAACCATACGGTAGTTCTTTCCTTGCTTTTTTTTGTCTTAAATGAGGTTTCCTTAGTCTTAACATATCAATTTAGGGCCTACGCGTCCTCAAATTTCAAATGGGTTGTGCCGATCCGTGAAATTTTTGTATCATTTCGCGTATCGATGCTTTGGCTTTTGGAAGATTTAGGGGCCTAAACTCCTTTAAAGTATTTTGTTTCGTTTTAAGTTTGACTTGATTAATCATTTATTTTTCTGTCCGTTCTAGGATTCATTTATGGCAGTGTCTGTTATCTTTATGCATAAGTTAATTATTCATTTAAATTCCTGTTTGTTGTGGGTTTCATTTATTTATTGATAGTCATTTCTGTCTTGGGGTAAGAAAACAAACTCAGACCATACAAGGCATTTCCCGCTAGATTTAGCCGTATGGTTACTGCAAAGCTGTTGAAAAACATCTTTTCTGAGCTTCACAAGCCCAAATGGTTCCATCAGCTGCAATTTCACAGTTACTGAACAGCTCGTGGAAAACCTTCTCGCTTTTCAATTGATAAGTTCGGAAAATTTTAAGACGTGGACCTTTTCTTTCTTTTTTCTTTTTTAAGAGCTACAATGCTGAACTATTTGTGAGAGACTCTCTCTGCATTCGGAAAGCGAAGCTATATGTGCGTGTAGCACAAAAACAACCTGACAAATAAAATTCGAAAGCAATCTAAAATGAAAGCAAGCGGGTAATTCTTTTGTCTCCCCTGCGCATATCCCTGGCTTTATGTGACTTCAGGCCACTTGTTGTCGGGATATAAGATACTATTTAAGGTAATGACTTTTCTATATTGGAACTCTTACAGTTTTGATTTTAAATTTATTTTTCTAAGAAAAGTCTTCCATTGTCTTTCCATAGTGGACAAGAGTTTATCAGACCCGGAAGTGTGGTAAATTAAAGGATATCCGCCTCCAATCCCCCTTCCATACACGTAACCTCTAGAGAACAGAACCCATTTGGGAATAACCCCGGAAGAATCTCATATCATGCCTCAGAACAGAATCAACTTTTCAAGAAGAAGACGGTTGTCAGGAATGGAATCCATCTATGAATTTTCTATGGTCAACAGGGGGATTGTAAAACTAATTCCGGCTTTCCAGAGGGTGGGACGCTCTGAAATTGTTAAGAAGGAACTGGACGGGCTCCGTTTGTTCAGTCGGGTTAGGCATCATTGCGCGTAATGATTTGGAATCCGATGTTTAGCTTGTCCGAATAACAGGGCAGGAAGTGGAAGATAAAGCTATTGCAAGGTTCTTTCATCTGAAATAAATACTTCCCACTCAGAAAGACTAGGATAATAAAAAAAAGACGAATGGGTTTGGACTTCTTATAATGCTTTCAACGGTATGAATAACATACATTTTCATAATGGAAACTTCATTTACAGAAAAAGTTAGTAGAAAAAACACTTAAACAGCTTGAAAATCTAAATTAAATACGTTTCAAGTTTTTATTTTTGAGCGACTGCATTCTGAAGTTATGGTTGCATGGAAATGACTGCTTATCTTAGGACTCCATCAATAATCTTAGGACTCAATAATCTTAGGACTGCCTCAATAATTCCAATTAGAGACACATACTGTTTCTAATCCTCGCCAATTTTTCAGCATTGCCAATAAACATATTAATAATAGTGAATTTAATTGGATAACCGTAAAAAGTTCATAGAGCGCGTCTTTGTTTTTGATGTACGAAGTGCAGTGTGATTTACTCCTTATGTCACTCTTCATTGACATGCTGACTACAAGCGTAAGTTATATTGCCAATTGAAGTTAAATTACAGCTGCATTTTTCTGGAAAGTGGGGGGTTTAATATTGCCCCCCTTGTGTTTAAGTCTTCATCTCATGTTTTTCTAAGCTAGATTTTTCTTCTGAGCAGGTATTATTTAAAAAATACTCAACAATGGCGGTGACCCAATCATCGTTTTAAAAAGCAATTAAAGACTTGAAGGAGCGTCTGATTTCAATTTCTACTGATCAATCTTCGATCAAAGCGTACCAGGCTAGTGTGTCTTCCAAGCTCGATACGGTTATGTCAAACATGCGGTCACTTAGACAAGCTTAGCAGATACAGATGCTGAAACTGTAGAACTGCGATCTTCTATCGAAAGCCATTAAGATGAGCGTGTGAAGCTCGAAAAAAGGTTGCTTGAACTAGAAGATAAGGATCGTCAGCTGAATCTAATTATTCAAGGCTTGCCAAAAGAGAAATCAGGCCAATGTCTCAGCGAAAATATTGAGACGTTATTCAAAGAGAAATTAGAGACTAAAAAAAATACTCCTCTTAAAAAAGTGTACTGCGTATAAGCTGGATTATCGCCTGTTCTTATTTCTTGTGTGAATGATTCGGACTTGCAAATGCTATTGGGCAACACAGGAAAACTTAAAGGAAGCGGTATGAGAATATGTACTGATCTGCCTCTTTCACTAAGTGCCTTACGTAATGAGCTTTTGACCAAAGTACGTGACCTTAGAGCTCAGCAAATAGCCAAATTCACGTGAGTGAAACAATCCGGTGCCAAACTATTGCCGCAAACTAGAAGCGATATTACTGGCCAATGGGTAACATACAACGAATGCTAATATCGGTTGCATATATCTCTATATAATTATTTGTCAGATTGATTATGTTTTTTTATGGCACCTGGTATCTACCAAGTGACATATAGCGATCGCAAATTCTGTCGGTCTGTCTGTCGGTCTGTTTGTCCCGGTTTTGCTACTTTAGGCACTTCCAGGTAAGCTAGGACGATGAAAATTGGCAGGTGTTTCAGGAACCTGACCAGATTAAATTAAAAATTGTCGTTTTCCCGATTCGACCATCTGGGGGGAGGGGGGAAGGAGTGGGGGACGGTTAAATCGGAAAAATAGAAAAAAATGAGGTATTTTTAACTTACGAACGGGAGATTGGATCTTAATGAAATTTAATATTTAGAAGAATATCGTGTCTCAGAGCTCTTATTTTAAATCCCGACCGGATCTGGTGACAATTGGGATAGTTGGGGGGAACCTAAAATCTTGGAAAACGCTTAGAGTGGAAGGTCGGGGTGAAACTTGGTGGGAAAATAAGCAGAACTCCTAGATACGTGATTGACATAACCGGGACAGATCCGCTCTATTTGGGGGATTCGGGGGGGGGGGGGTTAATTCTGAAAAATTAGAAAAATGAGGTATTTTTAACTTACGAAGGAGTGATTGGATCTTAATGAAATGTCATATTTAGAAAGACCCCGTAACTCATATCTCTCATTTTAAAGCCCGACCGGATCCAGAGTCATTGGGGGGGGGGGAGTTGGGGGGAACCGAAAATCTTGGAAAACACTGAAAGCGGAGAGATTAGGATGAAACTTGGTGGGAAGAATAAAAACATGTCCAAGATACATGACTGACATAACCGGACCGGATTTGCTCTCTTTGGTGGAGTTGGGGTAGGGGGAGAGTAATTCGGAAAATTAGAAAAAAATGAGGTATTTGTAACTTACGAACAGGTGATCAGATTTTAATGAAATTTGATATTTAGAAGAATCTTGTGCTTTAGAGCTCTCATTTTAAATCCCGACCAGATCTGGAGACATTGCGAGGAGTTGGAGGGGGAAACCGGAATTCTTGGAAAACGTGAAAATTGAGGTATCTTTATCTTACGAGTGGGTGATCGGATCTTAATAAAACTTCATATATAGAAGGATCTTATGTCTCAGTTGCTCCATTTTTCAATTCGAATTTGATCCGGGGACATAGGGGGCTGGAGGGAGGAAACAGAAATCTTGGAAAACGCTTAGAGTAGAGAGATCGGGATGAAACTTAAAGAGAAGAATAAACACAAGTTATAGATACGTGATTGACATAATTGGAACATATCTGTTCTCTTTGGAAGAGCTGGGGGATGGTGATTTGAAAAAATTAGAAAAATTGAGGCATTTTAACTTAAGAACTGGTGACCGGATCTTAATGAAATTTGATATTTAGAAGGAATTCATGTCTCAGAGCTCTTATTTCAAATCCCGACAAGATCTGTTGACATCGGAGGGAGTTGGAGGGGGAAACCGGAAATCTTGGAAAACGCTTATAAATTTCGTAGATACGTGACTGACGTAACCGTACTGTATCCGCTCTCTTTGGGGGAGTTAGGGAGTGGGGTTCAGTGCTTTGGCGAGTTTGGTGCTTCTGGACGTGCTAGGACGATGAAAATTGGTAGGCGTGTCAGGAAGCTGCACAAATTGACTGGATAAGGTTGTTTTCTCCAGATCATCTGGGGGGCTGAAGGGAGGGGAACAGTTAGAAAAAATGAGTTATTTATAAGTCACGAGTGGGTGATCGGATCTGAATGAATTTTGATATTTAGAAGGACCTCGTGACTCAGAGCTCTTATTTTGAATTCTGACAGGCATTAAGCCTCTGATTTTCCTTTTAAATCAATCTATTGATTCTTACAATTTTGCCAGAGCTCATACCATATGAGCTCTTGGCTCTTGGTATTTAGTAAATAATGTATTTAGTAAATAATTTGGCTAAACATTTTTCGGAAGTAGGTCAGAGGGTGAAGTTATACATAGGAATCAACCCCAGTCATGGAACTTTCGAACAACACTTACCCCCGCCAAGTGATAGCAGTCTTCACCTTCGGCCGACTTCGATGTATGAAGTGAATGAAATAGTTAGTCAAATGCAAAATGGAGCAGCGGTAGCTGATTTCCTGTCATTAAAAGTAATAAGTCTTGTCTTACCTGTGGTTCTTCCAGATTTTGCGGTATCAATAAATGGTTGTCTCAAAGAAGGGGAATTCCCTGACCATTTTAAGAAAGCTAGAGTTGTACCTTTGCATAAAGATGGTGACCGAAGTGATTTCAACACCCTTAGACCGATCCTACTCCTACCAATTGTATCACGGGTTTTTGAAAAGATAACATATATCCGAATAAACAAATTTCTGGACAAAAGAATGTTTTTACAAGAGCCTATTTGGATTTACGAGAGCTTTTTCAGCGAAGCATGTTATACAGTTTCTGACACCTACAATAAATGATGTGCTTGATGACAAGCTTAAAGTTGCAACTTTTTTTGGATATCCTCAAGTCATTTGATACCATAGACCATGAGATCCTGTTGAAGAAACCGGAAAATGCTGCAATCAGAGGAAACGCTCAGAAGATTCTTGCTTCTTTTTGAGGAGACGATCACTATATGAACGAGTGAACGAGGCTGAGTCGAGAGATTTTCCAATAAATTGTGGAGTACCCCAGGGCAAAAGTAATTGGCCCCTTGCTCTTCGCAATTTATGTAAATGATCTTCAACGCGCACTTGCTGATTTGATGACGGATTTGAGTGAAGAAACTGCTAATTCGAAACCAAGAAAATCACTTGTTCTTTTGGCCGACGACATCAAAGATTCAATTATGGCACTTACTGAGCGTCAACTTTTGTCCTTAATGAAGGAAGATATGATCTGCATAGAGAGATGGATGAAACTTAACCAGCTCAAAATTCATTACAACAAGTCTGCCTTTATTGTTTTTGGGAGAGTGGCACATTATTACCCATGGCTGGAAGACTTGGGAAATACTTGATATTGGGGAATCGGTAATATAAAGAAGAAAAGTTGTGAAATATTTAGGCGTTTTGATTGACGAAACAATGTGTTTTTCAGAATACATTCTCTGTATATCATCGAAGATTGCAAGAAACGTAGGATTTTTAAGAAAACTAAAATACTAGTTTCTTCATAAAGTGTTACGGCTGCTTTATTTTTCACTAATCCATCCATATCCATCCATATTTATTGTATTATTGTTCGATATGATCTAATACATTTTCGACCCATCTTAAGCAGTTGCGGTCATTACAAAACCAAGCGATGAGAGTGATATACGCGGTGGAAAGCCGAACTTCTGTAAGATCCATCTATTCTCGCGTCCAAATACTGTTATTCTCTGGATTAAGTAAGTATTATAAGATTCTGTTTATCTTTGATATTATTAATCATACTATTCCAGTTTGCTTTCAGGTATGTTTTCTACTGTTGCAGATCTTCACAGTTATGGAAATAGACAGGTAAGCCAGTATTGCCAGTATTGTCGACCACTGAAGGTGTCGACAAGGTCGGTATTTTCCAGTCACCATGCTCTTCCAGTGCTGTGGAATGGGTTGCCTTCTTTGTTGAAAAACGAGTTAGATAGGACTGATTTCCGTTGCCAGTTGAGACGTTATTACCTGTGTGAGCATGAGTTTTGATTTTTATTTTCTCTCTCTCTCTCTCTTTCTCTCGATCAGAATTACAATATTGTGTTGGTATGTTGGTACATGGAAGGTGCGGTAACCCGATGCATATGTGTAATGTAGAGTATTCTAGGAGTAGCCCTACAAGCCCAGAATACTGGGCTTCGTGCTCTTTCTGTGTATATTAGTTATGTAATAAAGATCTCTATTATTATAAAAAAAATACTATGTAACATGTTGTTTTGTTTTCATTTGTTATTGGTTGCCCGGTAATACGAGCTAGTCTCTCAGCCCGGCATACCCATATTGTAGTTGTATATAAAAAGAACCAGAACCAGAATCAATGTAAACTTATCTCCTATCGCAGACTTATTATTAACTGCCTAGCCAAGAAGGAACTGGAGGGTCTAGAATCTCCCTAGACCTTTAAAAAAGGTATAAAAATTTGGTCAAACAGAATAATTTAAACAAAATGGAGTCTTTGCATGGATTTTCGGAGCCTTAGTCCCAACAAAGTAATATCCTGGCCTTTGACCCCCCAAGGTAATCAGCATCATTAGGAACCTTATAGAATTTTATAAGGCAGTTGCTATGATCAAGAACCAACTCGGTCCAATTCTTCAATTCGGAGCCATATATGTTAACTAAAGTTCTGAACTAAACTCGTTATGGTTAATATCTCTTTTTGCTGTCCAATGAGGTTCCCCATCAGGGACAGCCGGGTACCCAGAACAATCCGTAGGCAATTTCTCTTGAAAACATCTAGTAAATTTTCATCTGCTTTTCGGAGTGCCCATGTTTCAGAGCCATATTTGACCACTGTCATCACTGTAGCTTCCAATATTCTAATCTTGGTTTGTAGACTTATATTTCTATTCATCAATCTTTTCGTTACCTAATTTCATCTGTTCATCTTCACTTATTCCTAGCCTTAGTGACTTAGTCTTCTTAACATCGATTTTCAAGCCTATTTTAGCGCCCTGAACTCGTAAAACCTCTAAAAATTCATTCATTTTGCTAGAAAGTCCTAGAAAGCGGGATTTAACCACATTTTTCTTACAACCTACTGTTGGAAATACGGTCAGTCAGCCGGGTACCCAGAACAATCCATAGGCAATTTCTTTGGAAAACATCTAGTAAATTTTCATCTGCTTTTCGGAGCGCCCATGCTTCAGAGCCATATTTGACCACTGTCATCACTGTAGCTTCCAATATTCTAATCTTAGTTTGTAGACTTATCTTTCTATTCTTTCGAACTTTTTTTTTAACTGTGAAAAAACACCCTGAGCCTTAGCTATTTTACTTTTAAAATCTTCACTGTTCCCACCGTCTTTACTTATAATACTACCAAGGTAAGTGAAGCTGCCAACCTGATCAATCTTTTCGTTACCCAATTTCACCTTTTATGTTCAATTATTCCTAGCCTTAGTGACTTAGTCTTCTTCACTTTAATTTTCAAGCCTATTCTAGCACCCTGAAATCGCAAAACCTCTAGAAATCTATTCATAATGCTCACACTTTCATCTAATATGCTTAAATCAGCAGCATAATCTAAGCCCAGGAGCGTTTTTCCTCCCCATTTGATTCCCTGGTCTCCAATTGCCTTTCCTGTGCCCCTTAAGACGAAGTCCATCAAAATGATCCATATAAAGGGGGATAGAACACAACCCTGCTTCACTCCAGATTTAATACAAAACCAGTTGCTAACCTCATTTCCTACCTTAACCGCAGCAGTATTATTCTCCTACATAGCGAAAATCAGTTTCATGTATTTTTCTGGTATACCATTAAACGATAAGACCTTTGTTAACGCTCTTCTATCAACAGAATCGAAAGCTTGCTCTTAATCGATAAAACTGAGGACCAAAGGTGTTTGACAACGAAGGGACTTCTCAATTATTAACCTAAGAGTGAAAACATGGTCGACACATCCTCTAACTTTTCTAAAACCGCATTGTTCTTCCCTTAAAACTTTGTCTACAGCATGTCACAGTCTAAAAAGTATCATATTACTCAGTAGTTTGCTACCTACAGAGACCAGACTAATGCCTCGATAATTACGACACTCACTCTTGTCACCTTTCTTATACAGTGGTTTAATTAAGGTTTTCCTAAAATCATTGGGTACTTCCCCTTTTTCAAAAATAATGTTCATAATCTTCAGTAGCTTATTCCTAACCTCAGAGCCACCATATTTAAGAAACTCATTAATCATACTATCAGCACCTGGGGCCTTATTATTTTTCAATCCTTTTAGTACTGTCGCTAATTCTTCCTCACTAAATAAATCTTCCTTCACATCCAAGGTATCACAAACTTTTTCATTTTCATCTATATCTTTTCCTGTAACTGTATCTCCGTTTAGCACATTCTCAAAATGTTCCACCCGTCTTTCTTTAACTTTTTCCTTATCACTAATTGTGGCCCCATTTCTATCTTTAACTGGGACTAGTCCAGGTTGGCTTCTCCCTTTCAATTTATTAACATGCCAGTGTAATATTTTACTATTATGCCGTCTAGCCGCATCTTCCAGATCCTCAGCAATTTTATCCATCACCTCCACTTCACATCTCCTTAGTTCATATTTTAATGCTTTCTCCACTTTCTTTACATTCCTTTTGTTTTCATACGACCTATCACTCAGATAATTCTTAAACAAAACCCTTCTACTCTTTGTTAAACCTAAAGCTTTTTCACTAGTATTCCTAGTTGCAGTCTTAGCACTCTTCCCTAAGACACCATCAGCAACTTCACAAATTGTTTTTCTGAAATTATTCCATCCATCTTCCACATTGTCAAATTTTAAACTTTCAAGTTTAGCACTCAACTGTTCCTGGAATTTTTTTCTCAAATTTTCATCCTGAAGTCTACCAACATCATAATTTTCCGGGAGGGAGTTACCCTTCCGAAATTTCAGCTTTAAATTAACCTTAGACACTACTAGATGGTGATCTTTACTTTTAACATCAATAACGGCACTCCTTTACACCCTAGTATCTTGTATTGATCCTGCTAGTCTTCTGTTTACAATAACATAATCAATAAGGTTTGCTGTCTTACCATCACGTGAATACCATGTCAACTTATGGGCCATTTTGTGACCAAACACCGTATTGGTTATAACTAGGTTGTTATACCTACAAAATTGCAAAAGCCTATAGCCATTACGGTTTTCTTTTCCTACACCAAATTTACCTAGTCTAGGATACCATCTATCCCTATTTCTACCAGCCTGGGCATTGAAATATCCTAGCAAAACCACCATATTTCTACCTGGTACCCTGTCTATTTGCTCCTGTAACTGTAAGTAAAATTCATCTGAGTAACTAGTATCTCCAACAGTTGGTTCAATGGGGGCATATACTACTATAACTGATACCCTAAACTTTTTAGTCATAAAAAGCAATTAGTATTCTATTATTAATACCTTCCCAGCCTAAACAAGACTTAGCAGCTTCCTTATTCATCATGAGCCCTACTCCCTGTCTATGTACCCCATCCTTCCTGCCTGAGAAAAAACAAATTCTATGTCACCTAATTTCATGTTTTCTACCCCTGGGATATGAGTTTCTGAAACTCCTAATAAATCCAGTTCAAACCGTCTGAATTCGTCAGTCAAAATGTCGATGCGATTGTCATTTTTTAACGTCGTAACATTCCAAGTTCCAATTTTCATCTTCTTTAAATCTTTGAAATTATTTTGGCCTCAGGAAAAGCAGTGATCCCGGACACCAGTGCAGGATGGGGACCAACATTTCTTCTCAAGTCTACACCGAAGCGCTTAAGCCGGCTTAGAACCGGACAGCAAGAAGTCCCTGGGACCTCCGGTAAGTTGGAGGCTTTGTGCATTCCTGGGCCCATCTTGGTCATAACATGGTTTTCAGCACTTGGCGATGCTCTTCTATCAACAAGAGTCGAAATCCTGTACAGACAGTCCCAAGCCTATTACCTCCGACTCATTATATATTCATGCCTACAAATATTATGCTACTACGGGGAGGCAGGCCATAGTAGATAAATTAGCTAGGAAGAGGTTTTTCAGCCCGAAAACGCCCATATATATATATATATATATATATATATATATATATATATATATATATATATATATATATATATATTTTATTTATTTATTTGAAAACCCGTCAATCATACGAAATGAAAAAGACGGAGCACGAACATATAAATATAAGAAAATATATAAGAACATATCAGAGGAGACATAACTTGAAAGAGACTCAACTAATAACACTAAAATGAATAAAACGAAAAAAGATCTATTGTAAAAGGAGATTATACCAATCGTGATCTACTATTTTAATATTGTGTCTTTTGATTACATTTTCAACTGCAACATGAGGGTCGGTTATGTGATACTTTTTAATGAGGATTGAGTTTCTATACCAGGGAGGAAAACGTAGGAGGTATTTAGCAAAACGGAAGAAAAGCGCACGGATTTTAGACAATTCAGCCTTCGAGAATAGTTTCCAAAATGGAGCCAGGTACAGAATATGAGGTAAAACAGTAGCGTTGTATAGGCTGGCAAGGAGGGGGCGGCTAAAATGGAATTTAGCAGAGACTATGGAAACATACGAGCCGGAGATTCGTCGATTGAGGTGTTTGATCAGTAGAAGACGTGTATGCCTTAGAGACGAGCCAATAGGGACTCCGAGGTAATTTATGTGGTCAGCAGTATTCACGAGATTTTCACCAAAAAGCAGTGAAGGCACGTGTGGTGTTTTTTGCCAATTGAAGAGAACTATCTCGGTTTTCTCAGTGTTAAAACTGAGGCCAAGTTTTAGATATTCGGTTTTAAGCGTTTTAAAAATGTCAGAAGCTTTTTGCAATGTTCTACTTAAGTTCAAGACGTCGTCGGCGTAGCATACTAAGGAGGTGTCTATAGAGGAAAGAATGCATGAGGTTGGGCATTTATCTTGTGCTTGAAGAACATAATTATTGAACAAATGAGGGGAGGAGACAGCTCCCTGGCGGGCACCCTTCAAAACGGGGATCAATATATATATATATATATATATATATATATACATACACACACACACACACATATATATATATATATATATATATATATATATATATATATATGTATACAGATGGCACTCACCGTCGTCCTCACAAGTTTAAAATTTTTAAGCTCATTATTGTGATTGCGCATATAGGACAGTCCAAAAAATATATAGAAGGAAAATGACTTCATTTGTTTTGAGAAAAATTGATTTATACTAATGCAAATATTAAATTGACAATAAGATTTTATAGGTATAATAATGGCAATGAATACCTATATTTCTTGTAGGTATAAGAAAAGCAATGAAGATGCTCAAACTGCTGCCAGTAATAATTTGTCTACACCTCTACCGCTCAGATTTGGACCAACATTTTTTACACATGTAAACTTAATTAATTTTTGAAATGTACCTCGGCGGTTACTTTTTAAATTACGAGCTACAACTGCTGCTGCTGCTACCATTAATAACAACTCATTGCAACATCAAGCCCCCTCGGACTTAAACTGGTGCGCAAACTGCTCAAGCTTTTAGATCTATTCAAATTTTCACTCTATACCTCCCTTCAATTTGCTTTAATCCTTTATTAAGACCTCTTCCCACCTCATTCAGAGACGATCTGCTTTTCTGTCTGGTCCCAGACTCCCAGGTGAATAACCAAAAAGCACAATCTTTAGTAATTTTTTAATCTTCATCTATAAAACGTGGCTTAGGTAACTAAGATTTCCTTTAATAAATCAACAAGTTCTTTCAGCTCGAAGCAAGGAGCAGCATAAAAACTAAAAACCAACAGAAATTGTTCCGTATATGAGGGCTGCCCTCTCCTCTACCCCTTGCTCCTTACTCTAAAGTCTTATAGGGTTTAAAAAGAACTTGTTATTCCATTTCATCAGTTGTTCTTAAAAAATTGGGAAAAAAGTCAAACCTTAGTGTATCAAATAAAAAAAAAACAAGTTTTTTTTAACTGAAAGTAAGGAGCGACATTAAA
Organism: Artemia franciscana; assembly: GCF_032884065.1. Classification (NCBI taxonomy): domain Eukaryota; kingdom Metazoa; phylum Arthropoda; class Branchiopoda; order Anostraca; family Artemiidae; genus Artemia; species Artemia franciscana. Next base: position 15,709,145 of record NC_088881.1, read on the forward strand.
ACTTAAAACGAACAAAAATTACTCCGTATATGAAATGTGTTGTCCCCTCCTCAACGCCTTGCTCTTTACACTAAAGTTTGTTTTCTTTTAAAGTGGAATTGTGGCAAAGTGTCAAACTTAAGCGTGAAGAGCGAGGGATTGCGGAGGGGACAACCCATTTCATTTACAGAGTAATTTCTGTTCGTTTTAAGTTTTAATGTTGCTCCTTACTTTCAGTTAAACGTTTTTACGTTTTTAAATTAATACATGTTTGAATATTAATTAATGCATAAATAATTAATGCATAAGTTATTAAAATGCAGTTTGTATATTAATTCTTTTTTGGCTAAATGGCTTTCTCTTAGTTTTGATCAGACGATTTTGAGAAATAAGGGCTGAGGAAGGAGGCATAGTTGCCCTTCAATTTTTCGGTCACTTAAAAAGGCAACTAGAACTTTTAATTTTTAACGAACGTTTTTATTAGTAGAAAATATACGTAACTTAAGAATTAACTTATGTAACAATCTTTTATATTCTTATATTTTTATCATGTATATGATGGGGTTCGTCCCCTCGTCAATACCTCGCTCTTTACACTAAATCTTAAGTTTTGTCCCAATTCTTTAAGAATGACCCCTGAATCAGAAAGGCCGTAGAATAAATAGTTGAAATTACTAAAAATACTTTAGCATAAAGAGCGAGGTATTTATCTCCTCCTAAATACCTCGCTCTTTATGCTAAAGTATTTTTAGAACCCCTCATATGCGTAATAATCTCTGTTCGTTTAAATTTTTAATGCTACTCCTTACTTTCAATTGAAAAAACTTATTCATGTTTATTTTTTCATTTTTTTATAGTAATGCTAGAAAATCCTGCGCCCTTTCCATTGAATTTCTCTTCCCCCATAACATATTCCTCTAAGGAAAGATCCTCCCACATAGCCCCCTCCCCTCAATCCCACCCCCAAAACCAAAAAAATCCCCCTGAAAACGTCTGTACACTTCCCAATAACCATTATTGTATGTAAACACTGTTCAAAGTTTGTAACTTGCAGCCCTTCGCCCAGGGACTGTGTGGGAGTAAGTCATCCCCAAAGAGACAGTTATTATGGTTTTTGACAATGCGGAACAAAATGGCTATCTCAAAATTTTGATCCATTGACTTTGGGAAAATAATTAACGTGGGAGGGGGCCTAGGTGCCCTCCAATTTTTTTGTTCACTTAAAAAGGGTACTAGAACTTTTCATTTCCGTTAGAATGAGCCCTCTTGTGACATTCTAGGGCCACTTGGTCGATACGATGACCCCTGGGGAAAAGAAAAAAAAAAGAAAAAATAAACACGCACCCGTGATCTGTCTTCTGGCAAAAAATACGAAATTCCACATTTTTGTAGATAGGAGCTTGAAATTTTTGCAATAGGGTTCTCTGATACGCTGAATGCGATGATGTGATTTTTGTTAAGGTTCTATTACTTTTAAGGGGTGTTTCTCCCTATTTTCCAAAATAAGGCAAATTTTTTCAGGCTCGTAACTTTTGATGACAAAGACTAAATTTGATGAAAATTATACATTTAAAATCAGCATGAAAATCTGATTATTTTGATGTATCTTTTTTTTATTATTATCCTTATAGTATTATTTTTTTTATTATTTTTATTGTTATATTTTTTATTATTTATAGTATAGTATTATTTTTGAGCCGGGTTGCTCCTTACTACAGTTCGTTACCACGAACTGTTTGAAAGAGCAATCGATTGGGGAGACACCTGAAAGAGCGAATTATAATGTCCAGCTCTCGTTGAACCTTCAGGCAAATATTCGATGAGTTTTTGGGAGGGGGAGACTAATTTCTGCTCCCTCTTCATTCCGCGGAATAGTTTTGGTATACACATTTAGCATTTGGTGCTAGATGTGGCATCATTGGCCTTGCCAGAAAATTTTACTTGGGGTGGGGTGGCAAGCGCTACCAGGAGCTTCGTTTTCAGCGATTTTAAATCGTAATATTTCTCTTTTCTTATTTAAATAGAGATTTTTTTATCTCTATTATATCAATAGACAACACTATATTACAATAGATAACACTATTGTAGAGGTTACGATGGCTTCGGCCGTATACGCACAGATGATCAGAAGCTACGCAGAATTTCCGTCCATACTAAACAATAATATCCCTTCCCAGCCACCAGGAATTATGTAATATGAATTTAAAAATATTGACTAAATATTCAAATTTTGTGCAAGATATGGTTACTATGCAATCAATGTCTTTCTTCTGGGAGAAAATGCAAATTCTACATTTTTTTAGATAGGAGCTTGAAACTTCATCAGTAGGGTTCTAAGATATGCAGAATCAAATTAAGCTGGTGTCTATAAGATGGCTTTTTTGGGGGAGGAGGGGGGTGTGTTTTCCCCCTTTTTCAAAAATTAGACAGGTTTTCTTGGGCTCATAGCTTTTGATGGGTAACATTAAACTTAACTCATTGAATATGTTTGAATTCAACATAAGAGAGTCAATTAAAATTCCTATTTTTAGAGTATCGGTTATTGTTGACCCGCGCCGCTCCTTACTTACTGGCTATTCTACTTTTTACATCTTTACTGCATACACCATCTTTAATAGATACACAACCCACAAGGCCGTGTCCAGGGGGATTTAGGGGGTTTTAACCCTCCTCTCCCCCCGAAATGCCTGTCTGACTCGTAAGAACACAACAAAAATGGATATAAACAGATTTTTTATGCGTTTTTTGAGTTTTTGTTTTGTTTAGACCCCCCGAAAAAGTTCTTTTGTGAATGCCTTCCCTTCGAAATAAATCCTTGATACAGCCCTGACTAACCAGGTAAGTGAAGCTATGGATTTCATCTATTTTCTTTTTAGCTAACATCACCTCTTTATCCTTCTTCATTTTTAGTCTAAGTTACTTACTGTTCTTGAAATTAATTTAAACCCTATTTTTGTACCAAACGCTCTCAAAACCTCCAAAAAATTATTTTGCTAACAATTTTATATAGAACGTTCAAATCGTCTGATTTTAAACTCGTCCATTAATGGAAGAAGGAATCCATTAGTAAGGCCGAGTCAAGTTAGATTAAGCTCCTATAAATCTGACCTTTTCGGCTAATCCATTTGTAAGACATATTTTATGAAGGGTTCTATTGAACTACTATAGAATATTTTGGAGAGCGAAAATTATCTGAATTACGTTGCTTTTGCAACTCAGGTGTAACTTGATGAATAAAAATTTCAAGATAGTTACTACACTGAATTCTAGATAATTTTACGCATCTCCCTGTATTTGCTATTTTCCGTTATATTTCAGTTCTACTAATTAAAAAAAAAAAGAACTAAACACCCATAAAAGGAAATGAAAATGTTTGCTTCTCTCGACTGCATTTGTTTTTGTACAATTAGTTTATAAATAAAGAAAAAATATTGGGCTTGCAGAACTCCGTAGCATGAGACTTTTTAGGTTTTTGTTACAACTTCTCGTACATAAATATTCAAACAAATCGAGTGGTGCATCCGTATAGCAGCTTTCGTTTTGGCCTGCTTTACTTGGCAACCTTTTATAATTTGGCAAGCTTTTCTTGGTCTAACTTATGGACAAAGGGGTTAAGCTCTCTAGTAAGTACCTAGTTTTCCATTTTTTTTCTAGGAAGGGGATTCAAATATTTCTCTTGCACCTATATTCAAAAATTCGGCAAACAATACTGTTTGAGTTAATAAATAGCATAAATGCTGTTTTGATTGGTGACCAAAACCATTTGATAATCATGAAATTGTGTTTTAAAACTTGTTGACTTGCTAGATGTGTCGAAAACAATTTTGCAAAAAAACAAAAGTAAGCAAACCCCTGAAAAGGTTGTGTAACTGGTATTGATTTTGGCTAATTTTGAATCATGTCATAGGCAGTGCAATAGCGCTGCCTAAGTAAAGAGCAATGTAGACACAATGTATTATTTATTTATTTATTTTTTCTTTGGTTTGTTTAGACCGGGGCACTTCGCATCGAAGGAGTTGTATTAGAAACTTCGAAAAGGGCTTAATCGATCGAAATTTGAAAGGGCTAATACCATTTTTAATAGTCCAAAGTGCAACTTGCACTTGATTTTGCGGTAGCTATTCTCATATTAAGGTAACTCCGTAACCCTGACATTATGCAGTTTTATTGTGTACGAAATATTTATGCAGTTTATTTTTCGATACACGGTTTCACCCTCCAAATTCTTATAGAACACTTTTGTTGTTGTTTTTTTTTTTCTTTTTTTCTTTCTTTTTATTGGTAGCACACCCTCGCAAGTGACGCTTTTGGTGTGCTACCAATTGACTTTGTCTCGTTTTTTTTTAACTAATTATCAATATCACTACTACTACTATGGTATTAAAAATGAACAGAAATTAACTAAAAAAAAATTTTTTTAAATGAAAGTAAAGCACAAAGTGTAATTTCTGTTCATAAATGAACAGAAATTATTCCTCGTGTAAGGACGACTGTCTACACTAAAGTTTACCTTTTATCCCCAATATTTTAAGGAGGACTGCTCAAATTCAAGTGCACTCACAAATATTTTCAGAATTACCCTATAGAAGCTTAGGTTAAACAGGGGGGAGCTGAGGAGGGTGCAATCCACTTCATAAACGGAATAGTTTGCATTTGTTTCAAGTTTTCCTATCGATCTTTACTTTCACTCGAGATTTTTTTTTCATTTCAATTCAAACTTATTCGATGAACAAAACCATATAAAAAAATTAATTTCAAAACATGTGAAAAATTTACTCTTTAGGAGAGGTTTACAGTCAAAATTGAACTTTAATGATTATAGAAACTTAGATCAGTATTAATGAATAAAAACAATGATTAGACAAGTTTCATGCGAATCATTTTATCATAGCTTACAACGCTTATGTGTCTCACATATTTGTTTATGGGGAATTTCTACAAGACATAGAAATTCTAACATTTGTAGAAACCTTCCTAACGATTCTAGGATGAGCATCGTTAATTTTCTAGTCAGTCGAGACCTGTCTAATTTTCAAGACTCAGAGGGTGGTTCGGCGTTAAATGAAGTGTGGATGTACAAGGACTTTCTGGAAGAAACAAAACATTTGCTAGATGTCACGACCTGATGGATTCTAACAAATTGGTTTCAAATCCTTTCTCAATTTTCGGAGCCGTTGCCGATGTAGTGACATCAAAGAAGGCTAATCTTCAATAGACTGAGGGATTATTTATTAGTAACTAAAGTCTTGAAAAAATTAAAACATGCTTCTTCGGGCTCCAGCCTATCCTATAGTGATAATCCCCAAAATTAGAGGACGTCTTAATCCCCCACAGTCCCTGGGGGAAGGGCTGTAAGTTATGAACTTTGTCCACTGTTTACATATAGTATTGGTTATTGGGAATTATACAGATATTTTCAGGGGGGATTTTTTTCTGGTGGTGGGGGGATCGGAGAGGGGTTTACGTGAGATGATATTTCCATGGAGGAATTTATCACGGGGGAAGAGAATTTCCATGAATAAAATGCTGTATTTTCCCGATTATTTAAAAAACAATGAGAAATTAAATAAAAAACAAGTTTTTTCAACTGAAAGAAAGGAGCAATATCGAAACTTGAAACGAACAGAAATTATTGCGTATATCAGAAGGTTCGTCCACTCCTCAATACCTCGCTCTTTACGCTAAAGTATGTTTAATAATTTCAAAAGAGCTATTTGTTCTAATTAAAAGGCCTTTGTGATTCAAGGGTTAGTCTTAAAGAAAGCGGAGCATTCTCAATTCTCCGGACACTTGTTTTTATTTAATTGTGTAAAAAAAACATTGCCACTCCCGAGCAAAAATATTTCCTGGTCACCAGAATGATCGGTATTAGATATTATTACTGAACAGAAAACTTCTGTTGATGCAAATAATAAACCTTGTATCTGAAAGCGTTCCTAAGATAAAAGCAAGAATTAATTCTAAAGAAGGCTTCTGTCTGAAGTAAAAGTATTTCCTACACTTACCATGAAGCTTTACGTCTCATAACTTGAAAAAATTCAAAGAAAGTCTCTGTTCTAAAGAAGAGTATATATTCTGCAATCTCTCTAGATATTATAAACTTTATACCTCTTCGGTGACTTTTGCTAATAAATTTATAGCAAGAATTCACTAATAAATTTTCAGTAAGACTTCGGTAATTAAATTTTAATAAGACATGAGCGTTTGCTGGGCATGCTGGAAGTACCTTAGATATTTTAGAAATTCGACCATTTATTAAACGTGGATGTTCAAAATTGAAGAATCCTGGCTGGGTATGGAAATGTCAAAGTGAAGAAGGCTTTGCAAAATTCATTAAGGTGCATCCTTAGAATATCATATTACTGTTTCCACTCTCCAAAGGTAGAATAAAAGTTTCGTATATACTTTTTCCTTTTTTAATCGTATTCCCAACTGTCTATCCACAAACTGCTAATTTGCTGTCATATTCTAGTAAAAATGACCTTCCAGGAAGAAATAATGGTGACAAATCTGAAATTTTTCAAATTTTGCGCTTTGACTTCACAAAGAATCTCCAAAATAGCTGCAACAAATTATGTCAAGTCATAACATTTCTAACCTGAACCACATTCTCTGCATAATATACAGAACCCAAATAAATTGTCAATTACAAAGACAACTAAAGCTTTTAATTTATCTATTCAGGCACAGCCCAAAATCAGTTGTCTTGGATTTTCTCTTTTTTTTTTGCAAAGACGATCGATATATTGGCGCAAGTTATTCTGTGTCGCAGATCGAAAAAAAAAATCAATTTACGCTAAAATTCGATTTGATGTCATTTGTGTTTTAAAGGAATTATATCAAGGAGGCACACTCGTGCCTCTATAAAGAGGCGACACACGACAATGTTAAGCGATCTTCGGTTCCAGTGGTCGCAGACGGATGGGGAGGGATGCATTTCGTAGCCCGAACTCCAACTAAGAAACCTGCAAAATTTCATCCCCCTCCAAATTTTTCTTCATGGGGAAAATCTGGCCGAAAGTTTCGACCTGTCAACCCAAGCCCCCCTTTAACGTTGTCCGATCGGGCTGAAATTCACAAGTTAAGGTCCCCTAGGGCCCAGGAGCTTATCCGCGAAATTCAGCTTGATCCGATAACTCCTTCCCTGTTTTCCAGAAACCACGCATAGCCACTTAAAATTCATTTACTTTTTTTTTCTAGACGCCTACAGGTCACATCCGACATCGGATCTGGGTGTACGAAGACTCATTCGATGCGGAATTCTCCGAGTAAGTGCCCATGAAAGTTTCGTAGGAAAATCTTAACCCCCCGAAAGTTTCGACCCTCCAACCCCCTCCACCCCCCCCCCACCCCTTTTAACGTTGTCCGATCGGGCTGAAATTCACAAGTTAAGGTCCCCTACGGCCCAGGAGCTTATCCGCGAAATTTCAGCTCGATCCGATAACTCCTTCCCTGTTTTCCAGAAACCACCCATTAGCTATTTAATTAACGGATTTCTCTCCATAAGAGCCCATGTTAATTTGAAATTTTTAAAAGCTATTGAGAAGTTATATTCACACACATGCAAGTTATTAGCTCAGTTGGTAGAGCGTGAGACTTTTAATCCTCGGGTCAAGGGTTCAAGTCCCTTACGGGAGGTTTTTTTTCACAACATCAAAAAATTTTTGATAACACCTGGACAGCTTATCATTTGAGAGATAACAGAATATTAGCTTCTTATGAGCAAAAGAAACATTTCGGTCATTCTATCTATTTTTTTTCTATTTTATACAATGATGTAAAAGCGGGAGGGTTGGGGGGCGGCAGCCACCCAACTTCCTCTCCTAATTCCTCTACGAGGAGTACAGGAATTATTAAATTACATCCACCATGGATTGTAGAAAAACGTACAGAAATAATATAAAAAAAACTTCGTTTTCTTAAAGAGTTAAAGAGGCTGCGTCCCAAAGTCGAACCTTAAAACGTACAGGAATTAGAAGAGGCAGTTGGGAGGCTGCCGCCCCCAAACCCCCAGCTTTTAAAGACTCTTTTGTACAGGTTTTTTTTTGTGGGGGGACTTCATTGTTACTAATTACTAGTTTCGGCGCAATGGTTCTCCTGTCCTCGTGTGTTTAACATTTTTCGAAGTTATTCCATTATTCATTCATTTCAATTATTTTTTAATTAAAAGAGGGCCTTTCCGAAGCCAAGAGCGGGGGGTTAGCAAAAAAACAAAAAACCTGTACAAAAGAGTCTTTAAAAGCTGGGGGTTTGGGGGGCAGCCCCCCCAACTGCCTCTTCTAATTCCTGTACGTTTTAAGGTTCGACTTTGGGACGCAGCCTCTTTAACTCTTTAAGAAAACGAAGTTTTTTTTATATTATAAAATATATAAGGCGGGCATTTTTTTAAAAAACAACAGTGCTCGTAAAACATTACAAAATTTAGGTTTTATGAAAATAATATATAGTTAAATAAAGTATATTTTCCCAATAAAATGTCTCTATACAAATTAGACAATTTGGCACCTACAAAACTTGGTCGTTTTTTCAAGTTAGAACAAATTAAATTTTATTTCACTCTCTCCATTGCTGGAGGCACTGCACTGAGCTGAAGATTAATGATGGATATTCAGCTGAAATATCCGTTTTGGTTTTGCTCTTTTCAGTTTTGGTCTTTTCTAGTTTTGTTTTTTCTCTAGTTTTGCATCGTGATTATTTTGTTTGTTTCTTCTCTAGTTTAAGATTCGTGATGGATATTTAGCCGAAATATCCGTTTTTGTTTAGCTCTTTTCAGTTCTTGGTGTTTTCTAGTTCTGTTTGTTTTCTAGTTTAGGATTGTGATTGTTTTTTATGTTTTTTTTCCTAGTTTAAGATTCGTGATGGAATTTAGCCGAAATATCCATTTTGGTTTTGCTCTTTTCAGTTTTTGGTCTTTTCTAGTTCTGTTTTGTTTTCTAGTTTTGCATTTTGATTGTTTTGTTTATTTGTTTTCTGTTTAAGATTCGAGATGGATATTTAGCCAAAATATCCGTTTTGGTTATGCTTTTTTCAGCTTTTGATCTTTTCTAGTTTTGTTTACAAGATTTTCATTCTGGTACAGCCAAGGTTGCAATTACCTTTGCTGTCACTTGTTAATCTTTTTTTCGAAAAAATTACACTGGAGACTATCGGAAGTTGCTTTACAGCATTAAAGTAACTTCGTAACAGTTTTTTTCTCATTGCTTCATTAAAATATAGTTACATCCACCCTGGGAAAAATAGGAATTTTTGCTTAAAGTTGTGACCTGCGTAGATCGTTTTTGGGACCAGAAATACAAGTATGACAGTTTTCAGAAAAAAAAAACTGTGTGGCTGGTTTTGAGGAAAAATAAACAAAACACATACAATCATTGCTCGTTTAATTAATTAAAAATATCGATGACTGTCATTCCATTTCGAGGGGAATAAGTGTATTGTATTTAATTTTGTATTGTATTTTATTGAATAAACTTCTTCATCTTCTTCTTTATAGCATGCATGTTCTTTTTTTAAAGCCATTGTTCCCTTAAATCAGTGTGCTAAATATTTGACGGAGATCCTTTATTTGGCTATTGTTCTCTTTTTTTTGGTTGTTGCTTATAGGTATTTTTTTTGTATCCCTGGCCATGGAGCCTTTCAAGGGGAAATTAGTGTATTACATTTCCATTTTGTATTGTGTTTTGTATAACTTCTTCTTCTTCTTCTTCCTACAGGTCAGTATAGTGCCATTGCTGTGTCTAATCGGCTAAGAATAATAAAAGAGGATAATTTTAAACAAATGACAGTCCCCAGTAAACAATTGCTAGGTTAAAATACACTAAAATCCAATCTGCTCTTCACAGTTACTAGTCAGCCAGTCCTGGACTGTGCCTTAATCACAACCCCAATTTGACTCCTTTGGATTCTGGCTTATAGCTTCTTTTTCTGTTGGATGTCGAGGTGAAATTTAATTGAGGACTATGAATCGTAAAATTAATTCTATTGTCAAAATGTGTGCAAGTTAAGTGGGCACCAAGAAAGAGGTAGTACAATCATAGGTGTAAATATACACAGAAGACTCAGCAGTTTTTTTTTTATATTTGAATAAACACTTGGAACGGAACTTTTACCTCTCTGTGGAAGCCTTGCTTACTTTAGCCCTTCATTGTTGAACTAATAATTAAAATAAAGTTCTACAAAGCAGGGAAAGGAGGCTCCAGAGCAACCCTATCTATTACAAAAAGTGCTTGTTATCTTAATTTTTATCGTTCTAAGAATACCCAGAAATTTTATGTTCTAATATGGATAAAATTGTCATGTTTGTTATTATTTGAAAATTGAATTTTGGGTGGAGTTTTTACCTCTTGGTTTTTAAGCGTTGACAATTATTTTTGAATTAAGCTTTCGGTCTTTTATTCCTTATGGGTTTTTATTTCAGCAAGGAATCCATTTCACATAAGCTATATTGAGAGACTTCTGTAGATATCTTTATGTTTCGAAAATAATCTCTTTGAATATTTTTTCATTGGTTTTACCTTTTAATGAATACCAGTTGTTTTGACTCAATAAAGTAAGTCGTAACCTACAAAAATGTGTTATGTTTGCTGCAGAAACTAAGCTTTAGCTTAAGAAAAGGTATCAACGATAAAATAAACGTGATAATCCATCCAGAGAAAACCGTACTAGAGAAACAAACAAATTTGTCTTTACTACTGAGACAACAGGTGGTAGTTTGACAGCTCAATTAAGGAGTTACATACTTTGCATTGTGAACATATACGTCTGTGTGATCCCAAATATATACCAGATCTAGATGCCACTTTGGTATCCACGAAGCGTCCATTTGATCAACTCTCCCGAATCCGTGGTTCAGGATTTGTTGGGTAGTCGGGGGATGGAGGCGAGGGGGTGATCCCTGTCCCTCGATATCTCGATATTTTTTCAGTTTTTAAACAGGATATTCAATTTATTTATTTCAATTATTTAACAAAAACTTAAAGATGAGATTAAAGAGAGAACTTTAAATTAGAAAATTTAGAAATAGACGTGGATTAAGATTTGAAGCAAGGTCAAATAAATTACTTACCACGTAACGGTGGCTTGACATATGGAACTACATATATGAAATTTTTAAGTGCATAGTTCTTATCTACGTCATATATTAAGTTTGACACGTTTTCATTTTGAACATAAATAGAAACTTTACCAAGGATTCAACTCTCCTACAAAGATTCAACGGGCTTATTGTTCCCTATCTTCCTCTGAAAAAGCTACCCACAAGTCCTTCCTACCTTATAATTATTCTAGGGCAAGCTAATAAGGCGTCATAAATGGCTTGCGAATTCTTATGTTCTTCCACCATGAAAAACTTTGTCAAAACATTGCACGGTCTGCAAAAAATCTAAATTTAGACTCTGAATTAAGTCGCAAGATTAGTCAAGCGTGGAGAGTTCAGAGTTGTGATCATATCAAAACATGTGTTTATAATGTTAGTGTTCTTCCTAATCGGCTTACATAAAAAAAAGATAATTTGAAACTAGTGATATCCGCCAGCGAATGATTACTAGGTTAAAATACTGTAAAATCCTATCTGCTCTTTATAAATACTAGTAAGACCATACTCGACAGCGCCTTAATTAAAACCCAATTTAACTCATTCGGAGCTCTGGTTTATAGCTTCTTTTACTGTGGGACGTCGAGGTGGAATTTAATTGAGGAGTACGACCTACCAATATTTACTCCTAATATTTTAATAATTTAAATTAATTCTGATGTGAAAACATATGTGGGTTGTGGAAAGATATTATTCCCAAAAAAGGGAAAAAATTAAGGATGACAATAATGCATACAAAAATAAATAAAAACTGCCAAATCTTGAAATATCTGAAAAAATGCGCTTCTACATAAAATGACTTCTTTAAGTTTGTCTCACCCACTCTCAACGAGAAAATGTCCAAAGGTGCCTTTGACCGCTCTTCTCCTCCCTATCAATAGACTAATAAACAGAAAAAAATAAATAGAAAAAGACAAACAACTTAAAAAAACTATCTTCGTTTGGGCAGAGATTATAATAAAGAACACAAAAAAACAATCTTATCAATTAACCTGGCTACACCTTTGGTAGTTTTACCTCTACTTGGGAGGGGGGCACCTGATTTAAATCCTCAATATTGCTCAAGGAATTAAAAAGCTCTATGCAACAGGGAGGTGGACATGCGACAGCTAACCTATCACAAATTTTCGTTTATCATTAAAATTTTAACTTATGATTGGAATTTTTCTGATTTGTAAATTTTTACGTTATTTCAAAAACTAAAGTCTGACTAAGGGTTTTCCTAGTTGGAAGTTGGCAATTACGCTTGAATTATATTCTTCTGGCTTTTGTGTTACTTAGAAGATCGAAATGGGCAAAAAATCCTTTTGACATTTTATAAAGGTCCGACTCGTTGTGGTTCCATAAATCATTGTCACTACAAATAATCTTTTCGGACACAGTTTTATTTACTTTACTTTTTCAGCTTGCAATCGACACAAGTTGTTTTGACTCTATATATTAACATATAGCCTATAAATATGTGTTAGAAAAAGCTAAACTTAACCTCAAAAAAGCAATGAAAATGAAACAGGCTTGATAATCCAGAGAATCAGCTTCAAGTATCTTCAATATTGAGCTAGCAGGTGGGGCTTTCACTCTTCAACCAAGGAGTTACGTACTTGCTGTCGTAGGTGTAAACAACTTTCTGGCTCCAAAATTAACCCGGTTCCATGGTTGCTCTTCTAGTGTAATCTAAATTTAGCGACAGTCTTCGACCCTGCTCAATTTGACAATAAAGACCAGGGATGCACACAGGCAGGGATCTTGAATTTTAAGGTTTTCCCACTGTTTTAAATTATTTTCAGCTATTTCAGATTCATGGCTGTTCAAACTTTAAACACCCATGACTTTCTTAAATTTCAGCATTTCTGGGAATTTTGACTTTTTAATACGGAGCTGATAGGGTTGTAGGATCATTCCATGGGGGTAACTTAAACCACACTGGGACAAATATAATAAAATGTCAATTTCAATATTTCTTTCTTTCCGGCTCTGACATTTTGGAAATTGACCAGATATCAGGTGTTATTTTTTATTCACATAGAAACTTGAAACACTAGGTATGTTGCGGGCCTTAAAATTATAGAAAACAAATAGTTTGACCCTTACTCAAGTCAAACAATTTTGACCCTTACTCAAGTCTTTGTAGCTTTCTGAAGTCCTATTCACTTGAATGCTTAGCTAAACATTAATATTTAGGTATAATTAGTGTTTATAAATTATAATTTCTTCCACTTTATAAGCAATCAGTATTTTTCCAAACCGATGATTGCTTTAATTTAATTTCTAGCAAAGTGCGTGTGTGAACTGGGCTTAAAGAAACACACCACAAGCGGGATAATTTACAGACAATATTTACTAACAGAGACTTCACTAGCCAAGTTTTATTTTTGAGGAGGGGCAAAAAACTTTGCCGAGTGGTAAATCGTTTTTAGAGACCAAAACTAAGATTCTTGCGACATCCAATACTTCTTAATTTTTTATGGACCTAAGTTGTTTTTTGGAATCGTCAAACGCATTATGGGAGAGGATTTGCTCTATCTAGTCCAAACCCAATCCATGACACTTCTGTCTATTTGTGTTCAACATATTGAGTAATATGATGCTCCATCAGGCTCCATTCATGGCTCTGCTGCAGCTGACGGCAACTACTGAAAAGGTAGTTCGGTCAAATATTTAGACCAAAATATGTAAAAACTGCAAGCTCTCCATTTTCACTTGTTTTTACTACCATCAAAAAGGACGCCTTTTCACTAAACGAAAGTCAGAAATGTGGCTTCGTTATATTATAGACAACATCCACCTCAAGATCACGTGCCAACGTATTTTGCTAATCAAGCTGCTGTGAGTGCCAGTGCCACAACTTTAATTTTTCATACATTATTCACAGTGGGAGTGGTTGACTATATCTGCCACTGTTTTATTTTATTTATGTATAAAAATCAAAAGACTTAAGGTTTTTACCGCCTCAGTCTCAAATGCTCAAAATGCATGATCCTATGTGTCATGTACACAAGAATCTAATTGAAAGAGGACATTCAAGGAGGGGGAGGGATAGATAATTAAACAACACCCCAAAATAGGAAAATGTAACAGGGACCAGAAATAAGTTATCCTTCTATTTATAAAGACCTTGTGGGTCTTAGTTTGGTCACAAAGGAGGCAAGTTTAATAGCCAGTATCTCAATAATGATGGTGGCCGACGTTTCCCCCCCCCCCCGAAAAAACCATAGAAAATACCTCCTGGCGTTTACCCCCTTCCCCTGCGGGAAATATCCCCTCCCCCAGCGAAAAATATTCCTACCCGGAAAATACTCCCCGTGTAAAATAAACCTTTCCAAATTTGAAAATTTTATTTGAGTTTTGTTTTTTATTTTTCCGTAGGGGAAGGAATTTTGGTACTTGTGTGTTATACACCACTCACTCAAGTTTACGCTGTATAAAACTCGAGAACAAACTGGTTTCTCCATTAGTTTCTTTCAGCTTAGCGTGAGACAAGACAAAGACAAGTCACAGAATATATGGGAAATATATAGTTTGGGCTATATATTTGCACATAAGAGGGGAAGGGGGTAAAGTATTTGGACAGTTTGAAAACAATTCTTACTTCATAATATGTAGAATAATTGTACCTAACACATTTTGCATGCAGCACCGCTATACTTTACCCCCCCCCCCTAATGTGCAAATATATAACCCAAATTCTTTTCTTAAGTAACGAAGAAACTAATGAAGAAACCGGTTTGTTCTCGAGTTTTACACGTCGTAAACTTGAGTGAGTGGCGTATAATCCACAAGTACCAGATCGTTCATGGAGAGAGAGCCGGATCTGAAATTAAATAAATAAAAAAAATTTCAACTGAAAGTAAGAAGCAACATCAAAACTTAAAATGAACTAATCTTATTACGCATATGAAAGAAGTTACCTTTTCCACTTGACCTTACTCTTTACGCTAAAGTCTTGACTTTTTGTCTAATTCTTTAATTCTTTAGGAACGATTCCTGAAACACCATTGCCATTTAATTAGAATAATAAGCTTTGTTTTAAAATTCTGTAAAAAAAAACTTTAGCGTAAAGAGCCAGGTCTTGAGGAGGAGGCAACCCTTTTCATATACGTAATAATTCCTGTTCGTTTTAAGGCTTGATGTTGCTTCTTACTTTCAGTTAAAAAACTTGTTTTTTTTTTAATTGAAGTTCCGATAGTTTTTAAATAATACTGGGAAATCCAGGTCTCTCTCCATGAAAAGTTCCGGCACATGCGTATTATAAGCCACTCACTCAAGTTTACGATGTATAAGACACGAGAACAAATCGGTTTCTTCGTTACTTTAGAGACCAATTTGGGCTATATATTTGCACATTAGGGGGAGGGGGTAAAGTGTAGCGGCTCTGCATGCAAAATGTGTTAGGTACAATTACTCCACATATTATGAAGTAAGAATTCTTTTTTTCTGACTTCAAAGTGTCCAAATACTTTACACCCTCCCTCCCCCTTTTATGTGCAAATATATAGTCCAAATTATATATTTCCCATCTATTCTGTCACTTGTCTTCGTTTTTCTCAGGCTAAACTGAAAGAAACGAACGAAAAAAACGGTTTGTTCTCGAGTTTTACACAGCTTAAATTTGAGTGAGTGGCGTAGACTATAATACATAAATACCAAAATTCCTCTCCCCTAGAGAAAATAAAAATAACCGAACTCAAATAAAATTCTCCACTTTGGAAAACCTTAATTTTTACGGGAGTATTTACCGAGGGGTAATTTCCTGGGGGAGCAAGGTAATTTCCAGGGGGGGGGTAAACGGTGAGGGGTATTTTCCACGGGGAACTGCTTTCCGGGGGGTGTAAAAACCGGGGGAAGGTAAACGCCTAGAACCACTAATGATATGTGTTTTTCTGCCTGAATCAACTGATTTTGCATTAGTTTATTGATTTCAGTTCATTTTGTCAATTAGGGATTTTCATTACCAGCTACAGCAGGTATGTTTTCAGCAGGGGTTTCACACCCCAAAATCGGTAGGTCTTATACTATTTCCCTTGTAATCTCCTGTAAAAATTTGCTTATATTTTGCCCCCTTCCTTACATATAATACAACGTACGTACCTTAAATGGAATGGTCTTATCCGTAACAAAACTTTCCGGTTATACCGAAGTCTCTTTTGGAAAAAAAGGAAAGCCTAGCCCAATCAAAGAGGAAAGTTTAAATTAATCATGTTTGACACAATGATAAAATGTTTATATATTAATAATGTATATTAATAATGTTTATACATAAAAGTTTATAATGATAAATTTTTCATGTTTAACCACATTATATAAAAATGCATCATTATCTAAACAAATTTTATTTGTCAGGAATGTTTTCTTCAAATCAGACATTCCACCATTAGACCTTCCTACACCTCCTGAAAATATGCGTATGTGCCTGACCGAAAAGCTCAAGATTGATTATTTTGTTTCTAATTAATTATATAGATCTCTATCGTTTCAATTTTTACTGGGGTCATATATATATATATATATATATATATATATATATATATATATATATATATATATATATATATATATATATATATATATATATATTTCTCTCCTTCCTATTTTAAATAAATGAATTTAAGAGATAGACAACAACGCGAAGATTCGCGGACTTGACAAATTTATCTCTAAAACATCAGCCTAAAAAAAAAACCACCTAAGATAAAATAAACTGGTGAATATAGAGAAACAAGTTCATCTATCTTCACAACAGAGTCAACAGGTGGCATTTTGACGGCGATGAAACATGCCACCGTATATACTTCCGTTGGACACGCGTTGAGCCTGCAACTTGAGACGAAAATTCTTGCTTGTTTGTTTCAAGCGAAGATCTCGAGAATATTAAAGGTAATAAATTATCAGCCGTATGACATTCCAACATCTGTACATTTCAAAATGGATGAACTAAACACTTCTAAGAAGGAATTTGGTTCCGAATGAATTATCATTTGGTATTCAATGTTTTTTGTTTCATATCCTTTTTTTAAGATCATCACTCCTCACTGCAACATTTTAATTCTCTTTTTTTTTGGTTATAACAAACGCAAGGCTTCAGGAGACCTACATGCTTTTATGCATCAAACTATTTTCTCCATTTTATTTGAAGAGAAGTATGAAACATATGAAAGATTCTTTTAGTGAGTGTTGTGGTAGTCTAGAAAGACTCTTAAGCTGGTGGTACTTGCCCTAGGGGGTTGCTGACTTCGTGGAAAGTGAGAAAGAAAAAATATCATAATTTGGACAATAAATTTCAGCTCTTCCAGCAGTGGCGGTTCTAGGCTTGACAGGGAGTGGGTGGCACAACTGTCCCCAGTTCTTATGACATGACATCAAATTCCTTTTATTTTATTTTTTTAAAACCTCCTATGGTATACCTCCCCCCCCGATTATGAGGCCTAAAACCGCTACTGTTGTCCAGCTCAAATACCACTACATACGAGAGGTATTACCACTCGCAGTTGCCAAGTTTTTGCAACACTTATCATACCTCTCAACTAATTTTAGGTATTCTCTGTATAAAAACTTGCCGCCTGTTCCACTAACCCGGAATTTACTTCCGGTTTTATGTCGTCATTGTCATTGTAACGTTTTCCACTGAGACGTTGCTTGAGATGGAGAAACGGATGGTAATCATTCGACGCAAAATCAAGACTGTATTGTGGATAATCTAAAACTTCCCAGCCAAAACTGTCCAACAAATTACGGGTCTGACAAGCAGTATGAGGTCTTGCAATGTCGTGAAGAAGGACAATTTCCTTTGTCAGCATGCCAAGTTTTTTTTTATTTGTTTTTTTAATCGCTCTGCGGAGCCTTCTGAGGGTTAGGCAGTATGCTTCTGCATTGATAGTGGTTCCTCCTGTCCAAAAAATTACGTTGTATGAAGTCGACCAAAAAAACACCATGCCTATTCCCAAACACCGACGCCATGACTTTGCGCTGGGAGAGAATGTGTTCGGCAATTTTCAGGGGAGTGCGTGTGTTTCCATTCTATGTTCTGTTGCCTCAATTTGGTCGTCTTATACGAAACCCATGTTTCATCTCCAGTTCAACCGGTTACCATCTCAGTGGCAACCCTTAAAAAGATGACGACGACGTGAAAACAACAGTGAACTCTTGGTTATTGGAGCCGGCGGCAAGTTCTTATAAAGGCTTGGTAACTATGTCGAAAAATAGAGTAAAGCATGCACTTTCTGAAAATAAATTTACTTTTTTGAATTAATATTTCGTTGCATACTTATGTTCAAGAGGACATAAATTAAAAAAAACACATTGGTAATGCCACTGTATCACTAATGTTCTATATGCCAAAAAGAAACCTTATTATTCAGCATCAACTCTCATTTCAAAGATCTTTCTTCCATTGAAATCCTCAAAAACACATTACCTAATTTCTTGAAAGATTCGAAAAAGTAGACTGAACATTTATAAGCCTAGCGGCTTTGAAATACCATAAATGATGTCACCTGGATTTTAGTTTCTAATAGTAGCAAATATGGAGTCAACTGTACTGCTAGCTTGCCCATCTTTTCTCTTGTAAATTGCACGGGTCCGGGTTGTCCAAGTTCAGCCCCATAGGATAGCGGCAAAATCCCTGAAGGATTTTGCCGCTATTTTTGAATAATTTTTTTTTCAAGATGCCTAATAAGGTTCTTAAGAAAACTTAAAACTCTTTAGATCATTTCCCTCTAAAAATAAACCTTATTAGATCTCTTGAAAAATTTCAAGTTCAAAGTAGAGAAAAAATCCTTTTGCGTCCCTTTGAAATTGAAGTGACGAAGGTATATGTATCCATATGCTGTTCAGGTGTCAACAGCTTACATATTTAAGGAGAGCTTCAGCCTGGTAATAATGATTTACCTCTATCAGTCTTTATCTCAACGTCAGCAAAGCATATGGTCACTTTTGCAATTTTATTGTTCAGATTAAGAAATAATCCTAATCCATGAAGGGCCCTAAATGGGCTAAATTTTTGCCGAATTTTGTTGTATATTTTTTATCTTTTTAGTTTTCAGTACAATTTTGATTTCACATCAGCATTGTGTTATCGTAACGCTTTTGTACGTGACCTACTAGTTTTACAAGACAATGAATCTTATTATCATTATACAAAGATGGACAAGTAAGGCTAGCGTTCTTTTAGGTTTTTTAACATTAATCTAATATAAATATATATATATATATATATATATATATATATATATATATATATATATATATATATATATATATATATATATATATATATATATATATATATATATATATATATATATATATATATAGAATATATATATATATATATATATATATATATATATATATATATATATATATATATATATATATATATATATATATATATATATATTGCAATTTAAATATAAGACTGAAAGTTCACAGTTCCCCGCCCACCCCACAATGTCCAAGTCAGTTTTTAGCAGAGAAGGGATGGGAATTAAAGTCAAGTAGTTGTGGGCATCAAGTCATGGCTAATTGTTGAAAAAGCCAAGACAGATAGTCTGATTGAGCGAGAGGCAAATCTAGCATAAGCCCTTATTAGGATTGTATTAAAAATGATGTCAGTTATTTTGTTAATAGATAAGTCTATCTATCATCCTTCCATGCGTGATTCCTAGGGCAGAACTAAGGTAGATAGTCACAGATCTAAGATAGCCATTTGATAGTCTAAGATAGTCTGATTGAGTGAGAGGCAAATCTAGCATAAGCCCTTATTAGAACTGTATTAAAAATGATATCAGTTCATTTTTTAATAGATACGTCTATCTATCATCCGTCCATGCGTGATTCCTAGGGCCGAGCTAAGGTAGATAGTCACAGAACTAAGATAGTCACAGAAACTATAGTTTTCCAAATGACTTAGTCTAAGAAGATTATGTCACTGAGGCTAGCAATAAGTGAAGATGAAAAGGTGACGATGGGTAGCGAAAAGAATAATCAGGTGGGCAACTTCACTTTCCTTGGTAGTATTATTAGTAAAGACGATGGGAGCAGTGAAGATGTTAAAAGTAGAATAGCCAAGGCTCAGGGTGTTTTTTCACAGTAAAAAAAAAGTTTGGAAGAATAGAAAGATAAGTCTGCAAACCAATATTAGAATATTAGAAGGTACAGTGATGACAGTTGTCAAATATGGCTCCGAAGCATGGGCGCTCCGAAAAGCGGATGAAAACTTACTAGATGTTTTCCGGAGAAATTACCTACGGATTGTTCTGGGTACCCAGCTGACTGATCAGATTTCAAACAGTAGGCTGTACAACAAGTGTGGTTCAGTCCCGCTTTCTAGGGCTTTAATGAAAGAATGGTTGAGATGGTTAGGGCACGTTCTGCGGATGAGGGATCACAGATTGCCGAAGATTGTCCTTTTCGGCCAACCGTCTAGGACTAAACGGAAAGCAGGTCGTCCTTGTCTGGGGTGGAAAGATGTCATAAAGAAAGATTTGAAGAAAATGGGAATCTTCTTGGGAACGTGTAAAGAGGGAGACTTTGAATAGATCGAGACAGAGGAGGAGCGTACGTAGCTTTATTGGCCTCAGGCGGCTTCGTGCTGCGGTGAGTTGTCAGTAGTAGTAGGAGTTTTTAGCAGTGTCTTACTCGAGTGAAGAGAGACTTTCTGCTGATATATAGAGGATTTTGTGGCACCTTTTTTTAATTTGATAAAACAAGTAGCTATTAATTTTTCGTGTAAATTACAAAATTTGGGAACCTATAGTGCGCTTTAATTGCATAAAACAGCCTGCAACCTTGCAGCAATTTGTTATTAGTTGAAATTTGTCTCCCTTCAAGAAATATGTTTGCTGCTCTGATTTTAAAACGTCATTCTAACTAATTCCTAGTCTTAAAGCGTATGCAAGTTTTATAGCAGAGGTTATGTTAGCTCTTGTGTCCCTCTTCTATTTAACAGCATAAGGGGGCACATTTTCCATAAGACACACAAGTGACACCTCAAAAGATACTGAGCCTGAGGACAAGTGTACCCCTTTGATACGTCCAGTGGTGTAAGTTTGCAGGAGGGAAGAGGACTACTGCACCATGACTTTTTTTACTCTAGATTATGAAAAATACATTCTTTCATTGAAAACGCCTTTCCTTGGTATTTTCACTGAAAATGCCTTTTTTGGTATTTCGATCGAGGAAATTGAAAAAAATCGACATATACCCCCAAGATATTGAGACACTCATTTAGTTCTCCTTAAATTTTGGCGCATTGAAGTCACTGGATACGACATTGTCATAGTATCCAGTCCTGGTTTAATCCTGAAATAGCAATTTCATAAAGAATCTATTATTCCTGTAGTTTCTACTCCGTTCAAAAAGTTACGTGAAAATTTGGAATTCAAGTTAAGGTCCAAAACAAATAATAAGTAAAAACCTGAGTGTACTAGGGGAGTAAGACACCAAAGTAGCCAGCAATAGACCGTTTATAATAAATTTTGCAATCTTTCTAGCAAAATTTTGCTAATTTCGCTAAACATGCAATTGCGTCCATACAAATAGCTGGAAAATTTCCGGAGTCCATACAAGGTAGATAATACTCAGGTTATGCCCTTCACCTCCAATTTTACTCATTCTCATATCAGAATAAGGTACAAATTTATCAATATGAGTGCTAATGAGAATCACTTCAAAATTTCAAATTAAATCTTTGACCATTAAATGACTTAGTCAGGCCAGAGCCCAAGGAGATCAAAAAAAATTCAGGCACCTGTCTTTTCCCTCAAGGCAAAATTTAAGGTATATTGAAACCAAAATAAAATTCATAGAGTGAAAAAGAGTAGATTTGAGTTTAAGGAGGGGAGGACCAGTGCCCATTTGAACCGTAAAAACCGATA
Organism: Artemia franciscana; assembly: GCF_032884065.1. Taxonomy (NCBI): domain Eukaryota; kingdom Metazoa; phylum Arthropoda; class Branchiopoda; order Anostraca; family Artemiidae; genus Artemia; species Artemia franciscana. The sequence continues at coordinate 15,731,087 of NC_088881.1, forward strand.
AAAATATTTTTCTTCACTTTTTCTTATTTTCTTTTTTAAGTTATCTCTTTTCAATGCACTATTATTTTCAACATTCGTTATTCCTCCTGAGTGTTATGTCAGTGTTCCCATGCGCATTCGATATATCTTAAAATGCATAGATCGTAACAGATGAAGTTATAAAACCATAATTTTCGTCAATACCGTTTGCGGTAACAAAATTTATCGACACAACTTTGCATCAGAACTTCATATTTTTGAAAAAGAAATATTTTTATATTTGAGTAAGACCCTGTTCAAATCTCTATCGTAATTTTATGGCAAATTTCGTGTCGCTTTTTTAATTTTGACGGGAAATCAAGGAGAAAGTACATGTCACGGGTATTTTCCAATACACGCGAGGTACAAATTTCTGCTGTGAACATCTTAAACTGTAGAATAATTCTTAGTTTTAAATCTCGTCAGTTCCTTTCTTACTTTTTAAAATTAATTTTACTCCAGTAACAAATAAAGAAACGTTCATTCACGTTTTGTACATTTTATAACACGAATCAAATTTAGTTTTTCTTCCCAGTTGCCTCCATTTCATCTGGCTTTTGTACAATCACAGGAACTGTCTCTCTTTGAAGGTCTGAAATATTCTCTGGTACTCTCACAGCAAGTCCTTGGAAATTGATTAAACCTTGGCCAAACTGGCCATTAGGTCTAAAATTACCTGTAGGTCCAACAAAAAAAGGTCTTTGTGGCCATCGATTCTGGAAAAAGTTTAATGGCTGGTTAAATATAGGAAATTGCCCTTGCGAAAAGCCTTGATTATTTGACACTGATTCAAGTCCTTGAGGACCTTGAGGTTTTTGAGGCCATTTGGCAAATTGTGGGATGGCTCCCCCGTCTTTAACAGACTCGGCTGGACCTGCAAATGCTGATTGCTCTAAGGCTTGTGGAGCAGGGATATCTATTAGTACAGAAGGATCGGGAGTTGGCTTCCACCAATTAGCAGGACCAGTGACTTTCCGAGTGTCCACATTTTCTACTGAAGAATGAGTTGTAGCTCGAGCAGCAGACGAAAGTGATGAAATTCTGCGTGACAATTTCGAACTTAATAGTTGACGTTTTACTCGTTTTGTTTCTTTATCTTCTTCTACAGCTTTAGCAGCTTCTTCTGTTTCTCCGCGAGCTGCAGCTGAAGATGATGGGGTTGGGTTTGATACTCGACCCATGAAAAGTGGTATATCGTTGGATGAATCCCACAAAACAAAAATGAAAGTGTGATCTGCAATGATTTCCCTTGTCTTGTCGAAATCTGCCATTAATGGAGTTACCACAAAGGCTGGAAAAAAATTTGATTAACATAAAACGGAAGTATCTTATTTGATGTATTAACGAACAAAATTAGCTAACAAAAAGAAAATATTCAAAACATATAAGGAAAATTGATAACACAAAGAAGAAGGCAAAGAGAGCTTGAGTTATTTCTCCAATGAAATAATTTCCAAGCTTTGATTTCAATAATATATATATTATATATATATATATGATTATTTAGAATTTCACAACAAAAATCAGTCAACTGTTTTCTACAACAACATTTCAAATTTTTAGGGAATTTCACTCACGAACATTAAAGAAACTTTCCTTTAGCTCGTGGATTTTTTTTTTTTTTTTATACAAAAACTTGTATTAACAGTCTGCTGTTTCGAAGTTAGAGGTACATCAAATATATGCACTAAAAGAATCTTACTTTTCTGCATTTCGTTGGCATAAGAAATTTTCCTGATTTTATACAAAATAGAATAACATCCTCAAAAATGGAAAAAGATTTTTGGTACAAACTTTTATGACAGTATAGTTTTAACTCGCTTAATTATTTTCATTTCTTTGATCGTTATGTTTACAAAGAGGAAACCTTCCAAAGAAACCAATGTCTTTTTTTGCAAAAAAGGAACTTACTATTCGAAAGTGACTATTTTTGAAACACTGTAAGAAACAACCTTTTTATTCTACCATTATTTCCAGCATCATTTTCAAATAGATGGCGCTGCTGAAGCCCTAAATTTTACGAAAATGCTTTTCCGCACGTACTATATTTGAAGACTTAGTTCAAGTTTTTTGAGCCTGCAATACCCCATAGTTAATAGTGAGAAGCTTATCAGATGTCATTAATAAATGACATTATTAATATAATTAATATAGTCTTGGATGTAAATACAAGCCTTAAAAAAAAAACAAAAAAAAAAAAAACGATACTTGTCTGTTCTAGCACCTATGTATACAGAAGCTAAGTAGAGCAAGTTTTCATTGAGTTTGCAATCTGTATTGAATGAAATGCATTAATCCTAATGAAATGTCACAAAATATGATGAATATATAATACTTTAGAAACAAATTTGGGCTGTAATATTTGCATATAAGAAGGGGGGGTAAAGAATAACGGGTCTGCGTTCAAAATGTGTTAGGTACAGTTATTCTGCATATTATGAAGTAAGAATGGTTTTGTAGCTTCACAGTGTCCAAATACTCTACCCTCATTCCCTAATGAGCAAATAAATAGCCCAAATTATATACTCCCCATCTATTCTGTCTGTTGTCTTTGTCCTGTCTCACGCTAAGCTGAAAGAAAACTAACGAAGAAACCGGCTCAACAGTGCGTAAATGGATAAAGAGCTCCACATTAATAAGAACTTGTACTTTTGTGACACCTAAAAAAGCGTTTCGTTTAAAAGCCCTTGAGATTTTTTTTTATAGTTTTTTAGGTACCGAATATACATATATATATAACATTTAGTTTGTCTAAGGGGGCTAAAAGGCATAATTCCACCAACGAATAACTTATAATTCTTTACTTTATCGTATTATGATGTAAAAGTTTCTTCTTCAAATGCTGATCCTAGATACACAATTCTTTTTTAGTTTGGTGTAAGTAACTCCAACAAATCTACACAATAGTCTTTCTCAAGGAAAGCCTTTTTCCCCATTTCAAAGTAAATTGTAATTTAGATATTTCAAAATTGTACAACATTAGTCCAAGAAAAGTAATACACTCGATTCCGACTTTAGAAAAGATTTCTTCAAACCGAAAATGTACACTAAATATGGTCTGATTTTGGACATCTAAGTTGCATTAAATACTAAGTCCTTAAATAACACTTAAATACAAAACCTAGTTGTATTGATTTTTGACAGTCATACTCAAGTAAAACTATAATTATCAATGATTAGCATTTAATGATTTAAGATCATTCCCTAAATAAACGCCGAACTATCAGGAATAAAAAGAGGTGCTCCATGCCTGCCATTGCAGACATTGAGGAGGGGCAACATGGAGAGGCATGGACCCAAGGGCATAACTTTGGGCCTTTCGGTCACATATTGAAAATCATTTCATGACTCTGATTTCAACAAGGCATAGCACACCCACTTTTCCATTAGGATGTATCATTGAAACCTCTGTTTTATGGGCTATTTGCATAATTTAGGACCCTTACCCCTCGGGACACACTGTTTTGTCAATCGAAAGTTAAATTCTATTATGGCGAGCTGTGAGTTTAAGGTGGGAGCAGTAGTGTCAATTAAGGGGAGGGGGCGCTTTCTCTTCCAGATTTTTTGTTAGCTGCTCCTAGATTTTGAAAAATACTTTTTTTGAATACTTATTGAAAAATGACTTTTAAAAAATGAAGAAATTTAAAATAGAACAAAATCTCCCTCGCCCAACATTTGAATTTTTTTCTACCCCGCCCTCTTTATATCAAAAATTAAAATAGGAAATTCTGTTCAGAAAATTCCACCCTCAATTACGCTGCTCAGTAATCGACAGAATAGAAAGTTATACAAAAAAAAAAAAAAAAACATAAAAAAAGTACTGTCAGAACATAATTTTGCTAGAATCATATTTAACACGCTTAATGTTTTTTGTTTCTTCAAATGTCCATGCTTTGCAAATTTGAACAATAAGTAAAGGGTAGCCATTTCTAAGAAAAACTAACTTACTCGATAATTTGAAGTCACTATACAGAAATTAGAGGCCAAATTGCAACATTAGCGTTGTAATGTGAACAATATTTAGCATTGTTCCTCTCTAGGCTAAATCACTGCCTGTATAGATCACCCGCTATTTGATCACCGATTCTATACCATTGTCCCCGAAGCCATTCGAAAAAAAAAAACAACTTTGAGCAGCTGAATATTTAAAATTTTTGTTCCATTATCTGATTTTCTGGCAATCCTTTTTAAGGATTTCCTTTTTAAAAATACAATAAGCTATACATCAGAACTAAACAAGTTTTACTTGGAATTACAAACCGACATCCCATCCATTCCCTTATCACGTAACTCCCCCTTATTCTCACTGCCCAGCAAAGCCAGGTAGCTTAGATGGTTCAGAAATTGGGTGCCCTTCTTCTCGAGGCTATTTGAACACAAAAAAAAAACACTAGACAGTCAAATATTCCAAAATTAAGGCCGAATACAGGCGAATAGTCCAGGGAGCGATTAATCTCGACCGAACCAATATGCATATTATTTTGGCTTTAATACTAATATTTTAATTTCAGCCTCAAATTTGTAATTTATGACTTCAAAAAAATTTGATTTTAACTTTAGCGGATATAAAACAATACGTATTGATTATGATGGTGCTTACTGAGTTTTGACTTTGAACTCCTATATTTCAATATTAGACTTTTAATCAACAAGCTCAGAAACCCGAGAATTCAAATTATAGAAATTGAAAACCATGGATGAGTTTTGTGGTCTACATACCATGCTTCTTTTATGACCCTTAGTTTGCAATTGTAGCCTCATAAAACTTACAATGCAAAATTTGGGTTTTGATACAAATTAGAAATTATTTAAGATTTTAATGGGTGAAAATTTGCAGAGCGTGGAATCACAGGATGAGATGATGTACGGGTGTGGGATTTTAGAGTGATGATATCTTGGCTGAAGAGTTGTAGGGTAACAAGTAGTGTGGATGAGAAGTTGTGAGGTAAGGGGTCGTGTGGTAGGGAGTTTTGGGAGCCAAAATTTGTGAAGTCCTCCTTTACCGTACGATGTCACCAGAGGTGGGGATAAAGATTTTTAAACTTAGCTCCTGAGTTAATTTTAGGCTTCTGGAACGGTCCAGATTTACCCAAAGCAGAATACATCACATGGCCATAGGTAACAGACTTACCTGAAGCAGCAGCGGCCTCTGTGCCTTCTTCATTTACTTGTAGCTTTGCTTTGTGAACTGCCGAAGAAACTTTGACTTGTTTCTTGTAAACAATGTTACTCAAGCTTTTCGTAAATAATGAGTTTAGACCAATCTAAAAGAAAAGAGCATAAAATTATCCTTTTGCAGATCTCTTCATGGGAGTTGACACATTCTCGTTGGAGTGCAACAGAGTTTTCATCCACTAATCTTTAAAAGTAAAAATTTTCATCAAATTTATATAAGAAAATACCGTTTTTAACCCCTTCTCCTCTAGTGACAAAAGTGAAAACAAAAAGTTAAGTCTTGTACATTTAGACTATAAGCCGGCTATAAGTAGACCTCTTTCCTACAGAAAGACTTCTGGGTACAAAACAGCCCACAAGAGTCAGTTGTTTCTGAAAAATAACTAAAAGTTTACTTCCCAAAAAAGTTGTTTGTGGTAAGAATTGTGGCTGTCTTAGGAGAAGAAGTCACATAGGTACTTCAACACTACTAGCTACTACTAGAGCCAAGTTCAGGCGAAGTATTCATCGCTTTAAGAAAATTTTTCAGTTTTGGGTAAACCTTTTTGAAGGGATGAAAGTGAGGTTCATTTAATTTTGGGTTTTAGTTTTGGTTTCAGTTTTTTGATCTTGGAGGATTTAAAAAAAAAAAATGCAGAAATGAAATTGCAAGTGAAGGTGAGGTTTCTGATTATGAAGCTTTGGAGGAGTGCCCTGGCGTAAAACCATGCTATGAAGTTGTGATTTTTAAGCTAAGAAATGATACAGGATATTGCAGGAAGATCCTGTTGCAATAATTGCCAGTTAAGATCACGAGAAAAAAACATATTAACAAAAAATATATGTAACAAGGCTTCTAAGAAGTCAAGGGCTTCTTAAAATATATACTAAAAAAGTTTAACTCTTCTAAACGTCGAATCGAATTTTTGCAGCCTTTTCCCGCATATATTGCATCGCGACTGAGATTTTGAATACGCATATAGCACCTTCATCACCGCTTGGATTAAAACGAAATGCAGACTTTAATATGTAGAGCAAAGGTCGATAGAAATAATGCTTAGACTAGAAATTGCCTAAAACGTGACCGAACAACAAATTTTATCAATATAAAAAGACATCTGTCATGGGTCAACGAGCAAGACCGAGGGCTGCAACGCAAACATCTTATTTGTAGCTCTCATTGTTCAGTTGGTGCTTAAGAAATAATATAGACGTATATATGAAAATATATTAAATGTTTGATGTTAAAATATAACGCATTCTTTGAGCTTTAAAAATATTGTTTACTTTCTTATAATTGGCTTTATTGTAAAGTCGCCTTATTGTTTTCAATAGATATACAAAAACACATTACAATTAGGTATCCCAACTGGCAGATGTGCTGCAGTGACGAAATTTTTTCAAAATCTGGGGGGGGGCAAATTTGGAGCTTATTTTCCCAGGTCAAGTGAAAATGACAGTGAAAATGAAAAATGAGCCATACAGTACCTGAAGCCAAAGGTATACTAAAGAAAACTGATCTGTTTCTGTGGATGCTTGGATTATGTATGCCTATCTTAGTTTTAACAATGTTTTTGAAGAAACTAAGTTCAGCTGACAAACTGGGGCCTGGGGGAGTTTCCCCCCTATCCCATAGCAAATAACACCTCTGCTGTACTGTATAGAAAGTTTTAGCGTTGCGAAAGCTTTTTTTCTTCAAGGATCTGTTGTTTTCTTTAAGACTCTTAACCAGTGACAGCCTTCTTGTTATTTAGAAATGCTTCATTTTTATCAATTACACCGACACGGAATAGGTTGGCTCACTTCTAAAATTATATGAGTGTTAGAAATTCTATTAAACAATCAGCCATGACTTCCTTATATTGCAAAAATAATTTTAAATTTTAGACATAGACTTCTCCAGCCTCTCCTGGCAGACAGATTCAAAATTTACAAATCTAAAGATGACAAGAATTTGCCTGGCTGAAAATATCCAGGATCAAGGGTCCCTGATATTTTCATAGCAAAAGGTGAACTAAAAAGTAAGAGTTTATTACCGTAGATTTTAGTTAAGCATGTTTCCGCTTACAAAGTTGCTTATTAAATAATAAGTTCGATGCTCGATATGAAATTCAAGTGGTACTTTTAATAGCACCAAAAATGAATTTGAAGCAAAAGCAATCACCATGTACCCAAGCGTTTTTTGTGTTCATAAACAGCGCTATCACAAGGAAAAAAAATTCTGGTTAAAGCTTCTTTTTTGGTAAAAGTTATTTTTATATGTTTTACTTATTAGACTGTCACTTAATAAAAAGCCCACAAGTCTTTTGACAATTGTTTATTCCTTAGCCAATGGCAAGCCAGAGAAATTAACCATGATTTGGAGAATTAAAAGCGAAAAATCACTATTTGCGGCTAAAGTAGAATAGAAGCCTAAATTTCAACAAGTCAAAATTTAATAACCTTCAAACCACACTTTTATTTCTTTTTCTTCTAGCTTATATTCACTTTGCAGGTGAATTTGCCTTCAATTACATGTCTGCTTTGATTTCAGTGGACAAAAAAAAAGAAAAAAGCGAAAATCCCGTGGTGTGATAATGTGTTTCCTTTTTACATCCGTCGTCCCCAAGGAGTTCCACCCCCACCCCACCAGGGGTGGCTCGATGGACCAATAAAAGGGGCGAGGAGTGAGATCCCATCATTTAAACGACTTCCAGGTCACATTATATGACCCGCAAAAATTTATTATTATTAAGCTATATAATAATATATATAGTAACTTAACTTTGACTTAAGTCTCCTGCCGGGCACTGCTCGGCGTAGAGAGTGACGTCTGCCTCCTCCACCCACTTCGGTCCATGGCGAGTATTTGCTCTTCGCCCTGTCTGATGTTGCCATCGCCAAGAACTGGGACAGGCTGTCGGACCAACGTTTCTTCGGTCGGCCGCGAGGTCGCTTCCAACCAACTTTGATAGGGTCGAAGTCATAGATCATCTTTGCGGGTAGATGTGGTGGCATTCGAAGCAGAAGCCCGAACCATCGTAAGGCTCGCTCGGCTTCTTGAGTCGAAGACCAAGACTGCTTTGTGAGTTGCAGAAGCTTTTCATTGCTGACGAAGTCGGACCATCGTAGGCCCTCAATCCTCCTCAGGCTCTTTGCATGAAATACGTCTATTTTCTTGAGGGTTGAAGCTGATGCTTGCCATGTCTCAGCTCCGTAAAGCATCACAGAGCCGACTAGAGCGTTGAAGATCCGCAGTTTCGTTGTGCGACTGATATTTGGTTTTCGCCAGAGGTGACGATTCTGTCTACCTATGACAGAAGACGCTTTAGATAATCTTGCCTGCAGCTCGGGGAGAAGTGAGCCTTTTGAAGAAATTACGGAGCCCAGGTAGGTGAAGTCTTTAGCAACCTCGATGCTAGTGGTGCTGTCCAGGCTAACTGGAGAGTTAACAGCAGGAGAAGACGGGTCTGTGGCCATAATTTTAGTTTTGTTCCAGTTTATATGCAGTCCTTCTTTGGCAGCCTCTTCTCGCAGAATTCGGAGCGCTTCCAGCAGCTGCTCCATGGAGTCCGCCAGAATAGCCAAGTCATCGGCAAAATCGATATCTGTGATGGTATAATCTCCGAATTTGAGCCCAAAGCTGAGACGTGAAGTGGTTTTTGTCATAACGTAATCTATGATGACATTGAAAAGCTCTGGGGCCACTGCACATCCTTGGCGCACCCCTGTCGTGATTTGAAAGAACGGGCTGCGCCGACCATTAACTTGTACACAGCTCTCCGTCCCATGGTGCAGAGCCTTGAGAAGTCTGCAATATTTCTCGGGTAGGCCAGTCAACTCTAGAATCCGCCAAAGAGCTTTTCGATCGACTGAGTCAAATGCAGCAGGGAAGTCAACGAAGGCAATAAATACCTTCTGTCCGAACTCTGTGGTCTTCTCTACTATTTGTCGAATCGTGAAAATCTGCTCGATGGTTGAACGATCCGACATAAAACCAGCTTGCTCCGGTCGCCGGATTTTTCGAATGATGCTCCGACATCGACCCAGCAGGACCATTGAAAACAGTTTGCCAGGGACTGACAGTAGGGTTATTCCCCGGTAGTTGGAGCAGTCGCTTCTCGAGCCTTTTCTCTTCCATAAGGGGATGATGACACCCTTCCACCAATCCTCGGGAATTATCTCTGTTTGCCAGATTGTAGAGAACAGGGTGTGTAGAAACAGGAGCATTGCAGGACCTCCATATTTTAGCAGCTCTGACTTTAAGCCACAGATACCAGCAGCTTTATTATTCTTGAGTCTTTTTTATTGCATGTCCAATTTCTGAGGGGCTGAAAGGCTCATCTGGAGGAACATCTGTTACAGGTCTTTGACTGCAAGGTTGGCTGGGACTATCATTAGGAGGCGCAGACGGACCAGTATTGTTGAGGAGCGAACAGAAGTGGTCCTTCCACCGCTCAAGACAAGAACCTTTGTCAGAGAGAAGTGCACCATTCCTGGACAGGACGGGACCCAAGGTGGGAGTTTTATTTTCAGCGAGGTCCCGGGGGGAAATAGGTTCTTTCCCGGTGAATGAGTCTATTCCGCACTCCATTGAGCCTCCGATATGTGGTTATGCCCCCAAGAAGTCTTGCCTTCCGTCTTTGCTCTATGACTTGCAGTGCTTCATTAGTTAGCCACACTATTAAGTGAGCCAAGGGCCTCGAAGCGATTCGATATCTCGATACTGTACTTCTGGCGAGTATATGGCTCCTTTATTTTCCCAATATCTGCAGCGACGGGTTTTCTTTTCGATCGTTGTGCATGGAGGCGAAGCCGAAGATCGGCGCACACAAGTCTATGGTCTGCGTTTCCAAGCTCTGCTGATCTGTAAGTTCTGCAGTTCTTCACCAATGATCTCCAGCGTTTGGAAATAATGACGTAGTCAATCATCTTCTTTGTACGACCGTCATTACTATACCACGTGTACTGATGAATAGTTTTGCGTTGGAAGTAGGTGTTTGCAATGTAAAGGTCGTGAGATCGGCACAGTTCAAGTAAGCGGAGCCCATTGTCGTTAAGTGGGTCGGGGGATACAGGACCAACTGTGCCACGCCATAAACCCATATCATCACGCACTGTCGCATTAAAGTCGCCAAGAAGAACCGTTATATCATGGGGGGGGGGGTAATGTTGCAAGACATCTGGACAAAGCAGAGTAGAAATCCTCCTTAGTCGCATCATCAGAATCGTTGGTCGGGGCATAGCATACGATGACAGTCATCTTGCCATGCTTGTGTCCTAAGCGGGCCTTCATTAATCTATCAGGTATAGCTTCGTGTAAAAGTAAGGCCTTTCTTGTAAGGCTATTTAGTGCAAGGCCAACACCATTCCTTCTCGAGCTTCCTCCAGACCAGAGCAAAGAGTCACTGTTACCTATTCGCTCCTCTCCGCTTCCGGTAAGACGTGTTTCTGTAAGACCTGCAATTGACACTTTGTTCTTGCGAAGTTCTTCAGAGAGTAGGTTCTTTGAAGCAGGTGCATTCAAAGTCAAGACATTCCAGGTGGCTATTCGTAGCCCCCTTCGGTCCATAAAGTTTAGTCTGTCAGTCTTTCTGACGTCGTCAGCATGTCCATTGACGCGCGATGGTCGAGATCTTAAAAGGGAATCCAGGTCCGAGGCTATATTGTCACTTTTCGTAGCACTTAATTTCCGGGTGGAGGGTCGCTAGCCCAACCGACCCTAGGCCTGGAATCTGATTAGAGCTAGGTTAAACCTAGGTACTGAGATTCCCGGGTTGGGCTCCACCCGCCACATGAGGTTGCGACCGTCCTGATCGGAGTGTTTAGTTAGGGGAGAAACCCCATATCCAGAGGCACGTGGTCAGCAGACAGAGTATATATAGTAATAACTTACTATATATATATATATATATATATATATATATATATATATATATATATATATATATATATATATATATATATATATATATATATATATATATATATATATATATATATATATATATATATATATATATATATATATTATAGTAATAAACTATATAGTAATATTAAACTTTATAATTTTTAATATAATAATATTAAAAATTTATATTATCATAAAACGGAATATATCAAGCACAACTATATTTGTAATTGCCTGTTTTTCAAAGTGGACCGCCGCTAGACAATCTCGTTTAGGTCAATGGTATTGGTGAGTTTTTTGTTTTGTTTTTCATTCTTCAACAAAAAAAGGAATCTAGTCAAAATTAACCACGGCAGTTCTCAGAAAATTCTTAACAAGCATGAGCTAACTAAATGTTCTTTCTGCAACGGCAACTGCAAAAGGTAATGTCGCAGCCAATTTATAAAGGTGATTGGCTTTCTTAAGCTGATGTTGGCGGCAATTTCCTTCACTTATGATTTCTCCGAACCAAATAGCGCCATGGTAAAATTGAAACAGATTTCCAAGCTCTACTTGAAAAGCAGTAGAATCTGGAGGTCTTTCTTGGTTTGGAAAAAACATGCTGCTAGCTCAATATCTGCAACTGAAAACTTTTTAAAGGGGCAAAAGTTAAGATCGAAATGGCTGGAAGTTGACAAGGCAGGCTCTGAGATTATTTCCTATAATTGTAGTCAGCCTTTCAAGCAGGATTCTAAAATATTGTCTGTAGAACTGATACACTAAGATCTCGGATTGAATCTGAGCTCGGCTCTCAAAACGAAATGGTTTTGACAGGCAAGTCACCGAAGGTGATATCTGAGGAAACCTGCCTCTGGATGGACTTCTCTCATTCTGGCAAATAGTTTTGCACTGCCAATGAAATTCTTCATTTTATCCTCTAATATTCTTTCGAAAGGTTTCTACACATCTCCAAGTATCTCAACGGCGTCGATGATATTGATACCCTCTTCTTCAAGTTTTCCTGTTGCTATCCTGATCTTGTACATGATTTTCTTTCATAAAGATGAGACAAACAGTAAATTCGAAGTTTAGACTCCTTTTTGTAAAGCCGCTAGCTTGTGCCTTCGACTTCGCATCGGTATTCTTTATCTGTTTGTTCCGTGAAGGATTGAAACTATTGCTTCAATCCAAGTAATTATTGCTGGTAGGTTTCAACCCTTGCAGTTTACTGAGTCCTTGATAAGTTTCGGAGATTAAGGCTGTTTTCAATCAAAGAAAGTTTTCCTTTAAGGGAGGCAAAATGCTTTGTAGATGAAGAAAAAGAACACGTATATTTTGTCAAGGATGTTCAAAAGCTCAAGTATCCAAAGAGATGAATTACCGCTATGGTGTATAAAATTGTTTAGTCTGTGGGCCTGTCAGGAAATATAGGGCCCACGGCAATCAAGAAGTTCAGATATTTCCTGTCAGGCTCCATTAAATTGACCAGATATTGCACTTGCAGAGTCATAAGACTGGAAAGCTAGTTTGTCGGGTGAAATTTGTCTCTTTGACAATGTTCTTATTATGCTTCTTGCCATGCATTCCCGGTTTCGTCGTTAGCCTCGCTAACATTTATTAGTCTCTTTCTAGGTATCCCTTCCGAGCTGGTATTGCGGAGTACGCCTGCAAGCTATTCAGAATGTAAAGCACCGGGAATCGTATCACCGAATTAGATTTTTAATCCAAAACTTCGTCGAGGATACTGCTACTACTACTACTGCAAATCTTCTCCCTGACGTCTGCTGAAAGAAAGTCAACGAACTCTTCTGATTAATTGTCGGTAAATAGGTAAATTTGTATGTTCTATAAAGGGTATCATGAGCTGCCACATATATCACCAGAAGTTTAACAATTTGAACATGTTTCGGAAGCTAAAACATTATTCCTCTTCTTAAGTTTGTTAAATTTAAATAATATACGAATATTAAATACTTCCATATGGCATTTTCAAATCCAAAATTCGAAAAATTATTTCCATGACCAATATCTGTTAATTTTACTTCCTCGTTCGGATTGTCGGAGGTCTGGGATGTACCGAATTCCTTTCGTAAGTTCTGAAAGGTCAAGGTTTTCGATTAGGTACCAAATACCCTTCATTGCTAACAATTATAAGCTGAATGATAAAATTCCGTTTGATCCATCCCAAAAATCTCAGCTAAATTTAAAAAAGCAAATACTAGATTGTTTGCTAAAATTTTGATTATTCACCATTGATGATGGAAAATTAAACTATTTGATCTTCTTATTTGTGTGTTTTGTTTTTGCGTCCCTGTGTCTGGGATGGCCTCCCACGCCCCTACTGCCCGATATTTATTTATTTACTTATCCTTGTTACTTCTCTTTTATGAGTTTTTTCTATTTGTTTGTCTTTTGCCGTATTAAATTTTGGAATCATAATTATGATGAGATGTTGAGGTTTTTTCTATGTTTTTGCACTGTCCCAGCCTTACGAGCTCTGCTCTCTGTTGGGGCATAATATTGTTTTTGTATTTCTTAAGTTGAATAAAGAAAAAGTTGAAGTTGAAAGTTGAACGAAGTTGCCGTTTTGTTCTTCAGTTATCCTAAAGCCAATATTCTGTTTCGCTAGGGTCCTTGCAACGCCCAAAAAGTGTATTTGTCTCTTGACCTTTTGCTTGCTGCAAAACCTTAGCTCAAGTACTTTTATCAATTAAGAAATCCACATGACTGTTGTTATTGACAAAGTGACAAAAATAGAACAAAGCTGCTTTCTGTGGCTCGGGAAGAGAAATGACTTACCAGTTTACATTCTTTTGCATTTTCTTTGCTCCACATTTTGTGCCAGTGCCGCAAACCATCTTCCACCCAAGCCTTTTGGAATTGGTCGTTCCTGGGACCACTGGAGAAAAGGAAACACAGGAAGCAGAAGGCAGCATCTTTCTTGATATTGAATTCTAGGAGCTGGCAATCCTCAAACCACCCCGGATAAAAACGCCGTTTTCAACTTCGTATATTGAAGGATTAACAGGAAATACACTCAGGTTTGGTTGGTAAAGACCCAAAGAAATAAGGTACTTCCTTTGGTTTTCGCTAGAGATTGGCTTCCTTATTCCTAGACCCTTGTGAACTATACTTTTGAAATCGTCAATGCAGCTTTCGGCAACAACTCCATTAATTGTTGAAAAATTAAACAATTCTCCAGTGGAATCGACTGTTAACTCTTTACATAGCTCAAACAAAGAAGATGATGTAGATTGTATTTTCACCAAAATATCACTTCCATTCAACATACAATTTTCCTAGATAATCTTAACAATGTCACTGGAGCCAACAACTAATTATGTTATATTTTCAATCTTGGTAAAACATATATAAAAAAAAACACCTTGTTGGTTCTTTGATTGGAAACAACTTGACCACATACTTGATTCCTTCTCACAATCTCTGTTGATCGATGGCGAGACATCAAAATAACCGTTAAGAGCTGGAGGCACACATTTAGAATAAATTTCTTATCTAATTCTGTTCGTTAGAAGTTTTAACGTTGCCCATAATTTTCGTCCAAGGCTAGAACCTATCTCCCGACTTGAATAAGCTATCCCAGAGTTTTCAAATGCATTCCTGTCCTAAGAAAAAGAATTCTTGGTATACAGCAAAGTCTTGCTTGTCCTTCTCAATAGTTGCATCCCTCTTAACCTCGTATTGTAATCGATTTTTTTTCTTTCATTATCATATATACAGTTGCTTTCAAAGGGCCTTGTGGGGCTCCTTTTCTTTTAATTTTAATCACTTTTCCATTCTGTTTAGAAATTTCTTGCCTTCTTTTCCATTCGTAGTCAAAGTTTGACCGACGATACATCCTCATAGCTTTGTCTCTTGCTTTTGGTTTGTTCATATTATCTTGTCAGGCTTCAATTGAATTTTCCAAAACTTCTGGATCATCGGACAGAAATAAATCATATGCCAACATAAACAGAATTTTTAAGGCCAGTTGCTGGGCTACAAGACAAGTCTCTTTAAACTTAGTTTATTTAAACGACTCTGTTGGAATCCGAGACTATTAAAAAGAGACTATTAAACGATAAAACAAAATAATACTATTCTATCAACATGCAAATTCAGTTTTCGGTATCTACGACTTAAGCTAAGCATTGCTAAAACCAACCATTTCTCTACTGAGAAATTTGAAACTCCCAGAGCTACAAATATAATGTTTGCGTTTGCAGCCCTCCGTCTTGCTCACTAACCCATGACAGATGTCTTTTTATATTGGCAAACTTTGAAATTTGAAAAGTCTTTTGAGGAGAAGGAAAATACAACGTAAACAATTTTTGACTGAATTGAGCACCTGGGATCGGGATAAGGCTAAAATAGACGACATAAAGGACTTCACAAAAAATAGGGGCTAGATCTGAACGACCAGACAAAGCAAATCATACACGAGCATAAGCAGGTTTTAAAGGTATGGGTTGCTACTAGTCCCGTCCTTTTGAACCTGGTTTAATTTAAACGACTCTGTTGAAAAACTACATTAGAACATTAAAATTAAACGGTAAAATCAAACGAAACTATTCTATTTACAAGCAAATTTGGTATTTGATGTCTACAACTGAAGCTGATTTTTGTGAAAATCAGCCATTTCTTTACCAAAAAGTTAGAAAATGTAATTCTTTCCATGAGAGGGCATAGTCACCATTTAAGGGACCAGAAAGATATCGTTAACGTGGTGTCATCCCTTTCAAGGACGATTCTCTCACATAATTCAATTTACAGCTTCATCAAACTCTCAAGCAGGGTCGTAACCAGGATTTTTTTTTTGGAGGGGGGGTACGAAAAAACTTAAAAAACGCATCAAAAAGTTGTTTATATAAATCGTTATTATGTTCTTACGGGTCGGAAATTTTTTTGGGGGGGAGGGGTTTTGGGGCTGAAACTCCCTATCCCCCTGGATATAGCCTTACTCTCAAGACACTGTTCTAAGCAAAATTGTAGCTAATAATTCGAAAGATTTACAAAAGTTTGGATATTATAGTATGTTTTTTTTTTACTTACATCTTTTAAAACATCTTTAAGCCCAATTTCGGTCTCCATTTCGAATCTTGGCAAAGCAAACTCAATGTCTTTTGTTGACAGTCTATTAATAATTTTCGGGAGAGTCTCTGGATCCTTAACCAACGCATCTTCCACTTCAGTGTATCCAAGAGGATCATCTGGTACAATTATGGCTAAATTGAATACCTCCTGAAAAAAATGGGTAAATGTATGAAGTGCGAAAGCGGAAGAGTCAGTTTGCTATTAAATAGCTGCCAGCAGAAGTAATATCCAGGAGAACATCTTAAAATTGCAATTTAAAAGACTAGTGGAACACTATACATATTGGTATAAAAAATATCTTACTGTGAACAAAATGAAGAAAAAGATAAAAGAAAATTTGCTTATGAGCGACCTTTGAAACTCGTGGCATGATGGCTTGGGGATTTATGGAGCAGAACCTTAACAAAACAAGAAGTGCTATTTTTTGGAAGAGATAGTAAAAACAAAAAGTTTGGATGAACACGTGAAACTACATACAGGTTGAGGGAGTGAAGGGTCAACATTTCCGCAGTGAGTATATTTCAAAAGTCACCCCAAGGATAAACTGTGGTGATCAGCATAAAGCTCTTTGGCGAGATGAAAGGGGATCAGAAACGAGCCCACCGCAAACTCTGCTGATATTCTCGCCCTTAAATCTTTTGCCCCAGCAAGATATTCTTAGCATGTTAAAGATACTGACAATAAGCAAGAGCACTGGTGATCAAACAACCACGCATCCATCCAAAACCCAGCCACGTACCCCCTCCCCATCCCACATAGTTCCTCAGGGATCCCCCAGGTAGTTAAAATTTTAAATATTTTCTGGTTTTCATCAAACTCCAAATGTTTGGTTTATAGGCTTATGAGACTAAAACTACAATTCGCACGTTCTAACATCAAAAACAGTATATTTCTGCCACTCTGCTCGAGACTCTCTCGCTGACTGTGCCAATCGACCAATTCAACATCGTCCAATTACCGAATTTCATCAAACTCAAAATGCTTGGTTGAAATTCGTAAGTCCTAAAAATAAAACGCAGCATGTAGCTGTCACTCCGCTCGAGCCTCACTCGTTGCATGTATCGGGCCATCAATTCTGATGTATTGTCAAATTTTATTTAATCACATTTTTTAACCTCACAAAATGAAAAGGTACTCGACTTATCATTTATGTATTTTATAAAAGCAGTAGATTAGTACAAACACTGAATCCGAAATTTAACAAGTTTTACAAGTTTTTAAGATTACGAAACTATAAAACTGCAACAGGTAAGGATGTATTTCCTGTTTCAGAAGCTAAATAAAAGGTTCAACTAGTAGATACAAATGAAAGAGGAAGGACATGCTACAAGAAAACTAGTCATCTGTTTCGGTGATGCGGATATAATGGTACCCGTAAGAATAGGTGAATGAAAGATGTCATAAAATTGTTAAACTTTAATTTTGATGATTTTCCCAATTTATTACAGTGGCTTCAACTAGTGATTCTAGGAAACACTCTTTTTCGGTGTTTTTGTTAAGAAATGACTTTTATTCAAAAATGCTTTTTTTTGTATTTTTATAGAACAGTGCCTATTTTTACATTTTCATTGAAATAATGAAAAAAAAACAATAAAATTTTTGCCCGTAGATTATGAAAAAAATATATTCCCCTCCCCTTATTTTCAAGAAAACTAAAGAATATGTACCCTCGTATATTATTTTGGCGCATATTTAAAAAAATATCCTATTTTTCAAAACCTTACACATTTTGAAAAATACCTCGTTTTGATATTTTCACTGAAAAATTGAAATAAACAACAAAATTCCCCCCTCTCCAGATTAGAAACAAAAATACATGTTGCCCCTCCTTATTTTCGTGAATTCACGCCACTTATTCGTCTTCGTTAAAACTTAAAGCATTTGTATTTAATTAGATGCTGGTCTTTCAATTTGAGTCTTGCGAAATTTATTTTTCTTTCATTTCCAGAAAAACATGAGATAGACTCCAAAATTTGGTTGATTCTATATTCTTTGCTAATATTACAACTGATTAAGGCTGGGCACGGTGCCGTAATTAGAGGGGATGGGCAAGTGCTCTTTTCACGCCCAGATTTTGACAAATATTTTTTTCAGGGGGGGGGGGGATATTTTTAAAATACCTTTTATGTTATTTTCATCGAAAGACGCACTTCAGGTATTTTCATTAAAAAATAAAATAAAAACAACAAATTTTCCCTCTTCCAGTTTCAAAAACTTAAGTCCCCCCCCTAAATTCGGGTGAATTGTTGCCCCTGGTTGCACACAATTAACAATACCAAAGTCTTGCTTCAAATGTGTAATTCAAACAACTCCAAATAATAAATAATACCATAAAGCATGGTCACAACCAAGACGTTCACTTCACATATAGGGGGGGGGATAAGCTCGTTTCTTGGGGAATAAATTCTAAACATATACTGGTAAAAAAAAGTTAACAATTCTGAAATTCTTAATAAACGGGCCAGCCTGTTACTACTATTGTTCTAAGGAAGGAAAGGTAGACATGTTGGAACACGACCTCCGTATGCAACAAAGCCACCTTCCTTGAACAGCTAATGATTGGATGCCAAATGGTCGAAGAAGACGAGATCGTACAAAAAATCACCTTACGACGAACTTACGACCGAGATTCAAGGACGACTGAGACCTCGTTAGTACTGGAGTTGGAAGATGCCACCGCTGCGGCAAGTGTTCGGAGCAAGTGAAAATTCTTCGTCGATGGTATGAGTGCCATCAACGGCTCAGGAGGAATCAACGTCTAAGGTCTTGAGGAAGTAATGTAAGCCTGCCTACGAAGCTATTCTCAATTTTCATTTCGTTTGAATAATTTTATTTTCCTTTTTTATATTTAATCGGGGAATGGTCTCTGCCTTAACGGCAGATAACTCATTCACAAGTTGTACCCTTAAAAAAATTAGTTGCGATCCTATGTTGAGAAAAGTGTACTGACGAGGAACTGAAATTATTTTTTGCAATGGAAAACCATCGAGTGGCTCAATTTACAGTGCATAGCCTTTATAATAAGATAAATATAATCGATGAATTTTACCATAGATGCATATATACGGAGAATATCACAGTTAAACCAAATTAACTTAATTTTGATTTTGATTTTGTGAAAAATGTGAAACCTAAGCTAATGGAAGAGACCAAACTTAATGTTTGGTCTCGGAAGTATACAGAAGTATTCGTATACAGAAGTATACGGGATAAGTGGGCTAATTTTAAAGACTTAATTTTAATTAATGGTTACTGCCCTTTCGACGTAATTGGAATAACGGAAACGTGGCTTTCAGAAATTGATGATAAGAATGAATTTTCCCTCCCTGGTTTTCAAGCTATTCATATTGAAAGAAAATTAACCAAGTCCTCTGGTGGCATTTCTCTTTACATCCGGTCAAGTCTGAAATTCACCAGGCTATTAGACTGTGAATCCTTATTCTCGCAACCTATAAATAATAGATACATTTATTCAATAATCGTAGACATAAGTGTTGACGAGAATTCTTTTATTTTTTCATTATTTTATAAGCCCCCCTCATTTCCAACCCCTTTCTTTTGTAATCTGTTTGATGATTTTTCTAGTTTTATTAATTTACCACAAAAGAAGGCAATAGTTTTTGGGGACTTCAATTGTAATTTACTAAATGTTAGCAATAACAATGATTGTGATACCTTTTTTGAAACATTCACCTCAAGTGGTCTTCTTCCCACAATCCTTTTTCCTACTAGAGTTGATCCTGTGAGGTCTAAAGCTACTGTAATTGACAACATTTTTGTATCCACTTCCCTGGGAAACCACCTGTCCTCCAAAATAATATTTTCTGACCTGTCAGATCACTTTCCAATCTATCTCTCGCTACCCTCCCTACCAGCTACTCAGCCCTCTAGAACTAATACCCCTACGTATAATAGAATATATAATACTGTGAATATGAACAGGTTCACGGATCGTTTGAAATCCTTCGACTGGTCCAAGGTTTTGGATTGTCAGGATGTTAATTCAGCCACAAATGGTTTTACACGGGGACTGAGTGATTTTATCAGTTCAACCTTTCCAGTTCGTAAATCAAACCGAAAAACTACCCATATACGTCCCTGGATGTCTAATAGCCTGATAATCTCTTCATACCGAAAAAAATGACCTATATAAGTTAGCTTGCAAAACCAGTAACGTTATTGACCTGACTAATTATAAAAAATACAAAAATTTATATACCAAACCTGTCCGGGAAGCAAAAAAAAATTATTATTATTCAAAAATCTCTCATTGCAAAGGGAACTTGCAAAAAATTTGGTCCACAATAAATGAAATTCTTTCAAAAAAAAGGAATTCAAGATCTGTACCTCTTAACCTTAAGGACAGAAGTGGCAGATTAATTGACCCAAGTTCAGTACCGGATGCTTTTAATAATTATTTCACTAATATTCCAAATGCTACCTCCTGTTCCTTCTCCCAGTCAGTACAACCTAGCAAGAATCCTGGATCCATGTTTTTCTCTCCAACTGATCGTAAAGAGGTGCTTCAAGTTATCAAATGTCTCTCTAATAGTAGTACACCTGACGTCTTTGGCATAAGTAATAAGCTTCTTAGGACCGTATCTTCCTATGTTTGTGAACCCGTTGTGCACATAGCAAACCTGTCTATGACCAATGGAGTCTTCCCAGAAATATTTAAATCAGCAATTGTTATCCAGATTCATAAAAAAAGCGATCCGTCTGAGATAAGTAATTATCGTCCAATCTCACTTCTCCCAGTTATATCTAAAGTGCTCGAGAGAATTATATTCCGACGTCTTTCTCCCTTTTTATTTGGGATTCATTCTTCAGATTCGTTGATTTCTCCTCATCAATATGGCTTCCGTTCCAAATTTTCAACTGCTCATGCACTAATAGACGCCACACAGTTTATCAAACAGTTCGTGGTAACGAACTGTAGTAAGGAGCGACCCGGCTCAATAGTAACCAAAACTCTAAAAAATGAAATTTTGATACCAATAGCTACATCAAAAGAATCGCATTTTAATGCTGGTTTTAAATATATAAGTTTCATCAAGTTTAGTCTTACCCATCAAAAGTTACGAGCCTGAGAAAATTTGCGTTATTTTAGAAAATAGGGGGAAACGCCCCCTAAAAGTCATAGAATCTTAACGAAAATCACACCATCAGATTCAGCGTATCAGAGAACCCTACTGTAGAAGTTTCGAGCTCCTATCTACAAAAATGTGGAATTTTGCATTTTTTGCCAGAAGGCAGATCACGGATGCGTGTTTATTTGTTTTTTTGTTTTTTTGTTTTTTTGTTTTTTTTTTTCCCCAGGGGTGATCGTATCGACCCAGTTGTCCTAGAATGTTGCAAGAGGGCTCATTCTAACGGAAATGAAAAGTTCTAGTGCCCTTTTTAAGTGACCAAAAAAATTGGAGGGCCCCTAGGCCCCCTCCCACGCTAATTATTTTCCCAAAGTCAACGGATAAAAATTCTGAGATAGCCATTTTATTCAGCGTAGTCAAAAACCTTATAACTATGTCTTTGGGGACGACTTACTCCCCCACAGTCCCCGTGGGAGGGGCAACAAGTTACAAACTTTGACCTGTGCTTACATATAGTAATGGTTATTGGGAAGTATACAGGCGTTTTCAAGAGGATTTTTTTGGTTTGGGGGAGGGGTTGAGAAGAGGGGGATATGCTGGGGGAACTTTCCTTCGAGAATTTGTAATGGGAGAAGAAAATTTCCATGAAGGGAGAGCAGGATTTACTAGCATTATTATAAAAAAAAAACAATTAAAAAATAAAAGTGAAAAAGCTTTTTCAGCTGGAAGTAAGGAACAGCAATAAAACTTAAAACAAACAGAAATTATTACCCATATGAGGGGCTCACCTCCTTCTAATACCTCGCTCTTTACGCTAAAGTATTTTCGGTAATTTCAAATACTTATTCTACGGCTTTTGTGATTCACGGGGTCATTCTTAATGAATTGGGATAAAATTTAAGCTTTAGTGTAAAGAGCGAGGTACTGACGATGGGGCGAATCCCCTCATATATGTAATAAAAACATGAGAATACAAAAGTTCTTTACGTAAGCTAATTTATAAGTTACGTAAATCTTTTACCAATAAAAAGATTCGTAAAAAATTAAAAGTTCTAGTTGCCTTTTTATTTAACCAAAAAATCGGGGGGCAACTAGGCTTCGTCCCCCGCTCTTTTTTTCTCAAAATCATCCGATCAAAATTATGAGAAGGCCATTGAGCCAAAAAAAAAATATGCAAATTTCGCTTTGATTATTCCTCTGCGAAGAGCCAAAATCAAAACATGCATTGATTCAAAAACGTTCAGAAATTAAATAAAAAAAACAAGTTTTTTCAACTGATAGTAAGGAGTGACATCAAAACTTAAAACGCACAGAAATTACTTCGTATATGAAAGAGGCTGCTTCCTCATCAACGCCCCGCTCTTTACGCTAAAGTTTTTTACTGTTTTAGAAAGAAGAATTGAGAGAAAGAGTCAAACTTTAGCGTAAAGAGCGGGGCGTTGATGAGGAAGCAGCCTCTTTCATATACGAAGTAATTTCTGTGCGTTTTAAGTTTTGATGTCACTCCTTACTATCAGTTGAAAAAACTTGTTTTTTTTATTTAATACGTTCCCAACTTGACCTTAAAAATACTGTATTGGGCTTATTTCTGAACTTTTCTAAGGCCTTTGATATGGTTGATCACAGTGTTTTATTAAGTAAACTCAACAACTTAGGGATTCGTGGAGTTCCTTTCTCATGGTTAGGCTCTTATCTCTCTGGTAGAGTACAGAGTGTGAGTCTGGGCGGGGTGACTTCACATCCCCTACCTGTCCGAAGGGGCGTCCCACAGGGCTCTGTTCTTGGTCCAATACTTTTTCTCCTTTATATTAAAGATTTGGTTACGGACCTGCGTCCATCAGTGCACCCAGTACTTTTTGCTGACGATAGCAACTTTTTCATCACCGGTCCTAATTTACCATCCGTCGTCGCCTCTACACAAACCCTTCTGAATAGAGTACAGGAGTGGTGTCTAGTTAACTGTATGACCATTAACATCAAGAAAAGTCAGGTTGTATTATTTCGAACCCCTTACAAAAAAAAAATGAAGCTCAGCAAGCACTTGGCCTAAAATATTCTACCAATCTCCTCCCACAGGTTGAAGTTGCCAAGTTTCTTGGTGTCCACATAGACTCCTCCCTATCATTTGCAACACACGTGTCCTACATCAGAGCCATAATTTTGCGACAGGTAAGTATGATTAATCGTGCGAATTATTTTCTTCCTCCCGATATCCTTGTCACCCTTTATTACTCTTTTATTTACCCATATATCTCATACTGTGGATCTGTTTGGGGCAATACTTTTCCTTCAGTTATCAATAAATTAAAATCTGCCCAAAACCGTGCCATCAAAGCAGTTTTTCGGCTGCCCCGACTATATCCCACCTAGGACTTGTACTCCGATTTTTGTATTATCCCTTTTGAACAAATCATCAAAAAATTAAATCTATACCTTGCATACTCCGCTTACCATAAAAATCTTCCTCCTCAATTATTATATTATTTTAATATTAATAATTCTGAAGGCCTGTCTCCGTTAATCCAACCGTTCCTTCATTGTCCCCAAGTGTGTCTCTAGTTCCGCCCAGCGATCCCCCATTTATAAATCTATACTTCAATGGAATATAATACCCTCCAGTGTCGAGCTATCCACAAGTTTTCGCACGCTGTATAACAATGTACTAAAATTTTGATATTATAACTCTCTAAATTCTTATTCAATTTGCTTTAGTTACCCATGTTTTCTCTTTTCTTCTTTTTCTCTCTTCTTCATTTTCAATTTTTGTGGTTATGGTCCTCAACAAGTTCGCTTCCAGGGTCCTTATTATTATTGGTGTTATATTTTATTTTTAATTGAATAAATTGAATTGAATTGAAGTCAAAAGCTCTCCCTCGAAAATCTTACCGACTTACGAAAAATTCGTGAGGCAATATATCTAAGGATAAAAAAAAAACACTATTTCAGAGCATCAGACCAGCCCTTCTCCCTAATAAATTTCTGAAGAACATTTTTGGAGGAATGGTGTTTGTAAGGTAAAACCTTGCAAATAAGCACGAGTTTACGTGGGGGTGACCTTAAATCTAATAAGATCATCTAACCGCATCATAAGAATAGAGTCACAGTATCTTAATTGGTATTGCGAATGTGGTTAAAAGGAAACCGATTCAGATGCACAGAGGCTTGTACTTTTGTGGTAGACAATACATAACCCTCTGTTATCACAACAACAAAAATTACTCACATCTTGATTATATGGAAGAACGGCAACTTTTGCTTTGACACCACAGCATGCATGACCAGCTGAAATAGTTAAATTTGATCTCATCATATTGACTTTCATTATTTCTCCCGCTGAATCAGTAAAATTGGCCTCGATTGTATCTTCTTTTTCAAATGTGTATTGCCACTTGCCTTTGAAGTAAAGGGCGTTTACTAGCAATAGCTCCGTATCGGGACCCATGATATCTGTAAGAGAAAGGAAAACTGAGCCCAAGTTCAAATTATTAACTCCAATCATAGTACAATTGCTTTAGATTATGCACAACTCTATAATTGGACTTCTCATGAGTCGATTCACTTAATGAGGCCCAAGTCAACTTGCGGTAGGCCTTCTCGAGGTTTGACCCAATAAAAAAAATAAATTATTTGTTAATATATTTCCACTGTGTGTGTTTTCTTTTTTTTTGCAGTTAAGGCATACAACATGGCCATATTCATAGTTTATTTTCCGGCCAATATTACCGTGATGACGTGTCAGAAAGGACATCCTCTCTTATTTACATATCTGTCGCCAAACAAGCATCAATATTTGAGGATGATGGCCTCAGCTGCTACCCCTTGGGGTGATTTCATTTAGATCACAAGATTCATATGTATGACCCCAAGAATAGTGGATCTCAAATTTTACTCGACACTTCGCCTTAGCTGTGTTGAAGATGATCAAGGGTTTAACTATATTCATTATTCTGGTTCTCTGTCTGAGCTTGATTACTTCAATTGCTCTCTTATAATTATTAAATAAAAGAACAAGTTTTTTTAAATGAAAGTAAGGAGCGACATTAAAACTTAAAACGAACAGAAATTACTCCGTATATGAAAGGGGCTTTTCCTCCTCGACACCCCGCTCCTTACGCTAAAGTTTTTTATTGTTTTAAAAAGTAGAGTTACGAGAAAGAATCAAACTTTAGCGCAAGGAGCGGGGTGTCGAGGAGGAAAAGCCCCTTTCATATACGGAGTAATTTCTGTTCGTTTTAAGTTTTAATGTCGCTCCTTACTTTCATTTAAAAAAACTTGTTTTTTATTTAATTTCTGAAAGTTTTTGAATTAATACATGTCTGATTTTGGCTCTCCGTACATAAATTATTGAAATGAAATTTGCATATTAATTGTTTTTTTGGCTAAATGGCTTTCTCTTAGTTTTGATCAGACGATTTTGAGAAATAAGGGGTGGGGAAGGAGGTCTAGTTTCCCTCCAATTTTTCGGTTACTTAAAAAGGCAACTAGATCTTTTATTTTTAACGAACATTTTTATTAGTAAAAAAAAATACGTAACTTAAGAATTAACTTACGTAACAAACTTTTATATTCTTATATTTTTGATTATATATATGAGGGGGTTGGTCCCCTCGTTAATACCTCGCTCTTCACACTAAATCTTGTTGTATCCCAATTCTTTAAGAATGACCACTGAATCAGAAAGGCCGTAGAATAAATAGTTGAAATTATTTTAAAAAATTTTAGCATAAAGAGTGAAGTGTTAATCTCCTCCTAAATACCTCGCTCTTTATGCTAAAGTATTTTTAGAACCCCTCATATGCGTAATAATCTCTGTTCCTTTTTAAGTTTTAATGCTTCTCCTTACTTTCAATTGAAAAAACTTTTTCATGTTTATATTTTCATTGTTTTTTTTTATAGTAATGCTAGAAAGTCCTGCGCCCTTTTCATTGAATTTCTCTTCCCCCATGAAATATTCCTCCAAGGAAAGATCCTCCCATATACCCCCCTCCCCTGAACCCCACACCCAAGCCAAAAAAATCCCCCTGATAACGTCGGTACACTTCCCAGTAACCATTACTGTATGTAAACATTGGTCAAAGTTTGTAACTTGCAGCCCCTCCCCCAGGGACTGTGGGGGGTAAGTCATCCCCAAAGACATAGTTATTATGGTTTTCGACTATGCGGAACAAAATAGCTATCTCAAAATTTTGATCCGTTGACTTTGGGAAAAAAATGAGCGTGGGAGGGGGCCTAGGTGCCCTCCAATTTTTTTGGTCACTTAAAAAGGGCACTAGAACTTTTCATTTCCGTTAGACTGAGCCCTCTTGCAACACTCTAGGACCACTTGGTCGATACGATGACCCCTGGAAAAAAAAAAAAAAAAAAAAAAAAAAAAAAAAAAAAACAAATAAACACGCACCCGTGATTTGTCTTCTGGCAAAAAATACTAAATTCCACATTTTTGTAGATTGGACCTTGAAATTTTTGCTATAGGGTTCTCTGATACGCTGAATGCGATGGTGTAATTTTCGTTAAGATCCTATGACTTTTAGGGGTTGTTTTCCCCTATTTTCCAAAATAAGGCAAATTTTCTCAGGCTCGTAACTTTTGATGACAAAGACTAAATTTGATGAAACTTATATATTTGAAATCAGCATAAAAATCAGATTCTTTTGATATATCTTTTAGCATCGAAATTCCGTTTTTTAGAGTTTCGTTTACTATTGAGCCGGGTCGCTCCTTACTACAGTTCGTTACCACGAACTGTTTGAAACCCATCTCCTTTATTTTAGTATTTCTCTTTTCGACCGTATACTGCTCTTTAATTATCTTCAAATGAAGTTCTTGGTTAAGTTATCATCCGTAAAGCTTGCACTAAAACGATCTCTCGACTTCACTTGGGTAGTTACAAACATAGTGTTGTACCAGAATTTGTGATTCTATCCTATACAAAAACAGAGAGAAAAAAAATCGTACTTCTTGATTGTCCTAATACGATTTTAAACAAGATTTATAGATCAAAAGTTTCTCACGTAGTAACCAGAGCCCAGGTTGGTAGCTATAATTGCTTTAAATAATTCATGCAAATGATTTTGTGAAATGTTGGCTGCAACTAAGGGCAGATTACAGAAAACCGGGCAACTACGGGGAAATAATTCTGTCCGTATACACATGAAACGCAAATTTGTCAGAATCCTCACCCAGCACAACGACAACAAATTTCTCTACATGAGTAAGATTTTTTATTCTTCGCCCATACCCTAAAGGGGTATTTGAGCGAAAAATAAATCTCCGATTGTCCCTTCTTGCATACCCAAAAATTATTAGTTGCCCTCGTTCAGATACCAGTTTACATCCCTAATTAGTGTTTTGAAGACTCGCCTCACCAGGGCCTGGATATGTTCTAGGAGCGCTTGATATTTCGAGTTTCCTTCCTCACATACCAGAAAATGTATAGTCGCTATATCAGAGACCCGTTAGCAGATTTTAATGTGTGTCTTGAGAGTTTTCCACATCAGACCCTCGACATGGGGCTACATTTGGCAATTAAAGATAATGATTTCTTGGTTAAACTGTCTATCATACGTTTGAGCATTAATATCCTCATGAAGAAGCAGTGTACAGGCCTACACCTGTACTACATCTGACACCCATATAAGGTTTGACAGCAATCTTCTTCGTCCACACCTATCATTACTGTTCCAGATGATTTTGAATTCTAGTGTAGTTCATGGCAGCTTTGATCTTGAACTGATAACCCTATTTTCAG